>NC_026001.2:80391308-80731663 GCF_000442705.2 Elaeis guineensis | reverse complement strand
GTGTGTATGCAATGGAAGTAACAAATTGAGATGAGTAGAAATTTAAAGCAATGGAGTAAAACTGAGAAATAAATTTATATATTTACAAGCAAATAATTTTATAGTGATTTGGTGTTAAGCTCAAAATGTACGTCCACTCCCCAAACAACCCTCTTGAAAATTTTATTATAATCACCTAATTACAACAAGATTATTTTTTGAATTCACAATCTTAACCTAATTGGTTTTGTAGGCTCACCAATCAAAACCTTTCTCCGAGCCACTCCTAGGCTTGTACAAGTCCAATTTCAGGCTTGGATGAGCCTATCCTCCAAGTTTCAATCCAATTAAAACTTGCAATATAGAAATTGAATGCTAAAAATTTAAACACAAACTCAAACTCCTTAAAAAGTGGATGATGCATCATTAATGCACAAGTTGAGAAGTTGGAAAGCTTTTGTAATAAATGCTCTATTTTTCTTCTTGAGGAACACTTGATTGAACAAGAATACTAGTGGTTGAAGTTGAAAATCTCTTCTTGGTAGCTCACTTAATGCAAAACAGAATTTTTGAAGTATATTAGATCTTTTTCTTGTGTTCTCTTAATTTACTTAAGTTGTCCCACTTTAATAATGGCTTAGACACCCATTAAACCATGTTAGCATCACTAAAAATGGGTTTATAGTCATTAGAACTTAGGAAACAACCATGTCGAGACTTCTAGGCAAAATTGTAGTATTTTAAAACTAGCCATTGGAAATATCAGTTGCAGAGGAGTTGACTTGAGCAAGTTTGGAGTCAACTCAAGGTCTTTGGGAGTTAACTCGAGATCTTTGAAAGTCGACTCGAGCACTATATTCAGAAAACTATCTCTCTATCTTTTTTGAGAGAGTTAACTCAAGCTGTGTAGGAGTCGACTAGAGGTCTATGCTGATGCTAGTCTACATACCAAAGTCGAGTTGAGATTTGCTTGAGTCAATTCCAAGGCTTTGCCAAAAGCTAAAACTGTGTCAGAGTTGGCTCTTCTCCTCCATGAATCAACTCTAGACCTTCTCTTGAAAAATGCATAACATGGCCACTTTATTCTTCTTTGAATCTTTGAGGTGGAAATCTTGAGCATCTTTGAAATAAGATTCTAGCTTTCTAAATTTTTTTCTCAAACACTTAATCATTTTATTAGTGCCAATCATATACTCAAATATTTTATTGTTCATCAAAATCAAATCTAGAGTCAATACTGCATGACCAATGTATTCAACTAGTCCTAATTATCCCCATAGCCAATTGGGATGGCTGCGGAGCACCTCTAATCATTGAGTCGGGGCATGATTTTCAATTGGGTTTTCAGTCGGTTGGCCTGCCATGGCATTGGAACATTATGAGGATGTTCTTCATGATGGCATCACTATAGATCTCATACTCCTTCCTAAAAGTGGGCCTGACCCTTTCTCTAGCACCAATTTATTGCTGTAGATTCTCAGCTTGGGCTGGACTAGCTGGAGCTAGATGACGAACGACAAGGCAATGGCAGTCGGACATGGAAAATAAGTTTTTGATCGGAATTTATTCTGATGGAGATCTTCTAATGCTCAAGTCAGAAATTTACAGAATAAATGCGAAGGAGCAAACGAGAGAGAGATTGCATGCCTTAGGGGTCTCTTGATTACCTCTATTTATAGATCAAGATGAGAGCCATAAGAGAAAAGAGTTGGAGGCCATCCTATTAGCCTCAGTAATTGATTTTGATGAATAACAAAATATTTATGTATATATTTGGACTAATGAATTCTCTAAGATAATGTTTTAGGAAAAATTATAAAGTATCAAGAGAGATTTTAAAGATGAAATTGAGAACAAATAAGAAGAATTTGTTGGGTTTCGATCATGTAGCAGAATATAAATTTTAAAATTTTTAACATGCATAAAAGAAGTTTTAACACTTAAAACTAGCATACCGAAACTCAAACCCTAGATCACCTTGTAGACTCTAATCAAACCATTCAAACATGCAACAGGATAGAAATTATATTTTCTAAAGAAGATGATCAGATGGCAAAATGATCTCCATAAGGCTTCAAATAGAAGCTCTCCAATGGTGATCTATATGGAAGATGATCAAGGTCTTTTCCAACCAAAATAGTATTGCAGCCTTTGTTCACAAGAATGCTGTCGATGTCCTTCTCCAAGAATGAATCGCACCACTACCTATTTGCCTTTGATTCCTCTACTAAGACCATGTCAAGAATCTCTTGTCAAGAGATCTCACCACTTAGAGTTTGATTTTGTACTCCAACGTATGAAAAAACCAAACCATAGGTCAAACAGCCCTCACTTGCCTTTTTCTCTCTTCTTCTCTCTTTCTATTTTTCTATCTTTTCTTTTCTTAATTTTTTTAGAATTTTTTTGCTTAATCCTCACTTATCCCATGCCAAATGCTAGGATATTTGCTCCAAAATCTATAGGAGATGTCCCCTATAAATAGAAAATGAAGAGGTGCATGGGTCTCCCAAGGGGTGCCAACTCTTAGTGCTCCACTTCTCACATAGGGAAATAAATTCTCATGCAAGAATAAATGGTGTAGAGGAGTCCCAAATGCAAAAAAAATTCTCCTCTTCCACACCCATAAATATTACATATTAATGGTGTTAGAAAATCAGGTAGGCAGTATGTGTAGATTTTAAAACTTTGAAAAATAGGTAGTAGAAAATAAAACGGGTTAAACCCTTTAACCCCACATGCTAGATACCAGATCTAAACCTACCCAAGCCCAAGAAAATCATATATTATCAATCTAAAATTTAAAAAAAAAAATTAAGAGATCAGATCTCATTACCTTTGCACGGGTAGAAATTCACGGCTATTGATAATCTCAAATTCATAGAAGATTGAGCCGCACATGTGTCCGGCCTCTATGGATATCCACTGAGATCGATCTTGAATTTTTTCTTCTCGTATGAGATTCTTCTTTTCAAGAAGAACCTTGGCTTTGAAGACTTTGATCAACTCTTTTGATCTTAACTGCGAAATCAACTCCTTGATTTGCAGCCTTCTTCTTCTTCTCCTCGATCCTTAATTTCTAAGTCACCAAAACTTTTTCAAGGCATGTGGAAGAGAGAGTGTTGCCCAGCTATGCAACCCAAGAGGGGGGGGTGAATTGGGTTTCTAAAAATTTAGACTTAATTTATAACTTATGATGAACAAGACAAAGATTTTAATTCAATATTAATTACCTGAAGCTGAATTGCAAGGATATAATAAAGAAATAAGGTAAAGCGATAAAGCACACCACAAACACAAGGATTTATAGTGGTTCGGTGCCAACCTTGCACCTACATCCACTCCCCAAGCTCCTACTTGGGAATTTCAATCCACTATACTTTGTATTCAACCCGAATACAAAACGTCAGAAACTCCGACACTAGCTATCCCAAGCTAGATCACTTGTTTCCCGGGTACAAGTAAACCCAAACACTCCAATTTCAGGTTCGGATCAACCTTTCCTTGTTTTGGAAATCCTCCAAAATCAAGAACAAAAACTCACAAAGAGTTAGAAAATTTTGAGCACAGATTAATACAATAACAGCTCCTTTAAATGAGCGAATATAACAATAAAAACTTTACTCAAATGAAGAACCCCTTTTCGGATTTTCTCAAGATGGATGAACGCTTGAACGAATGCTTGAGAAGAGGTTGATTGTTGATTGAAGATCTCTTGAAAGCTTTGAAAGATCTCTAGATCAAGTTTGAACAATAGGCTTGAAAGATCCTCTTGAATGCTCTTGCTTTTCTCTTTCACAATCTCTCTTGTATATTGTGGATCCTCTCTCTTTTTCTTTTTGGATATTTCGTTGATCTCAGGCTTTTTCGTGCAGATTTCGGATCCTCTCTTCTATTTTTCTCATTTTTGATTTCACATTTGATCTGCTATTTAATCTGTAATTTCTTTCACCATTTAAAGTATTTTATTGCATTAGGAGCAAGAGAAAACAATTTAGGCAGATAAAGAGCCGTTAGAGCAATTTTAGGAAGCATAAAAGGCAATTAAAACGGACAAAAAAATAGCCGTTGCTGACATTTTCCGTCGCAGGGGTCGACTCATGAGTCGACTCATGCTTCAGGGGTCGACTCATGAGTCGACCTCTGTTGCAAAAACCAGAGAATGCATTTCTGGAAATTCTTGGCTCAAATCAGCAGGGGTCGACTCATGAGTCGACTCATGCCTTGTGGGTCGACTCATGAGTCGACTCACAGGTCGTGCCAAGTCAGAAAACTAGCGTGCCAAGGAGAATTTTTGCGTGCCAATCAGCTCACAGTGCCATGAGTTGACTCATGAGTCGACTCATGCACTTCAAACCTTCATAACTTCAAAAATATAAGTCCAAATATAATGAAATTTTACCAATAGATTTCAAATCATTTGTTCTACCAAATGGTACTATCAAATCAGGATTTTAGTGAAATTATGATTTTACCCTTGAAGAGCATAAAGCCTTTTTCAATTTAAAATTAATTGTATCCCTTCAATCTGCTTTGTAATCATCAAAATCAATTTAGGAACAACAATCTCTCCCTTTTTGATGATGACAAAACACTTGAACAAAAAAACATTTATGTGAATCACTAATTTCAAAAGAATGCATTATAGGTGTATATGCTTGAAAAGAGTATGATTCTTTTGGCATGTGATATAAATGGTCATATGCAAAAATAGTTTGTCCATTTTCATAAAGATTTGAAAAGAGTATTAGATCATTTTGAGTTTAAGATATATCAGAGCAAGAGAGAAAAATAAATTTTACAATATATCAGAGCAAGAAAAATAATTTTTACAATATTATCAGAGAAGATTTTACAATGTATCAGAGTAAATGTTATAATTTAACAGAGAAAATTTCACACTGTATCAGAGCAAATATCAGAGAAACTTTCACACTGTATCAGATTAAATTTATCATGTATCAGAGCAAGTTAAAAGAAATTTTAGGGTGTATCAGAGTAAATCAAATTTCTTAAGATGTATCAAGGTAAATTTCATAAGATATATCAGAGCAAGTTTGAATTTTGAAATATATCAGAGCATATAAAAAATTACTTATTTGCATTGTACTTATGATTTTGCTTTTTGTTTAATTTCTGTCTGATATCAATTTTCTCAAAATTTTTGTTTAATTTCTCAAAATACCATTTTTGTTTAATTTCACAAATTTTGTTTAATTTCTCAAATTTTGTTTAATTTCTCCAAATATTTAATTTCTCCAATTTTTGTTTAATATCTCCAATATTGTTTTGTTTAATTTCTCAATAATTGAATTGCTTTTTGTTTAATTTCTGTTTGATGCCAAATTACTGTTTGATGCCAAATTTCTCATAATTTGTAATTTTGCTTTTGGGGTTTTGCCTTTGATGAGTTGCTTTTTGTTTAATTTCTCCCCTTTTTCTTTCATAATTTAGGGTTTTGCTTTTAATGAGTTGCTTGCTTTTTGTTTAATTGTTTACTTTCTCCCCCTTTTTGACATCATCAGACATGGTTAACTTTTCCTTTTTCAGAAATATTCTTTAATTTTTCCTTTTAGAGTATATCACAGATGTTTGCTCCCCCTTAATATAGCAATTATCAACAGCAAACAACAACAAAGAGAAGATAATATTTCAACAAGGAGAATATATATAACCATAATATGATCAACATCATTACAAAAGGTAGAAATATAAGCAAAAGATGATTCCATTAAAAACATAATTGTTTCAATACATAGTTCTTTAAAATAAAATTCAATCAGCTAATTGTCAATACATGGCCCCAAGGTATAGATCCTAGAACAAGATACTAACACCTAGGATCTAGTAATGATCAAGATAAGTCAATGATCGGAGTCATCAGAGATAGGGTGAGGAGATGATGGATCAGAAGTGCATCCTCTACCCCGTCTGCCTCTGCCACGAGCAGGAGAGCGAGATGAACTGGGTGGCTGAGAACGCTGAGATGCTAAGGACTGAACAGAAAGGGTGAGTCTGATAGAATCAAGTACGTTCAGTGCTCTTGAAACAGATTGAAGTAGAGCAGTGAACTGAGTGGTAGCATGCTCACTCGATCCTCAATTTCTTTCCTCAGCAATTCATATCCACCTTCTAGTGCTCCTCTGAGCCTACCAGCCTCTGCAGTGAGGTCTGTGACCTCAATAGTAGACTCCTGTGGCTGGGGATGGGCCAAAGCAAGGACTTGCCCCTGCGAGTCAAGAACTCTGCCAGTCAATCTCCAGACTGTGTCTTCAAGTTGCTGTATCCTGATGGACTGATCTGAAATCATCTGAAATACAGTGGAGATGTGGGGAGTAATGGTCTGATCAGAAGAGGTAGCTCCAGGTGCAAAAGAAGTACTACTCCACTGGCTAGACAGCAAAGAAGCCACACGCTGTGAAATATGCTCGATCTGATCGTCAGCCAGTCTGAACTCTGATGGATGTGCTCTGGTCTCTGGCTGATACACTGGTGTGGGCATCCTAGTAAACTCTGAAGGGCCAGCCTCAGTATCAGGAATGAACTGGGTATCTGGTGAAGCTGCCCTGAAGTCATGTACAGGAGAAGATGGACCTTCTTCTTCTACTCTGCCTTCAGTTCTGTCTTCAGCTCTTGTTTCAGCTCTATCCTCAGTTCTTTCTTCAGAGCCCTTAATCCAACCACCATCAGTCTTTGTAATTCCCATTCTGTGCAGGCTGTGTTGGTTGAAAGTGTCCACATGAGATATCTTGGTAGGTACCTCCCCCTCACAGTTAACTCCAAACCTCCTAAATACTCTAGTAAGGGCCATACCATAAGGCAAGTGTGCCTTGGATCTGTTCAAAGTTTCTCTCATGGCCTCTATCATAAGTGCAGGGAGGTTCAAGGGGGTCTGAGTGATGACATGAAACATGACACATACATCTCTGCTGGAAAGTAAGTCATGTCTACCACTCCTAGGAAAGAAGAGCTTTGAAACTATCTGATGCAGCACCCTCATCTCAATGGACAAAATCTTTGCTTCTAACTTGTTTAAACTTCCTGAATAAGTTTCTCCTAAGATAATTCTGATCCCCTCTTCTTTAATTGGGAGTTCCATATATGAATATCCTTCACTAGGCAACTGTAATATTTCTCCCAAAATCCTAGAATCCAGGCAGATATCAATTCCCTTTACAGTTGAAGTCACTGACCTGTTTCCATAATGTAGATTCTGGTAGAATTCTCTAACTAGGTCAACATAGGTGACTTCCTTAAGGGAGCAGTAGAGTTCCCATCCTTGGTTTTTAATTTTGGTAGCAAAAGTAAAACCTTCTTTCTCAAAGAACCGAAAATCTATATTTTTCCCGGTTTCTACTTTTCTATCAGAAAGAGGATTCACACTGGGGCTTATGGAGGATTGAGAGGGACCTTGAGTAGGTACTGAAACTGGAGTGGGAGCAGTTGAAGACTGAGCATGCCTTTTCTTTCGGACAATTTCTTCAGGCTCACGGATTGATTTCCTTCTTTGGGGTAGCTTCATCTTTGAAGCCATATCCACTAAAGTAGCAGACAAGAAGACTTGAATTGAGTGGAGGAGGTATCACAAGAGAGTGACGAAGGATTTTGGTGGAGAAAAGAAGTGGATTTTGGAAGTTCGGTAAAGTGCTAGGGCACGTTCCAACCGCGCCAAGCAAAGCGAGAAAGCACAGAAAATCCTTTTGAAGGAGGCGATTTTTGGTGGAGAGGAGGAGGGAAAATTGCCTCGAAATTAATCCTTGGATTTGGAGCAAGAAGAGTTGGAGAAGACGGCTTTTGGAAGAAGAACGATGGGAAGATGAGTCGTCTCACAAACAGTAACCCTTATAAAAACAATGAACCCGTTGAAAGTTGGTGGGATTTACAAGTTTGCTATTGAGTCGACTCATGGGGGTCGACTCATGAAGTTCAAAAAATCAGGAAAAATATGAATAAATTCCAGAAAAATTTAAAATTTTGAGTGAAGGAATTTTGCTCAATGATAAGTTCTTAGAATGATAAATTTGAGCTTTTGGGACCAGGATAGATGTTGAAAATTGAGCTTTAATCAATTCTTTAGAAATTGAGAAATTTTAGGCAAATGGATCTAGAATTCCTAGATTTCTCCTAATTTCACAGAATCTATCCTCACTAAGGACCTTTGTAAAGATATCAGCTAATTGATTCTCAGTGCAAACATATTCAAGAATTATATTTTTGTTTTGAACATGTTCTCTTATGAAATGATGTCTTATTTCAATATGTTTGGATCTTGAGTGTTGAATTGGATTTTTAGATAGATTTATGGCACTTGTGTTGTCACATCTTATTGGTGTTTCATTAAGTTTGATTTCAAAGTCTTCGAGTTGTTGCTTAATCCACAAGATTTGAGCACAACAACTTCTGGCTGCAATGTATTCGGCCTCAGCCGTAGACAGTGCCACCGAATTTTGTTTCTTGCTAAACCATGAGATTAGGTTAACTCTAAGAAATTGGCAAGTTCCACTTGTGCTTTTTCTATCTAATTTACATCCAGCAAAATCAGCATCTGAATATCCTAATAAATTAATTTGTGAGTCCTTAGAGTACCATAACCCTAGAGTTTGAGTACCATTTAAGTATCTAAGGATTCTTTTAACAGCATTCAAATGAGATTCTTTAGGATTAGATTGATATCTAGCACATAAGCAAATACTAAATATTATATCAGGCCTACTTGCAGTTAAATATAATAATGAGCCAATCATACCTCTATAGTATTTTAAGTCTACACTTTTACCTTCATCATCCTTGTCAAGCTTACATGAGGGACTCATTGGTGTGCCAATTGGTTTGCAGTTCTCCATTCCAAATCTTTTGAGTAGTTCCTTGGTGTACTTGCTTTGGGTGATGGAGATTCCCTCTTTTGATTGTTTGATTTGGAGTCCGAGGAAGAAGGTGAGTTCTCCCATCATGCTCATCTCGAACTCCCCCTGCATAAGCTTAGCGAAGTCTTGACAAAGGGATTCATTAGTAGACCCAAAAATTATGTCATCAACATAAATTTGTATAATTAGCATATCATTTTGATTTCTTTTAATAAATAGGGTTGTATCTACATTGCCTCTTGAAAAACCATTATTTAGTAGAAATTTGCTTAGCCTTTTATACCATGCTCTAGGTGCTTGTTTTAATCCATATAAAGCTTTATTTAATCTAAAGACATGATTAGGAAAAGCATGATTTTCAAATCCAGGGGGTTGTTCTACATATACTTCTTCAGAGATATATCTATTTAAAAATGCACTTTTAACATCCATTTGAAATAACTTAAAATTCATAAAGCAAGCATATGCAAGTAGAAGTCTAATAGCTTCTAATCTAGCAACAGGTGCAAAGGTTTCATCAAAATCAATTCCTTCTTCTTGATTATATCCCTTAGCAACCAGTCTTGCTTTATTTCTAATTACATTTCCATGCTCATCTAATTTGTTTCTAAAGACCCATTTTGTGTCAATTATTGAATAATCTTTAGGTCTTGATACTAAGGTCCAAACATTATTTCTTTCAAATTGATTAAGTTCCTCTTGCATAGCATTAATCCAGTTATGATCATTTTCAGCTTCTTCAAAAGTTTTAGGTTCAAGTTGAGATACAAAAGCATAATGATTAAGTACATCTCTAAGTGAAGAACGTGTTTTTACCCCATGCATAGGATCACCGATAATTAACTCCTTAGGGTGGTTGTGAACATACCTCCATTCCTTGGGTAGGTCATTTATATCTTGAGGTTGTTCTTGAATTTCTTCACTTCTCTCATCTTGTTTATCTTCTTGATCCTTGTCTTCTGGAGTTGTTGAGTCTTTCAGAGTGATCTCCTTCATACCTTCTATTAGTGGCTCTGCATCATCAACACCCTCATTCTTCCTTGAAGGAAGATCGTTAGATTCATCAAAAACAACATGTATGGACTCCTCAACTACTAAAGTTCTTTTGTTGAAAACTCTAAATGCTTTACTAGTGGAGGAGTAACCTAAAAAGATTGCTTCATCTGATTTTGCATCAAATTTACCAAGTTTTTCTTTTCCATTATTTAATACAAAATATCGGCAACCAAAGACATGAAAATATGCAATATTTAGTTTTCTTCCTTTCCAAAGTTCATAGGGGGTTTTCTTTAAAAATTATCTAATTAAAGCACGATTTAAAATGTAACATGCTGTGTTAATAGCTTCCGCCCAAAAATATCTTGGAAGGTTGCTTTCACAAAGCATGGTACGGGCCATTTCTTCTAAGGTTCTGTTTTTTCTTTCAACTACCCCATTTTGTTGGGGTGTCCTAGGAGCAGAGAAGTTATGGCCAATTCTATTTTCATCACAAAAATTTTCAAAATCTTGATTTTCAAATTCAGTTCCATGATCACTTCTAATATTTTGAATTGAAAACCCTTTTTCATTAGAAACTTTTCGATGAAATTTAGTGAAAATATGAAAAGTTTCATTTTTGTGAGCCAAAAAGAAAACCCAAGTAAAACGAGAGTAATCATCTATAATTACAAGGCCATATCATTTTCCTCCTAGACTGGTGGTTCTTGTTGGTCCAAATAAGTCCATATGTAAGAGCTCTAATGGTCTAGAAGTTGAAACAGTGTTTTTGGATTTAAATGATACTCTAGTTTGTTTACCTAATTGGCATGCATCACAAATTCTATCCTTTTCAAAATTCAGTTTTGGCAAACCGAGAACTAAATCTTTCTTAATTAATTTTGAAAGAGAATGCATGCTGATATGTGCAAGTCTACGATGCCACAGCCAACTAATCTCATTGATTTTAGCATTCAAGGATACTAGGCATTGCATGTCTAATTTGGCTAAGTCATTCAAATCTATCATATAAACATTGCCATGCCTATGTCCTATAAATTTAATGCCATCATTAATAGGACTAGTCACAATGCAAACAGATGATTCAAAAACTACTTTATACCCTTTATCACAGAATTGACTAATGCTAAGTAAGTTATGCTTTAAACCTTTAACTAGTAAAATATTCTCAATGTATTTGGAGGGAGTGATACCAATGTTATCTATTCTGATGATCTTTCCTTTGCCATTATCTCCAAAGGTGACCATCCCTCCATCCTTAGCATCAAGCGTGATGAATTGTGATTCATCACCAGTCATGTGTCTTGAGCATCCACTGTCAAGATACCATTTCCTGTTTCCTTCTTGGGATGCTAGACACACCTGCAAGCAAAGGTCAAGTCTCTGTCTTAGGTACCCAAGCTTTCTTGGATCCTTTTGGGTTAGTCAGAATGGTTCCTTTTGGAACCCATATTTTCTTTATAGTTGTATTGGTAGATTTAAGGCATGTGTATGATTTATGTCCTATTCTACCATATTTGAAACAAGGAATATTTGTAGACTTGTTACCTGAATAATTTACATAAATATCCTTCAGAAACTTTTGTTTTTTCAGAGGTTTATAGCCAAGTCCAGCCTTATCATATATAGCTTTCTGATTTTCAAGGATCATATTTAGTTTGTTTGAACTTAAGGTGAACTTATCTATTATAGATTTCAGCTTGTTAATTTCATCCTTTAAGTTTTGATTTTCTTGACTCAAGGTGAGTTTTTCAATTGAAAGAATTTCAGCTTGTTTCACTAAGGACTGATTTTCCAATTTCAGTTCTTTGTTTTTCTTCCCTAGTTTCTTTAATTCATCAATTGAGTCATAGAATGCTTCATGCAATTCTTCAAATGTGAATTCACTAGTGGATTCAGAAGTTACCTCATTTTCATGTGCCATCAGACACAGATTGGCTTGTTCTGTTGAGGTTTCCTCGTCGGAGCTTGAGTCATCACTCGCACTCCAAGTCGCCATCATTGCCTTCTTTTTGAACTTTTTGGGGCCTTTCTTCAGTTGTGGACATTCGGATCTGAAATGTCCCGGCTTCTTGCACTCGTAGCATGTAAGGGGTTGATCTTTCTCTTTTTCTTTGCTTTGTTCTCCTTTTGTGAATTTCTTTCTCATCCCCTGTTTCCTTTTTCTTAGAAACTTCTTAAATTTTCGAGTGATGAGTGCCATCTTTTCATCCTGTTCTTCATCTTCAGATTCATCCGTTTCATAATCAGACGAAGTTGTAGATTTGAGGGCAATGGTTCTTTTCTTTTTGACTTCATCCTCTTGATGTTGCTTCATGCTAAGTTCATGAGTCATCAAGGATCCAAGAAGCTCTTCTAGAGGTAGAGTGCTCAAGTCCTTTGCTTCTTGGATGGCAGTCACCTTGGCTTCCCAAGTTCTTGGCAGTGACCTGAGAATCTTCCTTACAAGTTCACTGTTAGTATAAGATTTGCCAAGACTCTTCAAACCATTAATTATATCAGTAAAACGAGTAAACATGGCAGTTATGGACTCATCATGCTCTATTTTGAACAATTCATATTTATGTACAAGCATGTTTATTTTAGACTCTTTTACTTGATTTGTTCCCTCATGAGTTACTTCTAACCTATCCCATATTTCTTTAGCAGATGCACAAGTAGAAATACGATTGAATTCACTAGCATCTAGTGCACAATAAAGAACATTCATGGCTTTGGCATTTAATTGTGCCAATTTCTTGTCAACCTCATCCCATTCTTTCTCGGGTTTGGTTGACTCCTCACCATCTATAATCTTGGTGGGTGTGTGAGGACCATTCACTATGATACTCCACATATCATAGTCGAGTGCTTGTATGAATATCTTCATCCGAGCTTTCCAATAGGTGTAATTAGACCCATTGAAAAGTGGAGGTCGGTTTGTAGATTGCCCCTCGGCTAGAGAAGTACTGACATGGGTTGCCATAGATCTTTGGCTCTTTGATTGTTAGATCAAAGAAGGGCTAGAGCACCGACTCTGATACCACTTGTTTCCCAGCTATGCAACCCAAGAGGGGGGGTGAATTGGGTTTCTAAAAATTTAGACTTAATTTATAACTTATGATGAACAAGACAAAGATTTTAATTCAATATTAATTACCTGAAGCTGAATTGCAAGGATATAATAAAGAAATAAGGTAAAGCGATAAAGCACACCACAAACACAAGGATTTATAGTGGTTCGGTGCCAACCTTGCACCTACATCCACTCCCCAAGCTCCTACTTGGGAATTTCAATCCACTATACTTTGTATTCAACCCGAATATAAAACGTCGGAAACTCTGACACTAGCTATCCCAAGCTAGATCACTTGTTTCCCGGATACAAGTAAACCCAAAACACTCCGATTTCAGGTTCGGATCAACCTTTCCTTGTTTTGAAAATCCTCCAAAATCAAGAACAAAAACTCACAAAGAGTTAGAAAATTTTGAGCACAGATTAATACAATAACAGCTCCTTTAAATGAGCGAATATAACAATAAAAACTTTACTCAAATGAAGAACCCCTTTTCGGATTTTCTCAAGATGGATGAACGCTTGAACGAATGCTTGAGAAGAGGTTGATTGTTGATTGAAGATCTCTTGAAAGCTTTGAAAGATCTCTAGATCAAGTTTGAACAATAGGCTTGAAAGATCCTCTTGAATGCTCTTGCTTTTCTCTTTCACAATCTCTCTTGTATATTGTGGATCCTCTCTCTTTTTCTTTTTGGATATTTCGTTGATCTCAGGCTTTTTTGTGCAGATTTCGGATCCTCTCTTCTGTTTTTCTCATTTTTGATTTCACGTTTGATCTGCTATTTAATCTGCAATTTCTTTCACCATTTAAAGCATTTTATTGCATTAGGAGCAAGAGAAAACAATTTAGGCAGATAAAGAGCCGTTAGAGCAATTTTAGGAAACATAAAAGGTAATTAAAACAGGCAAAAAAATAGCCATTGCTGACATTTTCCGTCGTAGGGGTCGACTCATGAGTCGACTCATGCTTCAGGGGTCGACTCATGAGTCGACCTCTGTTGCAAAAACCAGAGAATGCGTTTCTGGAAATTCTTGGCTCAAATCAGCAGGGGTCGACTCATGAGTCGACTCATGCCTTGTGGGTCGACTCATGAGTCGACTCACAGGTCGTGTCAAGCCAGAAAACTAGCGTGCCAAGGAGAATTTTTGCGTGCCAATCAGCTCACAGTGCCATGAGTTGACTCATGAGTCGACTCATGCACTTCAAACCTTCATAACTTCAAAAATATAAGTCCAAATACAATGAAATTTTCACCAATAGATTTCAAATCATTTGTTCTACCAAATGGTACTATCAAATCAGGATTTTAGTAAAATTACGATTTTACCCTTGAAGAGCATAAAGCCTTTTTCAATTTAAAATTAATTGTATCCCTTCAATCTGCTTTGTAATCATCAAAATCAATTTAGGAACAACAGAGAGCACCCAACTTTTGGGCATGAAAAGGAAGAAAATGATGAGAGGAGGCATGAAAATGGAGAGAGGGAGAGTTTTGTTGATCAAAATTCATCCTTTGAGACCTTAGAGACCACTCTTTATATATATACACTGTCCTGACATATATCAGAAATCCTATCAACTTAAAAAGATAAATTATTATCTCATAAGAATCCTCTATCTTTTAAATCTACTTTATACCAAATAAAATCAGATATAAATGGTAGTTAATAAGCCCTTTTAAGTATGTATAACAGGTATCCATAGAATACATGTCAGGTGGTTGGGGTGCCAACTCTTGGCACCCCACAAAGGGATCTATAGCCAAAAGAGATGGGGCATGGACCCCACTCTCTCTCCTCCATGCCATGACACATAAGAGGGGGTGGGCTCCTCTAGGATATGGCACCCAATAATTTTCAAAAAGAAAAAGATGCCCCACATATTCTTCCATCTATTCCACATGCATACTTAGAGATAATTAGGAGATAAAGAAGAGATAATGTGAGGATAATTATGCTAACTAATTGACTTAATCAAATTCTCTTGGGCTTACAATTAAGAGCCCAATTAAATCTAAATAAATTTAGATTAGGTTCAAAGCTATGGACTTGATCAAATCAAAGTTTCGAGAAGAATTAGGTTTAACCGTGTGCTAGCATGGTTCTCATAAACCTAATAGGATTTTAATAAACCCTAACCCAAATGAAACTTCATAAGCTCAATTGATAAATTCAAGATTAAATCTCTTAATGTGTGACCCCATAGGTTCTATTCTATTTGGTAGTGAGATATATTGTGATCTCTATCACAATATCATCAAAACTTTTTTAGATGGATTGGAATATTTTCAATTCTACCCTTCGAGGGCCATTGATCATCAAGATGACGTCCGATGAGTCTCACAATTCATCAGTGATACCTAGCAGTATATAGTAGCAATCCAGTAGAATGAAAGTATGAATTTTTAGATACAGTTATCGTATGATTCAGTCCTTCTATCATGAGTCCCGACTTGACGGAGGTCATGGAGAGCTCGTCAGACTCTATCATCAGTCATATGCTAGATTGGCTTGACTCGAATTCATTTATGAATCTCGTGGCAACTCTTTTTCAGTATTCACACTTGCTTTGGTCAAAGACTTTCTAAATTCAGTCTCACAAATTGCATAGGACTTCTCTTTTTCTACCAAGATCAATAGATCCCATCTAAGTGCATCCTACTCCAAACAGCAAATCTGAACCAACCGAAGCCAACATACAAAGCAAGAACCCAAATGGCTAGGGACTAAGAGAACGTGTAGTCAAACCCAATAGCCTCACTGCGAATAGCCAATGACACCACAGGTCAAAGGACCACTCACATCATTGTAGCATCGAGAAGATCACTGATGAGTGAGTAGACATCCATGTGATTCTCGTGTTGGTCAAGCTTAGTGCAAGTTATTCTTTAGCAACCACCTACACCTTCACCCCAGTGTCTCTACACCACAGACCTGAGACTCATCTGTCCTTAAGTAAGGTGAACCATGCATCGATCTCAAATGGATTGAGCACTATCCTCCGTGATGATTCTTTGATCAAGAGTATTTAGAAATTAACCACTAATTAATGTATGTCTCAAATTTTTAACTCTTTAAGAATATATAAAAATTATCTTTATTAATTTTTAGAATAAATTATGGACACATAAACATGATTGAAAAAAAAAATTTATTAAAAATAAAAAGATTACAAGTACAAGTATAGGCCCCAGAATTACATAATGTGTCAGCCAACAATTAGCTTCTAGGATACAAATCCAATAAACTCCCATTTGACCTAAAGCCAATTGGCCATATACTTAAGATCCATCTTCTTAAGATGAGCTTCGATCTTCTACTGGCTGAGAGGCTTGGTCAACGGGTCCACCACATTCAGCATAGAGTCGACTCTCTGCACCTCAACAAACTTTTTCTCGAGATATTCACGTATAATGTGAAACCATCGCTCCATGTGCTTGGACTTCTGCTGAGATCTAAGCTCCTTAGCAAGAGCTATGGCACCGTTGTTGTCGCAGTGTAGTGCAATGGCATCTGATGGTATCACATCTAGCTCCGCAACGAACTTCTTGAACCAAAAGACTTCCTTAGCAGCTTTAGAGGTGGCAATATACTCGACTTCCATGGTCGAATCTGTAATGATCAACTGCTTGGAACTCTTCCAACTAACTGCACCATCATTACACAAGAAGATACACTCGATGTAGATTTTCTATCATCGACATCAGCCATAAAGTCTAAATTAGTATATCCCTCAACTTTCAGCTCCGATCCTCTACCAAAGATCAATATCAAATCTTTAGTCCTCAAGTACTTAAGGATGTTTTTAACAGCAATCCAGTGTTCTTCACCTGAATTCACCTGATATCTACTCGTGATACTCACGGCAAGTGCTATATCAGGATGTGTACATAACATAGCATACATGAGACTCCTTATTGCCGAAGCATAAGGGATCTTGCTCATGCACTGGATCTCCTCAGGTATGTTAGGGCATATTTTCTTGGAGAGATAAATACCGTGTCTAAGGGGCAAAAGACCTCTCTTGGAGTTTTTCATGCTGAACCTCTTCCGCACCTCCTCTATATACATATGCTGTGAGAATCTTATCATTCTCTTGGATCATCTCTATAGACCTTTATACCAAGAATGTAGGAAGCTTCTTCTAGATCTTTCATGACAAACTCTTTCGACAACCATACTTTGATCGATGTCAGCATAAGAATATCATTCTCAATCAGGAAGGATGTCATCCACATACAATACGAAAAATGTGACAGCACTCCCACTGACCTTTTTGTACATGCATGGTTCCTACTTATTTTTGATGAAATCAAATATTTTGATCACATCATTGAAGCAAGTGTTTCAACTCCGAGATGCTTGCTTGAGTCGATATATGGACCTTTGCAGCTTGCAGACCTTGTGATCACTATCACTGGACATGAAATTCAAAGGCTGCTCCATATACATATCTTCCTCAAGATATTCATTTAGGAAGGTAGTCTTCACATCCATCTGTCAGATTTCATAATCATAAAAAGCTGCTATGGCAAGCAGAATATGGATGGATTTCAGCATGGCTACAGATGAAATGATTTTATGATAGTTGATGCATTCACATTGACTATAACCTTTCATGACTAACCTTGCCTTATAGGTTTCTACCTTACCATCCGACCCAATCTTTCTTTTGTAAATCTATTTACACCCAATAGGTATAATACCTTCAGGTGGATCTACTAAGAACCAAACTTGGTTGGAATGCATGGAGTCAATTTCTAACTTCATTGCATCCATCCATTTCTCGGAGTCTACATCTAACATTGCCTCGTCGTAGGTTTTGAGATCATTCCTAATATCCTATCTCCCATAAAAAATGCTTCCTCTAAATCCTCTATAAGAATACCTAAGTATCTTTTAGGAGGATGGGAGATCCTACTTGATTTACGAGGTGGAGGAGGTATCACATCTACTGGCTCATTATTGGGTTCAGGTCCTTAGACTTGATGCTCTTCAGAGACTTTCTCTTCGAGCTCAATCTTTCTCCCACTGCCTCCATCTTGGATAAACTCTTTTTTCAAGAAGATGGTATAGCGGCTTACAATCACATTCTAATTATCAGGAAGATAGAAGTAGTATCCCATGGTTTTCTTAGGATATCCTATAGAATAAGCCCTAAAGGACCTAGTCTCTAACTTGTCTGCTTGCTGTCACTTGATATGGACTGGACATCTCCAAATCTTGAGGTACCCAAGAGTTGGCTTCTTACCGTGCCAAAATTCATATGGTGTAGTAGGAATAGATTTAGAAGGAACCTGATTCAAGAGATGAATCACAGAAAGCAAAGCATGTCCCTAGAGAAAATCAGGAAGGTCTGTGAAGCTCATCATAGATCGAACCATATCTAATAGGGTTCGATTCTTCCTTTCAGATATCCCATTAAGTTGAGACATCCCTGGAGGTATCCACTATGAGACTATACCATTATCTTTGAGGTGGGTCTGAAATTCTCCACTAAGATATTTTTCTCCTCGATCTGATCGAAGAATATTTATGAGTTTTTTGATCTATTTTTCTACTTCATGTCTGAATTCTATGAACTTTTCAAAGGCTTTAAACTTTTAGTGTATCAGGTACATGAACCCATATGGTGAATAATCAATAGTAAAGATTATGAAGTAGATATAGCCATCCCTAACTTGTACATCAAATAGACCACACACATCAGTGTGTACCATGGCTAATATCTCAATGGCCCTTTCTCTTTGTCCCACAAAAGACAGCTTAGCCATTTTTTCTTGAAGACAAGATCACAGACTGGATGAGACTCGAAAGTCAATGGTCCAAGAAGACCATCTTTCTCCAGTTTGATGAGTTTGTCTTCTCCAATATGGCCTAGCCTAAGATGTCACAGATACTTTTGGCTGATCCTATCTTTAGATCTCTTAGACCCTATGGCATTTACTATTTGCTCGTTAATGTTTATACTTGCATCCGTATGTAAATGGTAAAGACCATCAATCAAGAAAGCACGTGCCATAAGTTTATTTCCAAAATAAATAGAACACATATCTTTATTGAAATAAAAATTATACTTATCCTATGCTAGCACAGAGATAGAAATCAAATTTCTACTGGCTACAGGTACATAGAAACAATCTTTTAAAAGTAAACTAAATCTTAACGATAGTCGCAGAGGATAGGTTTCGATGGCCACAGCAGCAATCCTTGCTCCATTGCTGACTCGAAGAGTGATCTTGCCTTCCCTCAGCCCCCTAATTTCTTCAAGACCCTGCATTAATGAGCACTTGAACCAGAATTAAGAACCCAACTAGAAGAATAAAAAATTGTTAGATTAGTTTCAATAATGAGCAACTCAGATGTACCTTCAAAAGATCCATCCTTCTTCTTGCTCTTGATAGTCGTCAGGTAGGCCAGATAGTTTCTTCTCCAGTGGCCTTCAACATTGCAATGGAAATATTTTGTTTGTCATTAGCCTTCTTCAGAACCTGTTTCTTGGGCTTGGCCTCATTCCTTTACTTTTTTGCAAGCTTTTTCTTCTTCTTGAAAGAAGACTTCCTTTTGGAGGAAGCCCGCTCCACAGCCAGAACTTTGCCCTTGAACTTTTCAAGGTGCCCTCTGCAGTCACCAGCATATTCAATAACTCTGGCAAAGTAGTATCAATTTTATTCATATGGTAGTTCATGATAAACTGTCCATATGAATCAAAAAGAGACTGGAAGATCAGATCCACCTGTAATTTCTTATCCATATTCATCCTGAGCTTCTGAAGCTCCTCTATGTCCTTGATCATTATCAACTAATGATCATTGATGGCCTACCCATCATGCATCTTCACTCTAAAAGGTCTCTGGGAGACCTCAGAGCGAGCTGTGCGACTCTTTTCACCATACAACTCTTGCAGGTGAACCAGCATCTCTCTGACAGTCCTCATATCTTCATGCTGCTCCTGAAGATCATTGGACATGGACGCTAAGATATAGCACTTCGCCTTGTTATCTTTGTCCATCCATTTTTCAAGTGCAGCTCGTTGATCAGCAGATGGGCGAGCAGGTAACGTAGGCACTTTCTGGTTGAGGATATGGGTGAGTTTTTTGAAATTGAAAATAATTCTCAAATTTTGGAGTCAGTTTTTATAATTGGTGCTAGTCAACCTATTTGTATCAAGAATTTGGGCAAAGGGGTTTGAACTCGACATGGTTATCTGCAGAGAAAATAGTTTCTAGTTAGATTTTTTACTTATAAAAATATTTATTCTAGGAACTTTAAAAACAAACAAAAACTCCCACTATTTTCTCGAATCTCCCACATGAAGGGAAGGAAACAGTTTTTCTCTAGAATGCCCAAGTTGCATCTAAAAATTTTTTCTAATATTCTACTTATTTAAGGATCAAATTCTTACCTGAATCGCAGTGGAACCATGGATCAAATCATAAATTATCTGATATAAACCTTCACAGAGGCCTAGATATGCATACCCTCTACTTCACATGTACATCAGATGCCGCAGGAAAGCAGGATGAACTCCAATCCAATTGGCTTTGCAACTCAATCAATCGAGGGATGAGATGTGATGGTGTGACACCTCACACCAGCAGATGAGATGTCCAAAAAGGATCCACACCCAAGGAGAGGAGGCGGCAACAAAGAGAGAGATATAGAAGATGAAGGACCTCTCTCTTCACACGCCTGTCTCTCTCTTTTTTTCTTCTCTCAATTTGATTTGTTTGCTATTTTATTCTCTTCTTTCATCCATAGGTAGAGACCTTATCTATTTATAGATGATTCTGATGACCCAATGAGAGGAGGATACTTTATTCAAATCTGATTTGAATTATTCCAATACTCATGAAAGAAGGAGTCTTACATGAGATATAATTGTCATCACTTATGACATCTACTTTGCACCCACTCCCACACCCACTTGGAATGCCCCAAATAAGCACCAAATCAATTTTTGGTCATACTTCATGAGTGGATATTCTCAGTACAAGTAGGAATACTCATATCTCATCTAAAATAGATCCGATTCAATTCCGATTCGAAGTCGGTTTGAAATAATTTCGAAAGGCTGTCAATCCAAAACTCTTTAGGACTTTTTATAACAAGTCTAACTTGAATTTTGGACCTATTTAATTCTAATTAATTTAGATCTAATCTTAAATTAATTAGTACTTAAATTCAATCTTTCATATATTCCATGGATCATAGATAGAAATTGTTCATCCTCGGGATGGAACCTGAACCTCATGTGTAGTGCTAGCTAGATATAGTCAACTCTTCAATCTTGTTTGACCCATAACTCAATTTTTAATCAAATTAACTTATATATTCAATCAAGTCAAGTACTTCCAGATTGGATATATAAACATAGATCAATTTTTTCCTACTTTATCTGATTTGTGTACGTGACTCCATAGGTTCAAACATTAAGCCGATAGCACAGGAATCAATTTCTGTACTAATCAAGATACCATCTAGCAATGGTTTTCGATGTCCAAATAAGTCAAATTATTGTAAAAAAATATTTCAGAACCCATATGAATGGTTACCGTATAATTCATCTTTTTGACCCTGGATGCTCTAGGATGGTCTCAAGTTAACCGTCAATCGAGATTGCTTCATCCACATTGTATTTCAATCTTTCAAATCCATCTCATGGATTATCCTGGCTAAGGTTTTACTAAATTAAAATACAGTGATACATCAACTCCAATAATCTGGAGGGGTCAATCCCATCTTGATCTACACACAGACTTCGTAAGTACTTGACTGTACCCAGTAGCCTTCCGTCACTGTATTAAAAATTCAGATAGTTCGATACCAAAGCACAGTGAGTTACTTGCAAGTCACTATAGTGATCTCAGGTCTGAAGGATATTTATACTCATGTATTTCGTGAGCAGCTCTTGACAATAGAACGCTCGGCAGGTGAGTCACTTGTTCAGTGATAATGTATTCTTATATCTCACCTGTATGCCATACCAGTATCATCACACTCTTTGGTTAAGAGGACAACCAACCCATATGGCACACAACGACCTTCACTCGATAAACGTCATCATCCCGTAATGACGTATCATTTGGTCATGAACTTGTTTAGAAACTATACGATAAATCCTCTTTTTATCATGCACTAGCATAGTTCTAGAGACTTCATCACAGTACAAAAGTTCAAGGAAGATGTCACTTTGTGATGAAAAAATATCAGAATAACTATTATTCAATAATCAATAATTCATATACAAGGATGAACTCAATCGTCATATGATTGATTTTAGGACATAATTTTCAACAACTCTTACTTGGACTAAAGCCAATCGGGGCAGTATCTTATACCCATCTTTCATTTGAAGTCATCGAACTCTTTGATCCCGAGAGCTTTAGTGAAGGGGTCGGTTAGGTTCTCCTTTCTATCGATCTTCTGAAGCTCGACATTACCTCGATTCATGATCTCTCACACTAGGTGATAGCGACACAGAACATGTTTAGTGCGATGATGCGACTTAGGTTCTTTCGCCTGAGCTATGGCACTGGAGTTGTCACAATACAGCAGGACAGGACCATCAATGAAAGGTACAACTTTCAGCTCGATAATGAACTTTCGCAACCACACCACCTCCTTTGCAGCATCCAATGCAGCAATGTATTCTGCTTCACATATAGAATCGGCCACAGTATGTTGCTTGAAACTTTTTCAGCAAACAGTTCCTCCATTCAAGGTAAATACGTATTCCAACATGCTTCTGCTGTCATCACAATCTGACTGAAAATTGAAATCAGTATATCCCACAAGTTTTAGGTCAGAGTCTCCATAGATAAACCATTGGTCTTTAGTATTTCTCAAATACTTAAGAATTGCTTTTGCAATCTTCCAATGCTTTACATCCAAATCTGATTGGTACCTACTCATTACCCCTAGTGAATAGGCCACATCTGGTCTCGTACATGTTATAGCATACATGATAGATCCCACTGTCGAAGCATATAGTATTCTACTCATGCACTCTCTCTCCTCAAGAGTTATCAGACAATCTTTCTTAAAAAGAGTAATTCTATGGCCAATCGGAAGATAGCCTTACTTAAAATTATCTATGTGAAACCACTTCAACAAGATATCAATGTACGTAGATTGGGACAATCTAAGCAACCTTCTAGATCTATCCCTATAGATCTTCATCTCTAGGATGTATGATGCTTCTCTCAAGTCCTTCATAGAGAACTATGATGATAACCATAGCTTCATATTTTTTAAAGCCAGGATGTCATTTTCTAGTAACAGTATGTCATCCCATACAGCTCAAGAAAAATGATCATAGAATCGGAAGCCCATTTGTAGATGCAAGGCTCTTCTCCATTCTTAATGAAGCCATACATTTTGATCACTTTATCAAAATACATATTCTAACTCCTCGATGTCTGCTTAAGTCTATAAATTGACCTTTTCAACTTGCACACTTTTGACTCATCTGTGGATGTGAACCCTTCAGATTGTATCATATACATCTCTTCTTTCAGCTCTCCATTAAGAAAAACAGTTTTGATATCTATCTGTCAGATCTCATAATCTAAATGTGCAGCGACAGCAAGCATAATTCGGATGGACTTGAGCATTGCCACAGGAGAGAACATCTCATCATAGTCAATACCATAACGCTGACGGTAATCCTTAGCAACTAGATAGGCTTTATAGGTCTCTACCTTCCTGTCCGCTCCTCTTTTTCTCTTGAAAATTTATTTACACCCTATGGGTTTTATCCCTTTAGGTAGATCAACTAGTGTCTAGACACTATTGATCTCCATAGACTCTATCTTGGACTTCATGACCTCAAGCTATTTTTGAGAGTCAGGCCTTTGCATGGCCTCCATATAGGTGATTAGATCCTCACCATTCTCATCAAGTTTAATAGGATCACCATCCTGGATCAGAAAATTATAGTATCTGTCCGGTTGATGCAGTACTCTATCGGATCTTCTTAATGGTGCCTCTACTGGCTCCGGATTCGATTCACCAATTGAATCCAATTCTGTATGTGTCGGTCCTTCCACCTTATGAACTTCATTAAGTTCAATTTTACAGACATTAGCTCCTTCACCAAGGAACTTCTTTTTTAAAAAGACTACCCGATCGCTGATAAACACCTTTTATTCTGCAGTGAGGTAGAAGTAGTACCTTTTAGTTTTCTTTGAATATCCTACGAATAAGCATCTATCAAACTTCGATCCAAGCTTATCTATCTTTAAATGCTTGACATAAGCTGGACACCCCCAGACCCTAAGATGTGAGAGTACCAGCTTACATCCAGTCCATATCTCATATGAAGTTTTATCGACAAACTTGCTGGGCATCTTATTCAAAATATAGCCGACAGTCTCTAGAGCATATCCTCAAAAAGATATTGGCAGACTGAAAAAGCTCATCATAGATCGGACCATGTCTAACAAAGTTCAATTCCTTCTCTCGGACATACCATTATGTTGCGGTGTTTCAGGAGGGATCTATTATGAGAGAATCTCATTTTCTTTCAAATATATCAAAAACTCACTGGTAAGGTATTCACCTCCTCGATCTGACCAAAGGATCTTAATACTCTTTCCAGTTTGTTTCTCTACTTCAGAATGAAATTATTTGAATATTTCAAATGATTCTGACTTATGCTTCATAAGATAGATATACCCATACCTCGATAGGTCGTCTGTAAATATAATGAAGTAGTAGTATCCTTCTCTGGCACTTATGTTCATAGGTCCACATACATCAGTATGTATTAGACCTAGAATATCACTGGCTCTTTCACCTTTTCTTTTAAAAGGTGACTTAGTCATCTTACCAAGTAGACAAGATTTACAGGTAGGCAATGATTCACAATTATCTATCTCAAGGACACATCCTTGATCAACCTGTCAATCCTATACTTGTTCACATGACCAAGCCTACAATGCCAAAGGTAGGATTCACTGACATTATCTATTTTAAAGTGTTTACTAGGTGTGTACATTACACTAACAGATCGTGATATTATGTATATACTATGTTTTAATTATCCACACATAATTGTAGTATCATTCATAATGATATCACAAAAATCATCTTTTATTGTAAACTGGTAATCAAGTTTGGCCAAAAAGCCTACGAGATAACATTCATCATAAAGGAGGGACAATAATAACAATCATCTAACATGACACTACTGGACTCGAAGACAAGCTACAAAGTTCCTAAGGCCAAAACTGAAACAAAGCTTCCATCTTCAACGTTAAGGAACCGTTCACCCTTTCAAAATTTTCTACTTACTTGCAGTTTTCGTAATGAATTGCATATATTAATAGGACTTCCGATATCCAATACCCAGATAGCAGTATCACAAATAGAGAAATTATAAGGTGTTATCATATAAATACCTTGTGAAGCAACCACTTGCCTCTTTCTCTTGTTCTTAGGCTTGTTTGGGTCAAGGGTGGCTATATAAATAGAATAATTCTTTTTTCAATGACCCAGCTTCTTACAGAAGAAGCACTCTACCTGGCTCTTGTCAACTTTTGATGGTTTGCTCTACTTGGGATCGGCGGCATGGAATTTTTGCACCTTTTTCTTCTTTCTTTTCCTAGAGGATTGACGTCCTGTAGATGAATCTCTCACTAAATTCACTGACTCCTTTTGGAGCTGGTGATCCTTCTCAAAAGTCTGCAGTAACCCTAGTAAACCATAATAGTTTACTGCAAGCTTTGTCATTCTATAATGACTGAGAAAGGGTAGGTAGGATTTCGGTAGCGAATTGAGGATAGCATCCTTGCCTAACTGTTCATACAATGGAAAGCCAAGTTTGCTGAGGCGTTCAATCTGCTCAACTATATAGAATACATGATCGATGACTGAAGCTCCCTCTCGCATACGAACATTGAACACTGCGCAGGAGATTTTCTATCTCTCTGCATCCTCATGGGTGCCGAAGGACTCATTCAATATTTGAATTATCTCCTCAGGCTACGCATCCTCAAACTTATGACTAAGTTCATCATTCATAACTGCCCTCATCATGCAACGCACAGTCATGCAATCATTGAGCCACTTCATGTAAGTGTCTCTCACAGCACGAGGAGCATTGGCTGTAGGTTCTTCAGGTACCTGATCCGTAAAGACATACAAAATCTTCTCATGCTCCAACACGATCTTCAACTTTTGATACCAGCTATCAAAGTTGGGTCCGATGAGCTTGTCGCTGTCCAACAGCAAATGGAGGGATAGTGTGTTGGCCATAACTGATAGGAGAAAATATTAGCCTATTTGTATATGAATTATTTTTTTTTAATCCTGAAGACATGACTTCAATCTAAAGGTCCTCCCACTATTCTTTTGCGAATTGGTAGCCTCTACCTCCAACTCGAAGAATTATATTAATTTCTTAGTGGGTACTAGAATCCACATAGACTGCATTCGGGCCCGAGTGTGGCTCGACCAACCCTAGTACATCCATGGGTAGGTTCATAACCAATTATTTCTCCAAACAACTTCTAGCATTAGGTTTTGCCCCAGACTTCCCTTCAGTAAGTATGTGGCACCTCCACTGAAAATCTTGGTTAGGTCCAACCATTAACATGACACATCAAGTACATCCAACAAATGGATGTCTAGGCCCGAGTATGGCTCGACCAACCTGAGCATTGATCTGAAGGTACATCATGATGGTCTTATGATAAATGATAATTTCAATACATAATAGACACCAGGCATGTGGCGCCTCCAATGCCTATTTGAAATATTGGACTCATTATCACACACCTTAATGAGAGGCAATGACTAAGTTATCTCATAACCTTATCACTTTATGGACCTAATAATTTAGAGAATTTGATTTCATTGACCTGAGAATAAGAGAAGAAGTCATCCTACAAGCTACAAATCCTTCCACTGACTTCACCAAGTCATATAAAGGATTAAACATAAACTGGTCTAAAGATACCTAAATCAGTTATACTGATTCACCTTAATGGCATGAGTACGCACGAATCGACTAGTGACCTAATCAAAATATAATCTACCATGTTGGCCAGATAAGTGAGATCATCAGGAGGGATATGCCCTTAACTCACCATAGATGCATCTAAGTAAATAGCTCTCAATTAAAAATCACTTGATCAAATCTACCAAACTTACCTTAAACACCAACTGGTTAATTAGTTTCGATTTGGCACACTAGAAGATTCAGACTCAACCACGGAGTTATGATCATGATCCATTTATTAGGATCAAATACATGGACTTGATCAAACTTCAACTATTGAGATTGATTTAGAGAAATACTGACCTAATCTAATTCAACATTTGATTAGATTTAATTAATTTCTCTACTTGGTCCATATGTATTTCTAACCCTAGGTCTAACCCATTAAAAGGATATGATTCATGCTAACCTTTGCTCATCATATTATGTGATGTTTTAATGATCTTCAATTCTCAATTCTAGATCATTCAAACTTAATTCAAAATTAAGTGTGTAAAACATGTATTTCAGTTTGTAGAACTATTCTACAAGAGTTTCAAGTGAAGCATACCATATGTTTCAACACATGAAAATAAATTTTTATAATATGTTGAATAATTAAACATACATAGGTATGATCTAAACTTCATTCATACATTTCATATATCATGATAACTTTTAGATCAATATCAATTACATCATATGTAACATGTAATTTAGATCTAAAATAATTTTATATCTGAATTTTATCTTATTATAATGAATTATAAATCACTTTAGATCTAATCTAAATATATTTATATCAAATTTATACATAAAAGTCTGTTCATTTTTTTTCTTCATGAAACTAGATCACAACGACACCCCTACACGTCATAAGAGAACCCATCAAATAAGCAAAAAAGAGATTAATCTCTTCAATTCTCTTATGATCAGATGGTCTGGTGATCTCATCAATCTAAGTACTAGACTACTAAGATCTAAAATCTAATTTTATATATAATTACATCAATATGTAATTATTGATAAAACTATTTCATGTCATGAACATATTTTTGATCTCATCAATTATATTTTTCATCTAATCTAATTAGATTTGATGTATCATATATATCATATCAAATTTAAAACATATCTTATACTGATTATAAAATACTAATTTTAGATTTGATATCAAATAAAAAAATAATTAGATGTAAATATGAATGCATAAGGAATTAATTTTTGATAAAATCTATTTTCACGTAATACTGAATTATGATAAGATTCAGATTTAAATTCCATCAAAATAGATCTAATTTAAATCTAAAAAAATCCTCACTTCATAAAAGAAATAATAAAATTAAAATTTTATTAAAATAGATTTAAAATAAATTTTTAATTCATATTATTTTTCATCAAAAATTCAGCAATAGCAGAATTCTGTTATAACATATTTATAACAACGTCAATCAACCATTGATTAGGTACCTCTAATCCAATCAAAATCAGATCAGAAGTTTTATAAAAATAGATTCAAATGAGATTTAATATCATACAAAAAATCTTAATTATATCTCATGTAAATAATCACAAAAAATTTTATTTTGTATGTATATATTTTAGGCCTGCTATGATACCAGTTGAAGGGAAAGAAATAGTTTTCCTCCAGAATGCCCGATTGCATCTAAAATTTTTTTCTAATATTCTACTTGTTTAAGGATTAAATTTTTACCTGAATTACCATAGAACCAGGGATCAAATCTCAAATTATTTGATATAAACCTTCGTGAAGGCCTGGATATGCAGACCCTCTACTTCACATGTACGTCAGACACCGCAGAAAAGCAGGATGAACTCCAATCCAATTGGCTTCACAACTCAATCAATTGAGAGACGAGATATGATGGTGTGATACCTCAAACCAGCAGGTGGGATGCCTAAGAAGGATCCACGCCCAAGGAGAGGAGGCGGCAACAAAGGAAGAGATATAGAAGATGAAGGACCTCTCTCTTCATACGTCTGTCCCTCTCTCTTTTTCTCTTCTCTCAATTTGATTTGTTTGCTATTCTATTCTCTTCTTTCTTCTATAGATAGAGATCCTCTCTATTTATAGATAATTCTCATGACCCAATGAGAGGAGGATACTTTATTCAAATCTGATTTGAATTGGTCCAATACTCATGAAAGAAGGAGTCCTACATGAGATATAATTGCCATCACTTATGACATCCACTTTGCACCCACTCCCACACCGACTTGGGACCCTTCAAATAAGCACCAAACTAATTTTTGGTCATGCTTCATGAGTGGATATTCTGAGTGCAAGTAGGAATACTCATATCTCAGTCAAAACAGATCTGATTCAAGTCCAATTCAAAGTCGGTTTGAAATAATTTCGAAAGGTTGTCAATCCTAAACTCTTTAAAACTTTTTGTACCAAGTCTAACTTGAATTTTGGACCTATTTAAGTCTAATTAATTAAGATCTAATCTAAAATTAATTAGTATTTAAATTCAATCTTTCATATATTTCATGGATCATAGATAGAAATTGTTCATCTTCGAGATTAAACCTGAACCTTATGTGTAGTGCTAGCTAGACATAATCAACTCTTCAATCCTGTTTGACCCATAACTCAATTCTCAATCAAGTTAGCTTATATGTTCAATCAAGTCAAGTACTTTCAGATTGGACATATAAACATAGATCAATTTCTTCCTACTTTATCTGACTTGTGTGTGTGACTCCATAGGTTCAAACACTAAACTGATAGCACAGGAACCAATTCCTGCACTAATCGAGATACCATCTAGCAATGGTTCCCGATGTCCAGATAGGTCGAATTATCGCAAAGAAATATTTTAGAATTCATACGTATGATTACCGCATAATTCATCCTTTTGACCCTGGATGCTCTAGGATGGTCTCAGGTTAACTGTCAATCGAGATTGCTTCATCCATATTGTATTTTAACCTTTTAAATCCATCTCATAGATTACCCTAATCAAGACTTTACTAAATTGAAATACAGTGATATATCAACTCCAATAATCCAGAGAGATCAATCCCATCTTGATCTACACACAGACTTCATAAGTACTTGACTGTACCTAATAGCCTTCCGTCACTGCATTAAAAGTTCAGGTAGTTTGGCACCAAAGCATAGTGAGTTGCTTGTAAATCATTATGATGATCTTAGATCTGAAGGATATTTATTCCCATATATTTTGCGAGCAGCTCTTGACAGCAGAATACTCAGCAGGTGAGTCACTTGTTCCATGACGATGTAACCTTACATCTCATCTGTATGTTATACCAGTGTCACCACACTCCTTGGTTAAGCGGACAACCAACCCATATGACACACAATGACCTTCACTCGATAAACATCATCATTCCGTAATGACATATTATTGGATCGCAAACTTGTTTAAGAACTATACGATAAATCCTCTCTTTATCGTACACTAGCATAGTTCTAGGGATTTCATCATAGTACAAGCATTCAAGAAAGATGTCACTTTATGATGAAAAAATATCAGAATAATTATTATTCAATAATCAATAATTCATATATAAGGATGAACTCAATCATCACATGATTGATTTTAAGACATAATTTCCAACACCACACTCCTCGGGTGGAGAAACGGAAACCTATACGCGATCAGTTTCAAGTGGATGCTGCAGTCTCATTAATCTATACACACCTCACCTAATAGTTATTAGTAAGTACAGGCTGATGAGCGAACAATATTTTATCCATTATTTCACTAAGCAAGATGTAGTGGGCTTGGTCTCTAAGTCCTGTGGGCTCACCTAACAGTTATTGGTACATTCTTTAGTTAAGTCAGATCCATAGTTCATCAACGGATGCAAAGCCATTATTGGGATCCTCATCTAATAGTTATTGAGCCCAACCCCATCTCTACCGCAGGACATCAAATGTAAATAGAGTGGTTGTATCTTCCGATGCAACCGAACCATTGTAACCAACCGAGAACAATCAACATCAGAAAGATACCCGCATCTCTATAATGATGGAAGATCTCTAGACTTAATATTTAATGAGAAGATTTGAGTTTAGGTCTCTTTTAAATCAGCAGATCTGACATCGATTGATTTAATTAGGTCAGCACATCAATATGTCTAATCATCCTAGCTGGCATGGGTGAACTCGAGTCAATAAGTAACCTAACACGAAACTAAATCTCCCAAGATGACCAGATAAGTTAAGATGTGTGGGGGTCCCTCTGTTACTTTTCTTAGACACCAATCAAAATTGATCAGGTCAAATAACGAAATCAATTAAATAACCACTATCTAAATACCTACCTTAGACACCAAATTGAATGATTAGAATCGATTAGATTAACCTATTGAGATGGGCCCAAACTACTAAGCTAAATTCGGTCTTAAGTCAATAAACTCACATCAAAATATGAATCACTATGATCAACTACAACTAAAGTCGACTTTGAGCCCCTTTGATCTAATTCTAATCATCCGTCAATTAGGTTCAATCAACTGCTCAAAATCGAAGATGGATTCTAGCCAGATCTAATCAATTGATCCTAATTGTAGTTTGTTTACTTAGACCTAATTTGTTCAATCCATATCCACGTGTAACAATATAATTTTAGATCTAAAATTAATTTTTAGATTATATTTCATTGCATGCAATTAATAGCTTATGATCTTGAAACTGTTTCAAATCTAAACCTAGTTTCATATATCAAATATATATAGTTTTAGATCTAAATCTGTTGGATTTTTATGGTTTCATACATGCATGATTTTATAAAATAAGTATGTAGTAAAATTTGAAATTTTTAGATTAAATCTAATTTAATCTAAGCATGCATAAGATCAAATCTTCAAACCATAAACAGGATCATCATATGTGAGATAAGATTCCGATACAAAAATTAAATAGAAAAAAATAAATATAAAACATACCTAGACATGGATCAATCTTCAACGCAATCTGATGATCATGGATGTCCTTTGAAGATCTCTTATAGCCACACAAGCGTCCGACCTCTATGGATATCTACATGAGACTCTGATTTGATCAGAAGCTTTTTGATCTCATCGAGGTGCTAGCTCCCTTGCAGAGATCGTATATTGATGGTTGAAAATTTTTTTTTCTTTTAAGATACTCTTAGAGAATAAGAAGATGTAGAAGGATCTTGATCTCTACGCTAGAGACCATGAGAAGAACCCTTTCTTCTCTTTTCTTCCTAAAATTCATGCACCAAATCTCTACAATAGAGATGTAAAAATTTTATCCAACTTTTGGATAAAAAGAAAAGGAGACATCCATGTCTAAACATGGACAAGAAGGAGAAAAGATGATGTCCTAACAACCAACAACAGGTTATTTTAAGAAAGAAGAGATCAAAGCTAACAAACCTCACGCCATCCACATCCATGCCGTGCCATCTCCCTCCATAATTTTTCACGCACAAACTCCCTCCTTTTAGGCATCAATATCTGGTCATTATCTGTTCTTCAACATCCAAGGAGCTGGGTTTAAATAGAGAGAAGATAGAGTTTGAAGTTGAGTAGGAGTGAGAGTCCTAACACCTTAGGATTCTCCAAATTAAATGCCACCCACAACCAATTGGTTTCACGCCCAAATTTTTCACGGCAAAAAAAGGGATTTGGCTTCTTTCTTACATGCTAAATAGGGAGGAAAGGAGGCATTAAAATCTGGTAGGGGATGTGCACAAAATTAATGTGGCGTGGGGCTCTTTTAAGACAAGGAGAGAAGAGTTTTAAGAACATGTGACTCTATCATTAGATGGCTGTTTTAAGTCAAATAAAACACCAACCAATTCTAATCATATTAGGACTAGATTTGGAGCCCAATTAATTTAGATTGGATGTCTCTTAATTGGAAGAGGAGTCCTAGTCCAATTGGACTCTTTCTTGGTGCTTGAGTCAAAATTAATTTTTAATCCTAATTCAATTAGGATTTGGTGCACCCATGAAAATAAAAATTTTTAGTCCAATTAAGAATTCATACATCCTAATCTAATTAAAAATTGAGTCAAACCCAAATCCTAATTCAACTGGGACTAATTATCCGATCCTTTTGGAGTTATCCTATAATCCTATAGGGTTGATCAAATCAAACCCACAATGAGTCAAATTAAATCCAATCAAATTAGACTTCATGCAAGCCCCATTGCTCAATCAAATTGAGTCAATTAGCAATTCTATTACTAATTAATCCTCCTATAACTTACTAACTCTTTAGTAAGTTACATAATGTAACATTTGTATGAGATCAATTATCAATCAAATTGATAATCAAATTCTGTTACGATTTATAATCATAATTCAACCATCTGATCAGTCAAAAGCCTCTTTTGTGTGTGATCCCATAGGTTCTATTCTATCTGATATTGAGATATATTTTGATCTCTATCACAATATCATTGAAACTCTTTTCAATAGATTGGAATAATTCCAACTCAGCCCATCAAAGATCATTAATCATCAATATGATCCTCATGAGTCTCACAATCCACCAGTGACACCTAGCAGTATGTAGTGGCAACCTAGCAGAATAAAAGATGAACCTCTATGTGTAGTTAACATATGATATAGTCCCTTATCGTGAGTCCCAACCAGATGGCAAGTCATGGATGAATCGTCAAACCTCAACATTAGTCATATGATAGATTCAATCAACTTGAGTCCATATGTGATTCTATAAAAATTCTTTTCTATCAATCACACTACTATTGTCATAGACTTAAGGACTCAGTCTCTTAAATTTCATAGGACTACTCCCTTCTGCTAGGATCGATAGATCCCATCTTGATGTATACCCCACTCCTACAATAGACCAACTATCATCCATATCCACTACAAGGGCTTCTTGAGACCAATGTTGATGTATCAGTCAAATCCAGCAGCCTCATTGCAAGTAGTAGTGCCATCTCAAGTCAAAGGACCAGTCATACAACTGCAGTATCGAGAAAATCACTAATGAGTGAGCAGACATCCATATGACTTCTCGTGTTGGTCATGCTCAGTGCTAGTTGTTCTCTAATAACTACTTGCACTCTCGCTCCAATATTTCTATACTACAGACTCGAGATTCATCTATCCGAAGGAAGTGATCGGTGCACTAGTCTATTTAGATCAATCACTATTTTCATGATGATCCTATGACCAGGAGTAATTTAAGAATTAACCATCAATGATACATATCTCAGATTCTCAACTCTTTGAGAATATGTGTCATCATCTCGTTAATCCCTTGGATGATTCATGGACATATATGTGGGGAAAATCAATGCAGGGGTAAAATGGTAATTTTAAAACTTTTTTAAAATCATTATTTTACAGTAAAAATTATTAATTAATCTAATTAATTAATAAAAATTTACCTTACACTAGGATCTAAATATGATATATAGCATGCATGCATTTAAATTTGAAATTTGAATTTGAACAGTAAACACTTTATTGTAATGTGTTCAGAATATAATACCTTTGTGCGGGTAGTAGATCGCCGCAATCTGATCACTGTCGGGAGAGTCTGATCATTGCGATACAGCCACACAGCATGTCTGGCCTCTGTGGATCATCCACACAAAGCTTCTGATCTGATCGACTCCTCACGAGTGCTAGCTCATTGTAGAGCCCTTTCGACGGTCGATGCTGATCGAACTCCTTCGATCGATGTCTGCCAATTCTTTGGATGCTCTGAATCGTCAGCAGATGTGCTTGAGAGGATGTTGAAGATATTCCTAAAATTTGGTGGGCTCACGACACTCGTAGCTCACCTTCTCACTTTTCGAACTCCAGGCTAAAACCCTGAAGAACTCACTGAAACCCTGCGCACACTTGTTCTTTCTTTTCTTTCTTTTTCTCTCGGAAGGATATTGACCTTCACCTTGCACACAAAGATTTCTCACACCTAGATTTTCTCTCCAAATTTTTTTTCTTTTTTTTTACATGCCCCACTCTTCTTCTCCTTTTAAAACAATGTCAAACGTCTTATCCACGTGAGAGGATAAAGATGAGTAATTGCACATTTGAATTCAAATCAAATTTTGAATTCAAATGGAAACCAATTTATTCCTATCCACTAAGGGCATGAGAAGAGGAGGGTGTGGCTTAATTTATGCATGAGTGATTTTATGAGAAACATTTTCTCGTATAATAAATGGGGCGTTAAAAGAGGATAAGGTCAAGGTGCTAAGATTGGTTGCTCATTCAAATTCAAACTTTTGTTTTGAATTTGAATGGCCAACTAATCATCCTTATCCACTCATTTGGTGCATTAAAGTAGGGCATGATGAGGGCTTTACGTGAGGAAAAATTCATGAGAACTTCCTTCTTGTGAATTCAAATGGGCACAATGGAAGTGAGGTGGCGCAGGGAGAATGGGTCAAAGTGGTTTCATTATTTAAACCAACCTAATTGAACCAAATAAGTTAGGCCCAATTAGACTTATTTAAACCCAACTTAATTAGGTTTAATTAGGCTCAATAAAATCCTAATCAAATCAGGAATTGATTAAGCCCAACCCCTGATCAAATCAGGGACCAAACCATCTCGACGATTAGGTCAACTCTTAACCTAATTGGGTCAAACCCAACTGAATCCAATTCAATTGAACTTGATCCAAAATTAATTACTCAATCAAATTGAGTTAATTAGTGATCAAATCACTAATTAAACCTCTCATAAATATTGAGTCCAAATTCGATGGGTAATCAGGCATCAGAATTTATCGATATGTAACCCTGATTGAAGAGTCCTAAACCAGTGGGACTCTTGACCCTGGTACCCAAAATGTGTGGAATTCATGATCAGAGAATCCTGATTCTCGATCATAGAATCTCAGACATGAAGGACTCTTCACCAGCTATTAGATCAGATAGGAACCTCTAATGTGTATGACCTCACAGGTTCGAACCTAAGTCGGTAGCACAGGAATCAATTCCTGTACTAATTGAAGTGACCATCTAGCAATGGTACCCGACGATCGGATAGGTCGAATGGTCGCAATCGCAACACTCAGAACCTATGTGAATATGGTTATTGTATAATTCATCCTTTTGACCTTTGTGTTTAGGACGACTCAGGGTTAAACTGTCAACCCTGATTAGATCATCCGAATTGTGCTCAACTCAAACAGTTCTGTGACTCCTCACAATGACTACCCTGGCCAAGGTTTTGCTAAATTGAAACATGACTGTACACAGCTCCTAAACTGGAGTGGTCAATCCCATCTTGACACATGCACCGACAAGTCAAGTACTTGACTACACCCAGCAGCCTTCCGTCACTGAATTAGAAATTTAGGTAGTCCAGTGCCTACACTATGGCGGTCTCAGGTCGGAGGGATATTTATACCCATATTCCATCAGAGTAAATCTTGATAGTAGAAATAGCTCTGGAGTCGGTCACGTTCAGTGCAGATGTATCCTTACATCTCACCTGTATGCCATACCAGTATCTCCACACTCATTGGTTAAGAGGACAACCAACCTATATGGCACACAACGACCTATGCTTGATAAACATTATCGTCCTTGGTAACAACGTATCATTTGGTCGCGAACAGATTTAAGGACTAAATGATAAATCCTCCTTTGTCGAGTCTAAATAGTCCTAAGGACTTCACCACAACATAGGAGTTTATTAGAAGATGAAATATTTTGTGATGAAAAAATACCAAAATAATTTTTATTAATTCATAATTCATGTACATATACAAAAATGAGCACAACCATCAACAGATTGACGATTGGCTTTGGGACACTATTTTCAACAATCTTTCACTTAGCCTAAAGCCAATCGGTGCAGTATCTAATATCCATCTTCGACTTGTAGTCATCAAACTCCTTCACCGCAATGGCTTTAGTGAATGGGTCAGCTAGGTTCTCCTTTCCATCGGTCTTCTGAAGGTCGACGTCATCTCGATCCATAGTTTCTCGGATGAGATGGTAGCGGTGCAGAATATGCTTCGTCTGCTGGTGTGCCTTGGATTCTTTCGCTTGAGCAATGGCTCCAGAGCTGTCACAGTAGAGCAGAACTGGACCAACAAGGGAGGTGCTACTCCGAGCTCGATGATGAATTTTCTCAGCCACACTGCTTCTTTGGCAGCATCTGATGCAGCGACATACTCTGCCTCGCAAACTGAATCAGCTACTGTGTGTTGCTTGAAACTCTTCCAGCAGATAGCCCTACTATTAAGGGTAAAAATAAATTCCGATACACTTTTGCCGTCATCGTGATCAGACTGGAAACTAGAGTCTGTAAACCCTATAAGTCTCAAGTCTGATTCACCATAAACAAGACACTGGTCCTTAGTATTTCTTAAATACTTCAGGATGGTTTTAACAACCTTCCAGTGATTCTCCCCTGGATCAGATTGATATCTACTCACTACCCCTAGTGAGTATGCCACATCTGGTCGTGTACATGTCATGACGTACATGATAGATCCCACTGCCAAAGCATATGAAATCCTATCCATACGCTCTCTCTCTTGAGGTGTTGTCGGACAATCCCTCTTTGAGAGAGAAATTCCATGGCCTATCGGTAGATAGCCTTTCTTAGAATTCTCCATGCCAAATCTCTTCAGCATAGTATCTATGCACGTAGACTGGGATAAACCAAGCAACCTTTTAGATCTATCCCTATAGATCTTCATCCCTAGGATGTAGGAAGCTTCTCCTAGATCCTTCATGGAGAGCTGTGACGACAGCCAAATCTTTATTCCCTGTAATGTAGGGATATCATTCTCCATAAGAGAATATCATCCACATACAATATAAGAAATACTACTACTGGACCATTAGCCCACTTATAAATGTAGGGCTCTTCTCCATTCTTAACGAAGCCATGCATTTTGATCATCCTATCAAAATGTATGTTCCAACTCCAGGATGCCTGCTTAAGTCCATAAATGGACCTCTATAGTCTGCACACTTTAGACTCATCTGTAGATGTGAATCCTTTAGGTTGTATCATATACACCTCTTCATCCAGCTCTCCATTTAGGAAAGTTGTCTTCACATCCATCGGTCAGATTTCATAGTCCAGATGGACAGCTATCGCAAGCATAATCCTAATGGATTTGAGCATTGCCACAGGAGAAAATGTCTCGTCATAGTCTATACTATAACGTTGACGATATCCCTTGGCAACCAGATGAGCTTTATAGGTTTCTACCTTTCCATCTGCACCCCTCTTCCTCTTGAAGACCCACTTACACCCTATGGGTTTTACTCTTTCGGGTGGGTCAACCAATGTCCACACATCGTTGACCTTCATGGACTCCATTTCAGATTTCATGGCCTCTAGCCATTTCTCAGAGTCGGATCTCTGCATTGCATCCATGTAGGTGATCGGATCCTCATCATTTTCATTAAGCTCGATAGGATCATCATCCCGGACCAAAAAACCATAGTATCTGTCTGGTTGATGTGGTACTCTACCAGATCGTCTTAAGGGTGCTTGAACAATGGGCTCCGGATATGATCTAATCAAATCCGGTTCAGGTTCAGCAACTTGCATCGGATTTTTCACCTGTCGAATTTCGTCAAGTTCGACCTTAGAGGCAATAGTCCCTTCACCAAGGAACTCCCTTTCCAAAAAGATTGCCTTAAGGCTGACAAACACTTTTTGCTTATTAGCTAGGTAGAAGTAATACCCTTTGGTCTCTTTTGGGTACCCTATAAAATTACACTTGTCAGACCTAGGTCCAAGCTTGTCCGTAATTAAATGTTTAACATAAGCCAGACACCCCTAAACCCTAAGGTATGAGAGTACTGGCTTACGTCCTATCCATATCTCATATGGCATTTTGGTTATAGACTTACTCAGAACCCTATTTAGAAGGTAACAACCCGATTCGAGCGCATATCCCCAAAGGAAGATCGACAGACCAGCAAACCCCATCATGGATCGAACCATGTCCAACAAGGTCTGATTTCGCCTTTCAGACACACCATTATGCTGTGGTGTTCCAGGAAGTGTCCACTAAGAGAGAATAGCATTCTCCCCAAGATATGTCAGAAAATCATTGGAAAGGTATTCACCTCCTCGATCAGATCGAAGAGTTTTAATACACTTTCCAGTGTGTTTTTCTACCTCATTTTGAAATAGCTTGAACATTTCAAATAACTCCGACTTATGCTTCATTAAATAGACATATCCATACCTCGATAGGTCATCTGTGAAGGTTATGAAGTAGAAATATCCACCTCTTGCACTTGAGCTCATGGATCCACATACATCAGAATGTACCAGAGCCAAGAGTTTACTGGCTCATTCACCTTTTTCAATAAAAGATGACTTGGTCATTTTATCAAGAAGACAGGACTCACAGGTTGGAAGTGATTCATAATCACCTACTTCAAGAATTCCTTCTTGAGCCAACCTGTTTATCCTGTTCTTATTGATATGACCTAGCCTACAGTGCCAAAGGTAGACTTCTGACACATTATCTATTCTAGGATATTTACCGGAGGTTTGAACCACATTAACAGGTTGTGATAGAAAGTAAATTCCATTATTAAGTTGTCCAACAAACATTGTAACACCATTCAAAATGATATTGCAAATATTTTTTTTTATTAAAAATTGATAACCGTTCATGGCCAAAAGGCCTACAGAAATAATATTTTATAAAAAGCTTGGATAATAGTGACATTCACTCAGAATTATATTTTGAGAATTGATTACAAGGTTCATGATTCCTAATGCTAGAACCGAAACTTTGCTTCCATCTCCAACATTCAGAAATCTCTCGCCTTCATCAAATCTCCTACTGACCTGCAGACCCTTCATCGAATTGCAGATATGATAAGGGCTTCCAGTATCCAATATCCAGACAGTAGTATCACAAATGAAAAAGTTGCAAGGTGTTATCATATAAGTACCTTGCTTCTTCTTTGGCCTGTTCGGGTCCAGTGAGGCAATGTATAGAGGACAGTTCCTCTTCCAGTGCCCCTACTTCTTGCAAAAGAAGCACTCCGCCTGGCTCTGGTCGGGCTTGCGCTTCTTGGTCTGACCCTGTGCAGACATCCCAGCATGCGGCTGCACTTTCTTATTCTTCTTCTTCTTGTTCTTCTTCCCTTTCTCAAAGGGTCGACGACCAGAAGAAGACCCTCCCACAACATTTACCGACTCCTTATGGAGCTGGTGGTCCTTCTCAAAGTTCTACAGCAACCTCAATAAGCCGTGGTAGTTCACTGCAGGCTTTGTCATTCGAAAATGAGTAAGGAAGGGAAGGTAGGACTTGGACAGAGAATTAAGGATCGCATCCTTACCGAGCTGCTCATGCAGGGGAAAGCCCAGTTTACTTAGGTGCTCAATCATTTCGATCATGTACAGTACATGATCAGTGACTGAGGCTCCATCCCTCATACGAGCATTGAAATTGGCACAACTAGTTTTGTACCTTTCAACATCGTCAGACATGCCGAAAGAGTCGTTCAACATTTGAAGCATCTCCTGTAGTTGGGCATTCTCGAATCTGCGGCTGAACTCATCATTCATTGCCGCCAGCATAATGCACCGAACGGTGGTGCGATCGTTGAGCCACTTCTAGTAAGTATCTCGGACCACCCCTCTAGCATTCGAGGCTGGCTCCTCAGGTGCCGGATCTGTTACTACATAAAGGATCTGCTCATGCTCAAGGATGATTTTTAATTTTCGATACCAGCTATCGAAATTAGGTCCCATGAGCTTGTCATTATCTAATAATGACCAGAGCGAAAGGGTAGTGGCCATAGCTGCATAAAGAAAAACCAGACCTATATTAGTACATAAATTATTAATACTAAAGACTTGGACTTTAGTCTAAAGTTTCTCCCAGTATTTTTATGAATTGGTAGCCTCAACCTCCAATTCGAGGAATTACTTTAATTCCTTAGTGGGTACTAAAATCCACACAGACTACACACGAGCCCAATTTTGGTTGGTCAACCCATGTGCATCTATGGGTAGGTTCATAACCAGTTGTTTCTCTAAACAACTTCTAATAATTGATTTTGCCCCTGAACCTAATCAGTAGGCTTTGGCCTCCACTGAAAAGATCTGGTTAGGTCCAACCATTAACATGACTTGATTTGGTGAATCGGACCAATAAATGATCAGACCCGACTTTGGTCGGCCAACCTGACCACCATCAGAAAGACTCAAACCAAATTATCATATTATGAATGATAATTCCATTAGTCAATAAGCACCAGGCCTTTGGGCCTCCAATGATTATTAAACTAATGGACTCATTATCACTCACTTAATGGGAGGCTATGATTTAGTTATCAATATAACTTAATTATTTTTAGGACCTAATAATTTTTGAGAATTTTATTAAAGAATCAAAGAGAAGAAAATATCCAGTCAATTTCAATCCTCCCATTGACTTCACCACGTCAGATTAAGAAGGATTTACTTAAAGCTGGCATTAGGAGCACCTAAATCAGTCAAACTGATTTACCTAATGACATGGGTGAGCCCTAATCACCAAGTGATCTAATCAAAACCTAATTCATCAGGTTGGTCAGGTAAGTGAGATCAGTGGTGGGGATAAGCCATTAACTCGTCAGAGATCGAATCACTGCGAGTAGCTCCCGCTTAAAAACCACTGGTCAAACTGTCAAACTTACCTTAGACACCAATCGGTTCATTAGTTTTAATTTGATCAACTTAGTAAATAGGGTTCCATCGTGTAGCCATGAATTAAGTCCATCTTGGTCTAGTTAAAGACATGGACCCATTCAACTACAACTATTGGAGTTGAGTCTAGAGTATCCTTGATCTAATCTAATTCAATTTTTGATTAGATTTGACCAATTACTCTAATTTAGTCCATTTCTTTAAACTAACCTTAGGTCTAACCCAATTATGGATCTAATCCATCTAACCCATTGACCCACAAATTTATGCAATTGTCTTAGGTCTTAATTCACAATTCTAGACCTACTAGACAATACTTAATTCTTTTAATTAAGTATTTGGGCTGATAGGTCAGGGTTTGGCATTTCAAAAATAATTTTTAAATTTGAAAGGTTTTATTTTCTGTTTACCAAATATGTTGACTCATTTCACAAATAGATCAGCACATTTCATAAATAGCAATCCTATTGCTAATTACATAATAGAAAATAACTTTAAAAAAAATCATGAATATTCTTTTAGATTTAATCTAACACATTTATGATAAATTTCATAATTGAATCTTTATAATTAATTTCTTTCGCTGCTTCATCTGCATGGGATATAATTGCAGCGGCCCCCTACCGCCATAGGAGACCCCATCGAATGGGAGGAGAGGGTCTTTAAACCTTACTTTTCTTCTATGATCGGACGGCCATGGCAACCAACCTAATTCGATTACTTGCTACTTGGATTAAGTATATCTAAATATACCAATTTCAAAATTTAAATTTTAAATTTTAAATTTTGAAATTCAAATTTCAAACAAATTTTAAATTATAAACTTTTAGATTACAACTTAATCTATGCATACAAATTTATATATCATATCTAAGAACCCGCTCTGATACCATTTGTAGAAAAAATCAGTGCAGGGGTAAAATGGTAATTTTAAATTTTTTTCAAAATCACTATTTTACAGTAGAAATTATTAATTAATCTAATTAATTAATAAGAGTTTATCTTACACTAGGATCTAAATATGATATATAGCATGCATGCATTTAAATTTGAAATTCGAATTTGAACAGTAAACACTTTACTATAATGTGTTCAGAAAACAATACCTTTGTGCAGGTATTAGATCATCGTAATCTGATCACCGTCAGAAGAGTTTGATCATCATGATGCAGCCACACAGTATGTCTGGCCTCTGCGGATCATCCACACGAAGCTTCCGATCTGATCGACTCCTCACGAGTGCTAGCTCGTTGTAGAGCCCTTACGACGGTCGATGCTGATCGAACTCTGTTGATCGATGTCTGCCAATTCTTTGAATACTCTGGATCATTAGCAGACGTGCTTGAGAGGATGTTGAAGATCTTCCTAAAATTTGGTGGGCTCATGACACTCGTAGCTCACCTTCTCACTTTTCGAACTCCAGGCTGAAACCCTGAAGAACTCACTGAAACCCTGCGCATATTTTTTCTTTCTTTTCTTTCTTTTTCTCTCGAAAGGATACTGACCTTCACCTTGCACACAAAGATTCCTCATGCCCAAATTTTCTCTCCAAAATTTTTCTTTTTTTTTTTTACACGCCCCACTCTTCTCCTCCTTTTAAAACAATGTCAAACGTCTTATCCACGTGAGAGGATAAAGATGAGTAATTGCATATTTGAATTCAAATCAAATTTTGAATTCAAATGGAAATCAATTTATTCCTATCCACTAAGGATGTGAGAAGAGGAGGGTGTGGGTTAATTTGTGCATGAGTGATTTCATGAGAAATATTTTCTCGTGTAATAAATGAGGCGTTAAAAGAGGATAAGGTCAAGGTGCTAAGATTGGTTGCTCATTCAAATTCAAACTTTTGTTTTGAATTTGAATGGCCAACTAATCATCCTTATCCACTTATTTGGTGCATTAAAGTAGGGTATGAGGAGGGCTTTGCGTGAGAAAAAATTCATGAGAACTTCCTTCTTGTGAATTCAAATGGGTGCAGTGGAAGTGAGGTGGCGCAGGGAGAATGGGTCAAGGTGGTTTCATTATTTAAACCAACCTAATTGAACCAAATAAGTTAGGCCCAATTAGACTAATTTAAACCCAACTTAATTAGGCTTAATTAGGCTCAATAAAATCCTAATCAAATAAGAAATTGATTAAGCCCAACCTCTGATCAAATCAGGGACCAAACCATCTCAATGATTAGGTCAACTCTTAACCTAATTGGGTCAAACCCAACTGAATCCAATTCAATTGGACTTGATCCAAAATTAATTACTCAATCAAATTGAGTTAATTAATGATCAAATCACTAATTAAATCTCTTATAAATATTGAGTCCAAATCCGATGGGTAATCGGACATCAGAATTCATCGATATGTAACCCTGATCGAAGAGTCCTAAACCAATGGGACTCTTGACCCTGGTATCCAAAATGTGTGGAATTCATGATCAGAGAGTCTTGATTCTCGATCATAGAATTCCAGATATGAAGGACTCTTCACCAGCTATCAGATTAGATAGGAACCTCTAATGTGTGTGACCCCGTAGGTTCGAACCTAAGTCGGTAGCACAGGAACCAATTCCTGTACTAATCGAAGTGACCATCTAGCAATGGTACCCAACGACCGGATAGATCGAATGGTCGCAATCGCAACACTCAGAACCTACGTGAATATGGTTACTGTATAATTCATCCTTTTGACCTCTATATTTAGGATGACTCAGGGTTAAACTGTCAACCCTGATTAGATCATCTGAATCATGCTCAACTCAAACAGTCCTGTGACTCCTCACAAAGACTACCCTGGCCAAGGTTTTGCTAAATTGAAATATGACTGTACACAGCTCCTAAACTGGAGTGGTCAATCCCATCTTGACACACGCACCGACAAGTCAAGTACTTGACTACACCCAGCAGCCTTCCGTCACTGAATTAGAAATTCAGGTAGTCCAGTGCCTAAGTGCAGTGAGTTGCTTGCAAGTCACCGTGGCGGTCTCAGGTCGGAGAGATATTTATACCCATATTCCATCAGAGCAAATCTTGACAGTAAAAATAGCTCCAGAGTCGGTCACGTTCAGTGCAGATGTACCCTTACATCTCACCTGTATGCCATACCAGTGTCTCCACACTCATTGGTTAAGAGGACAACCAACCTATATGGCACACAACGATCTATGCTTGATAAACGTTGTCGTCCTTGGTAACAACGTATCATTTGGTCATAAACATATTTAAGGACTAAATGACAAATCTTCCTTTATCGAGTCTAAATAGTCCTAAGGACTTCACCACAACATAGGAGTTTATTAGAAGATGAAACATTTTGTGATGAAAAAAATATCAAAATAATTTTTATTAATTCATAATTCATGTACATATACAAAAATGAGCACAACCGTCAATAGACTGACGATTGGCTTTGGGATACTATTCCCAATAATATAAATATGAATGATAATATAACTATCCAATAAGTATAAAATCATATCCTAAACATATAAAATGTGTCAGTCAAGATTGGCTTCTAGGACATACATCTAACAATCTCTCACTTACACTAAAGCCAATCTGTCATGTACCAAGCTCCATCTTCACAAGGCAGACTTTAGTCTGAAGCTAGCTAAGTGACTTACTAATGGGTCAACCACATCACATGTGAAGTTTGCTCTCTGTACCTCTATATATTTTTACTTGAGATAGTCGCATGTTGTGCTGTTTTATGTACCTGGATATCTGATGAGACCTAGGCTCCTTAGCAAAAGCTATGGTACCATTGTCTTTGCAGTATAGTGTCATGATATATGATGGTATGCTAATCAATTCTGCAACTAACATTAAAACCAGAATATATCCTATACATCTACATGTACTCAGCTTTCATCGATCGATTACTTGAAATCCTTCCAAAATATCGATATAGGAACACACTCATGATGTAAATATTCTACCATCAACATCTGACAAAAAATTTGAATTAGTGTATCCTCCCACTCCTAGCTTTAATTTTGTTCTAAATTAAGAACATGTCCTCCATTCTTTTTAAGAGCTTAAAGATGTTTTCATAGCAATCCAGCTCTCACAGTCTGGATACAACTGATATCTACTTGTGACAATCACAGTATAATCAGTTCAAGTACTTTATGGTATACGACTATGTCTGAAAGGATAGTAGACCCTCTCTCTGAGATTTTTATATGAAACTCTTTCAGCATCTAGTCTCTGTAACTTATCTATGAAAACATAAGCATCCAATTGCATCTATCACTATAGATCTTTAGAACACTTATTTTATGTCTTTTATGAAGAGATCTATATTTAACCATATTTTAATCGATGTCAGTATTGGATACTCTCACTGACCCTTTTAAAGCCCATAATTTTTCATGTTTGATCAAACAATTTGATCATATCATCAAAATGACTGTTTCAACTCCAAGATTATTATAGACTTTGTGATCTCCCATCATAAGAAGTAAAATCCATAGGCTATTCTATATAGAAATCTTCAGAATATCTCTTCTCAGGAAAGCTATTTCACATCTTTTTCTTGGAGTCGATGTCGTACATCGTCTCGTTGTAGGTTCTGGGATCATCTCTATGCTCCCCATCTTCCATGAGAAATAACTTTCTTTACATCCTCTATTAAGCATATCTAAATACCTTTTGAGAGGATTGGAGATCCTACTATGTGTACAAGGTGGAAGAAAAATATACGTCTATGATAAATAGGTTCTTAAGGTCCTGTAGCTCATTGCTCTTCAAAGACACTCTCTTTGAGCTTGACTTTCCTCCCACTACTTTATCTTGGTTAAATTTTTTTTTTTAAGAAGATAGCAATGGGTCACAATCACATTGTGATCCTTTCAGAAAGTAGTATCCCAAACTCTTTCAGGATGAGCTTATAGACTTATCCTCTAACATATCCATCAACTGTGCTAAACACAGGCTGGACATCTTTGAATCTCAGAATAATCAAGATTCAATTTTCACCATGCCATATCTCATATGGTGTGGTAGGAATAGGTTTAGAGAGAACTCAATTTCATAAAAATAAAGCATATCCTTAAAGAAACATAAATAAATCAATAAAATTTATTATGGACCAGACTATATCTCATATAGTCCCATAACTCTTCTTATCTCATTGAGCGAAGATGTAGTAAGAGCAATCCAATATGAAAATATGCCATTTTATGAGATAATCGAAAAATTTCTTTCAATGATATTGCATCCTCGATCTGATCGAAGTATCTTTAGAAATTTTTGATTTATTTTTCTACTTACATCTGAATTCTTTGAATCTTTCAAAAATTTTAGATTTGTATCTCATATACAAAGTAGAGACAACTCCTTGGTTAGCACATCACATGGGCTACACACATCAAATGTGTACAAGAATAAGTATCACAGTGGTCCTTTTTCTCTTATCCTACAAGAGTAGTTTGGTCATATTTTCTCAAAGAGATGATACACAAACTAGATATGGCTAAACAGTCAATGAGCCCAAAAGCCCATATTCTTCAGTTTGTTAATCATTTCTTCTCCAATATGACTTAGCCTAAGGATCCACTTATACTTTAAGCTTCATCTCAATTCTGGATCTCTCAAATCCAATGGTATTTATTGTTTGCTCAATTAAGTTCACAAATGCATCACCATGCAAATGATAGAGATCATCTCTCAGAACTTAGTTTGAACAATGATCGTGAAGGACAGATACCCATGGCCATAGCAGCAATTGTTGCCCTATAGCCAATTCAAAGGTTACTTCCTCAGCCCTCTATCTTCCCATTGACTCTACACTAGAGTCCACAGCTTAACTGAGAGAGGAGGAAATCGTAAGAATAACATTGAGCAATTTTGACATACCTGCTCTAAGTGTGTCTTTATTTTTTTAGGCTCTTCTGGTATTTACCTCTCAACTCTTTCAAGATTTCTTTGTTATCAATACTTTGATCAATTTAGATAAGATGCCATGATAGTCTTTTATATGATAGTTTACCATAAACTATCCATATAAACTAATCAGGGATCGCAGGGTCAAATCCATAAGTAATTCCTTATGCATGATCATATCGAGCCTTTCAAGCTCCTTGATGTCCTTGATCATTACCAAATAACGATCATAGAATGATTGCCCATCATGCATCATATGCGCTGTGCGACTCTGATCACCTCACAACACTTGTAGATGGATCAACGTGTCCTTGATAGTGAACATGTGCTCATGCATAGCACCTATCTTTATTGTCATTGTCCATCCACTCATCAAGTATAGCTCGTTGACTATGGGTTGGATGAGTTGTTAACATTAGAATAATCCGATAGAGTACATTGCTTGATTTTTTAAAATTAAAAATAATTCTTAAATTTATGAGCTAGTGTATATAATCAGTTTTGGTTAATCGATTGATATCTAGAATTTGAGCTAGAGGGTTGGAAGCTAACACAATGAACAGTAGAGAGAAAAGATTCTAATTAAATATTTATACTTATTTCATAATTTACTTTAGAAATTTATAGATGTAAAAAGATACTCTCACTATTTTATCAGATCTCCCACACTCTATGGATGGAGAAACGAAAATTCTGATGCGATAATTAGATTTCTAGTGGGTGCTGCGGTCCCACCGATGCCGTGCACTTCACCTAACAGTTATTGGTAACATGAATGAACATCGATACGTGGACAACACTTTATCCAAATACTTCTCTAAGTATGTTGCATCCACTTGGTCTCTAAGTCATGTGGACTCACCTAACAGTTATTGTCCGCACTTCTTAGTTAAGCCAGATCCACCGTTCACAAGCAGGTGCAAAGCCATCATTAGGTCCCTCACCTAACAGTTATTAGGTCCAACCCTATCTTTACCCCACAGTAACTCTTTGCTAATAGAGTGGTTGTATGTTCCTGATGTAACTGAACCACTATGACCAGTCGAGAACAATCAACGTCGGTAGCACGTCCGCACATCTACGATGGTGGAAGACCTTAGACTTAATATTTGGTGGAGAGTTTTGGATTTAGGTCTCATCTAATCAATCATCACATGACTGATGTAATTGGCATGGACTAAATCAAACCATCAAGCAACCATATTTGATACTCAATCTATCAAATTAGCCAGATAAGTGAAGATTGGTGGGGATCCCCCCGTTGCTTTTCTTAGACACCAATAAATTGGCTAGATAAGCTAATTAAATAATCATCTTTCAATTACTTGTCTTAGATACTAATCGATCAATTGATCCGAATAGATTAGCTTAGGTGAATCAAACTCGAGCTACAGAGCCGAATTAGGTCCTTAGGTTAATTGATTTTACATATGGATGTCAATCAATTCGATCAACAATAATTGTATGATCTTAAGCTCTATTGACCTTATCTTAATCAATACTTGACTTGATTTGATCAACTGCTAAATCGATTCTAATCCAATATGATCAAATCAGAAATTCTTTGATGTAATCTAATTATATGACCTAATTTGATCTACCCATGACCACTCCCTCAGGCACAAACACTAATTTCAGATCTTAAATTAAAATTTTTAGATCAAAATTCTTTGCATGAAAAGTAAATTTTAATCTTGAAATAATTTTAGATCATGCATATAAATATGTATCATATACATAAACAAGTTTAGGTCATAGAAATAAATTTCAGTCCTAAACTTATTTTTATATATCACATATATGAATCAAAACTGATTTCAAAACTCTTTTTAGATCTAAATAACAAAACATATATCACATATATACTATAAAAATTAGATCTAAAAAATTTAATCTAATTAAAAATTTTAACATCATTCTAGGACAATCATTCAGCATAACAGGTTATGCCAGGGCAACCATATGTCAGAACGGTATCAAAACTTTTCAGATCTAAAATTTTTTCTTATAGATTTTCAATCTAAATCCTAATGTTATGCATATGATATGGCTCTGATATTACTATTAAATTTTTATGATTTCATGCATGTATGATTTTACAAAATAAATATGCAGCAGAATTTTAAAATTTTTAGATTAAATCTAATTTAATCTAAGCATGCATAAGATCAAATCTTCAAACTATAAATAGGATCATCATATGTGAGATAAGATTCAGATATAAAAATTAAATAAAAAAATAAATATAAAATATACTTAAACATGAATCAATCTTTAATGTGATCTGATGATCATGGATGTCCTTTGAAGGTTTCTTGTAGCCGCACAAGCGTCCGACCTCTACAGATATCCACACAAGATTTTGATCTGATTAGAAGTCTTTTAATCTCATCGGGGTGCTAGCTCCCTTGCAGAAATTGCATCTTGATGGTTGAAAATCTTCTTTTCTCCTAAGATACTCTTAGAGAACAAGAAGATGTAGAAGGATCTTGATCTCTATACTAGAGATCATAAGAAGAACCCTTTCTTCTCTTTTCTTCCTAAAATCCATACACCAAATCTCTATAATAAAGATGTAAAAATTTTATCCAATTTTTGGACAAAAGGAAGAGGAGACATCCATGTCTAAACATGGACAAGAAAGAGAAAAGATGATGTCCTAACAACCAACAATTGATTGTTGTAAGAAAGAAGAGATCAAAGCTAACAAACCTCATGCCATCCACATCCATGTCGTGCCCTCTCCCTCCATAATTTTTCATGCACAAACTTTCTTCTTTTAGGCATCAATATCTGATCATTATCTGTTCTTCAACATCCAAGGAGCTGGGTTTAAATAGAGAGAAGATAGAGTTTGAAGTTGGGTAGGAGATGAGAGTCCTAACACTTTAGGACTCTCCAAATTAAATGCCGCCCATAACCAATTGGTTTCATGCCCAAATTTCTCACAGCAAAACAAGGGATTTGGCTTCTTTCTTACATGCTAAATAGGGAGGAAAGGAGGTGTTAAAATCTGGTAGGGGATGCAGACAAAATCAATGTGGCATGGGGCTCTTTTAAGACATGGAGAGAAGAGTTTTAAGAACATGGGACTCTATCATTAGATGGCTGTTTTAAGTCAAATAAAACACCAACCAATTCTAATTATATTAGGACTAGATTAGACTCAAAAGATGAGAATCCAATTCTAATTTGGAGCTCAATTAATTTAGATTGGATGTCTCTTAATTGGAGGAGGAGTCCTAGTCCAATTGGACTCTTTTTTGGTGCTTGAGTCAAACTCAATTTTTAATCCTAATCCAAATAAGATTTAGTACACCCATGAAAATGAGAATTTTTAGTTCAATTAGTAATTCATACATCCTAGTCTAATTAGAAATTGGGTCAAACCTAAATCCTAATTTAATTGGGACTAATCATCCAATCCTTTTGGGGTTATCCTATAATCCTATAGGGTTGATCAAATCAAATCCACAATGAGTTAAATTAAATCCAATCAAATTGAACTTGATACAAGCCTTATTGCTCAATCAAATTGAGCCATTTAGCAATCCTATTGCTAATTAATCCTCTTATAACTTACTAATTCTTTAGTAAGTTACATAATGCAATATTTGTATTGGATCAATTATCAATCAAATTGACAATCAAATCCTGTTACAATTCATAATCATAATTCAATCATCTGATCAGTCAAAAGTCTCTTTTGTGTGTGACCCTATAGATTCTATTCTATTTGATAGTGAGATATATTGTGATCTCTATCACAATATCATTGAAACTCTTTTCAATGAATTGGAATAATTCTAACTCAATCCATCAAGGATCTTTGATCATCAAGATGATCCTTATGAATCTCATGATCCACCAGTGACACTTAGCAGTATGTAGTGACAATCCAGTAGAATAAAAGATGAACCTCTAGGTGCAGTTAACATATGATACAGTCGCTCTATCGTGAGTCCCGACCAGATTGTAAGTTATGGATGAATCGTCAAACCTCAATATTGGTCATATGATAGATTCAATCAGCTTGAGTCTATATGTGATTTTATGAAAAAATTTTTCCATCAATCACACTACTATGGCCATAAACTTAAAGACTCAGTCTCTTAAATCTCATAGGACTACTCCCTTCTGCTAGGGCTGATAGATCCCATTTTGATGTACACCCCACTCCTACAGTAGACCAACTGTCGCCAACATCCACTACAAGGGCTCCTTGAGACCCATATTAATATGTCAGTCAAGCTCTAACAGCCTCACTGCAAGCAGTAATGCCATCTCAGATCAGAGGATCAGTCATACAACTACAGTATCAAAAAAGTTACTAATGAGTGAGCAGACATCTATGTGACTTCTCATGTTGGTCATGCTCAATACTAGTTGTTCTCTAACAACTACCTGCACTCTTGCTCCAGTGTCTCTACATTGCAGACTCGAGATCTATCTATCTGAAAGAAGCGATCCGTACATTGATCTATCTAGATCAATCACCATCCCCCTGATGATTCTATGATCAGGAGCAATTTAGAAATTAACCATCAATGACACATATCTCAAATTCTCAATGTTGTGATCCAGGTGGTGTGCCCAAGGCCCAGGGGACCAAAGCTAAGGCCAAGGTCTATCATTCATGAGGGCTTCATGGAGACTCTAGGGCTAGTTGGGCCCTAGGTTGAAAGGCTGTGGGCCATTCAGGTTCTTGAGGTCTAGGTTATGTGGGCCTCAAGGGACCAACTCTTTATGCGCTAGGTCTGGGCCCAGGATAGGTGAGATTAGATCGAGTCATGGGTGTACATGGGCTTGGGTTAACCTAATCTCCCATAGAGTTGGTCAAGGGAGTTTTGGGTTTGGGTCACTTGACCCTATGTTTATATATACATGCACTGTATAGGTTTGATTAAGCCAAGGAATACAAGACTCTTTCTCCCAAATCTCTCTCTCTCTTCTCCCTCTCTCTCCAGCCATTCTCCACACCCTAGGAGCAAGGAAACCTAGGGTTTCTTGCCGCCAGGTCCCAAAAAGGTAGGAAACAAGGGGAGGCGCTAGCACCTCCCCCCTTTGTGCCGCCAGCCCTTTCATCTCTCCCTCTCTTGCAGCCACCCAAATATCAGATCCAGGACCTAGAATCTCTTGCGAAGAGGTTGGTACAAGTTCCTCTCAGATCTGGAGTTGATCTGAGGTCGTTTGAGGTACGGGTGAGATCTCCATCAACAAATCTACAGGAAAGGCTGCAGCAGGACAGATCTGCAAAGTCTGATTCCATCTACCTTCTTGCCTATCTAGAATATCTTGATTTGAGATCTATAAATTGAAAGACCTCAGTCTAGGCCTGCTCTAGTAGGGTACCAGATCTTGGATTTTTTAGAGGTAATCTTAGAGGAGTTCTTCATCTGGAATGAAAGGCTGATGAAGAAGACAGCAACCAAGCTGATTTCGTCAAGGGCCTTCAATCAAGTCCAGAAGTCTCCAGATCTGTTCGTTGCTGGTTCTGCTACACCCAAGGTCTGTGGGAGGAACTGGGATCATACTTCAATAGTTGGTATCAGAGCCACGATGGTGAGGAAGCGGTTCCAAGCACAAGAAGTTGAAGATCCCAAGTGCTAAAAATTTTTAGCAAGGTACCATCAAGGTATATTCTACACTTCTTGATTTTATATTGCTTGTTTGGCTTGGATCCAGTCATGGGCAGCAATATGAAGGTTGAGTTCAAGAAGTTTGATGGCAAGAAAAATTTTTTCATGTGAAAAATCTGGGTGGAGGATCTTCTGATGCAAGCAGATCTGGATCAGGCTTTGGATGAGAAGCCTGAGGGAATGACAGATAGACAGTGGGCATCATTGGAGAAGAAAGCATGCTCGGTGATCAGAGGATGTTTGGCAGATGCAGTGTTGTATTCGATGCTGGAAGAAAAGATCCCAAAGGGCCTTTGGTCGAAGTTGCACACCATGTATATGAGAAAGAATATGTGCAACAAGCTGATGCTGAAGAAGAGGTTGTACAGTCTTCGGATGCAGGAGGGATCTGATGTGATTGGCCACATTTAGAGGTTCAACCAGTTGTGCACGGAGTTGATGAATATCAGGATGAAGCTGGATGAGGAGGACAAGTCCCTGTTGCTTTTGTGTTCGCTGCCAGGATCATATGACTCTTTGGTGACTACACTGCTCTACGGCAAGGAGACTCTGGAATATGAGGACATGGTCTCGGTGCTGAGGTCTAATGAGCAAAGAAAAAAGTTGACTAGAGATCGGGCTCCCCAGGAGTGTTTGGCAGTAGGGGAAAGGACAGGTAGAGGCAGAGGCAGAAGTAAGTCCAGGGGGCAGTCCAAGTCCAGGAAGGGAAAGAAAGAGATGAATGCTTCAAGTACAACGAGTTCGGGCACTTCAAGCGAGAATGTCCACTATGGAAGAGCAAGAAGGGAGAAAGAAGTGGCTCAGAATCAGTGAGTGCAATTGCTGGGCAGCAGGTGGAGGATGATCTACTTGTGGTATCAGATGGTCACAGGCATTACACAGAGGAGTGGACACTAGACTCTGCATGCTCACATCACTACACACCACACAGGTCTTGGTTTGCGACATACACCAAGACAGATGAGAGATCAGTGACTCTAGATGACAATCATCCTTATGAGGTGGCTGGGATAAGGACAGTCAGGGTGAGGATGTTTGATGGGATTGTGAGGACATTGACAAATGTAAAGCACATCCCGGAGCTGGAAAAGAATCTGGTGTCACTAGGCTACTTGGAGCGCAGTGGATACAGCTTCAGCAGTAGGGCTAGAAGCAGAGTACTGAACATCTCCAATGGAGCTATGGTAGTGATGAGAGGCAGGAGGTTGGACAATAACCTCTATCGCATGGAGGGATCTGTGGTGACCAGAGAGTCTGATGCAGCAGCTGCAGCACAGGACCAGCAGGGGGCTTACAGGATGTGGCACTACTATTGGAGCACGATCCCGGCTCCTCCCACGGACCTTTGGTGCAGCGGAACCAGCAACGGATAGATCTGGAGTCGTCTGGACATGATCCAAGGCCCTTGACGAAATTAGCCTGGTTGCTATCTTCTTCGTCAGCCTTTTGTTCCAGATGAAGAACGCCTCTGAAACTACCTCTAAAAAATCTAAGATCTGGTACCCAACCAGATCAGACCTGGACTGAGGTCCTTCAATTCATAGATCTTGAATTGGGGTATTTTAGATAGAAAAGAAGATAGATGGAGACAGACCTCGCAGATCTATCCTACTGCAGCCTTTCTTGTAGATCTGTTGATGGAGATCTCACCAGCACCTCAAACGACCTCAGATCAACTCCAGATCTGAGAGAGACTTATACCAACCTCTTCTCAAGAGATTCCAGATCCTGGACCTAGTGTTTGGGTACCTGTAAGAGGGGGAGAGCAGATCTGGTAGGCGGCTGCAAGAGGGAAGGGGCTTGTGCCTCCCCTTCTTCTCTTTCCTTTTATGGACTGGCGGCAAGAAACCCTAGGGTTTCTTGCTCCTGAGACGTGGAGAATTGCTGGAGAGAGAGGGAGAAGAGAGAGAGAGATTTGGGAGAAAGAGTCATCTATTTTCTTGGCTTAATCAAACCTATACACAGTACATGTATATATAAACACAGGGTCAAGTGACCCAAACCCAAAACTCCCTTGACCAACTCTTTAGGAGATTAGGTTAACCCAAGCCCATGTACACCCATGACTCGACCTAATCTCACATAACCTGAGCCCAGACCTGGCCCATAAAGAGTTGGTCCCTTGAGGCCCACATAACCTAGACCTCTTGAACCCGAAAGGCCCACAGCCTTTCAACCTAGGGCCCAACTAGCCCTAGAGCCTCCATGAAGCCCTCATGAATGATGGACCTTGGCCTTAGCCTTGGTCCCCTGGGCCTTGGGCACACCACTTGGATCATAACAATCTCCACCTTGGTGTCCCAAGGCCTCAACCAGCTCCACTCTATCCTTACGACTGTAGATCCATTTGCAGCCAATGGACCTCTTTCCCTATGGCAACTGCACCAATCGCCACATCTGGTTCTGGTGGAGAGACTGCATCTCCTCAGACATCGTCTGGACCCACCACTCTCTGTCCTGGCTCTCAATAGCCTCCTGATACGTATATGAGTCTCCATTCGCTGTCACCACGGCATATGACAGTGTCTCCTCGAAGCCATATCGGTCCGGTTGCCTGATGGTTCTCTTGGGCTTGTGTAGAGCAACACCGATATCAGTCCTCGGTCCAGCTCGCTCCTACTGGACCTCTCCACCTCGATCATCCATCCGAGTCCTCTCCACCTATGGAGACACCTTAGGTAGGTTCTCCACCTGAATGTCATGTCCTCCCATAGTACCTGCAAGAGGCAAAATCAAAGAGGTAAGCTGTCCAGCAGTGCCCTGCTGGACCTCCTCCTGTTCCTGCTGCTCCTCCATGCCTTCTCGCCTCTGTAGGACTGACTCCTCATCAAAAGTCACATCCTGACTAATGATGACCTTCTTTTCCAAGGGATCCCATAGTCTGTATCCCTTGACTCCTCGCAGATAGCCTAGAAACACTGTCTTGCGTGATCTGGCGTCTAGCTTGCTCCACTCACCAGCTCCAATGTGCACATAGGCCGTGCACCCAAATACCCGTAGATGGCCCAGCCCAACTATCCTCCCAGACCACACCTCCTCTGGAAGCCTGCCATCCAACCAGGTGTGAGGTGATCGATTGACCAAGTAACCGGCTGCGTCAACTGTGTCAACCCAGAACGCCTTTGAAAGCCCTGCCTGCAGCCTCATGCATCGTGCCTTTTTCAAAAGTATTCTATTCATCCTCTCAGCCACCCCATTCTACTGTGGAGTTCCCCTAACAGAGAAGTGTCTCCTGATCCCACACTCCTCACAGTAATCTTGGAACTCTCTGCTGGTGTACTCCCCGCCATTGTCTGACCTCAGACACTTCACGCTTCTCCCCTGGTCCTTCTCCACCTTAGCTCTCCAGATCTTGAACTTGGTGAAGACCTCTGACTTCTCTCTCATGAAGTAAATCTAGAGCTTCCTTGAGAAATCATCAATCAGGGTCATGAAGTATCTGGCCCCATTCCTAGCTAAAACTGGGGCTGGTCCCCACACATCCGTGTGTACTAACTCCAGAGGGGCTGCACTGCGGGCTGTACTGATGTTGAATTGAACTCTCCTCTGCTTTCCCATCTGGCAAGGCTCACAGATCTCCCCTGTAGCACTATCCTCCAGATCAGAGATGAGTCCTCTCCTGCTCAACTCCCTTAGCCCTCTGTCACCCATGTGGCCTAGGCGGTAGTGCCACATCCTGTAAGCCCCCTGCTGGTCCTGTGCTACAGCTACTGCATCAGACTCTCCGGTCACCACAGATCCCTCCATACGATAGAGGTTATTGTCCAACCTCCTGCCTCTCATCACCACCATAGCTCCATTAGAGATGTTCAGTACTCCGCTTCTAGCACTACTGCTGAAGCTGTATCCACTGCGCTCCAAGTAGCCTAGTGACACCAGTTTCTTTTCCAGCTTCGAGACGTGCTTTACATTTGTCAATGTCCTCACAATCCCATCAAACATCCTCACCCTGACTATCCCTATCCCAGCCACCTCGCAAGGATGATTGTCGCCTAGAGTCACTGATCCCTCATCTGTCTTGGTGTATGTCGCAAACCAAGACCTGTGTGGTGTGTAGTGATGTGAGCACACAGAGTCTAGTGTCCACTCCTCTGTGTAATGTCTGTGACCATCTGATACCACAAGTAGATCATCCTCCACCTGCTGCCCAGCAACTGCACTCACTGATTCTGAGCCACTTCTTTCTCCGTTCTTGCTCTTCCATAGTGGACATTCTCGCTTGAAGTGCCCGAACTCATTGCACTTGAAGCATTTTACCTCTTTCTTTTCCTTCCTGGACTTGGACCACCCCCTGGACTTGCTTCTGCCTCTGCCTCTACCTGTCCTCTCCCCTACTGCCAAATCCTCCTGGGAGCCCAATCTCTGGTCAACTTTTTCCTCTGCTCATTCGACCTCAGCACCGAGACCATGTCCTCATACTCCAGAGTCTCCTTGCCGTAGAGTAGTGTAGTCACCAAAGAATCATATGATCCGGGCAGCGAACATAGAAGCAATAGAGACTTGTCCTCCTCATCCAGCTTCACCCCGATATTCACCAACTCCGTGCACAGCTGGTCGAACCTCTGAATGTGGCCAATCACATCAGATCCCTCCTGCATCCGAAGACTGTATAACCTCTTCTTCAGCATCAGTTTGTTGCACATATTCTTCCCCATGTACATGGTGTGCAACTTCGACCAAAGGCCCTTCGGGGTCTTTTCTTCCAGCACCGAATACAATGCCGCATCCGCCAAACATCCTCTGATCACTGAGCATACTTTCTTCTCCAACGATGCCCACTGTCTATCTATCATTCCCTCAGGCTTCTCATCCAAAGCCTGATCCAGATCTGCTTGCACCAGAAGATCCTCCACCTGGATTTTCCACATGAAAAAATTCTTTTTGCCATCAAACTTCTCAAAATCGACCTTCATGTTGCTGCCCATGACTGGATCCAAGCCAAACAAGCAATATAAAATCAAGAAGTATAGAATATACCTTGATGGTATCTTGCCAAAAATTTTCAGCACTTGGGATCTTCAACTTCTTGCACTTAGAACCGCTTCCTCACCATCGTGGCTCTGATACCAACTATTGGAGCATGATCCTGGCTCCTCCCACGGACTTTTGGTGCAGTAGAACCAGCAACGAATAGATCTGGAGTCATCTGGACACGATCCAAGGCCCTTGACGAAATCAGTCTGGTTGCTGTCTTCTTCGTCAGCCTTTCGTTCCAGATGAAGAACGCCTCTGAAACTACCTCTAAAAAATCCAAGATCTGGCACCCAACCAGATCAGATCGGGACCGAGGTTCTCAATTCATAGATCTTAAATCAGGATATTCTATATAGAAAAGAAGATAGATGGAGACAGACCTCGCAGATCTATCCTGCTGCAGCCTTTCATGTAGATCTGTTGATGGAGACCTCACCCGTGCCTCAAACGACCTCAGATCAACTCCAGATCTGAGAGGGACTTGTACCAACCTCTTCTCAAGAGATTTCAAGTCCTGGAGTTGGTGTTTGGGTACCTACAAGAGGGGGAGAGCAGATCTGGTAGGTGGCTGCAAGGGGGAAGGGGCTTGCGCCTCCCCTTCTTCTCTTTCCTTTTATGGATTGGCGGCAAGAAACCCTAGGGTTTCTTGCTCCTGGGGCATGGAGAATTGCTGGAGAGAGAGGGAGAAGAGAGAGAGAGACTTGGGAGAAAGAGTCATCTATTTTCTTGGCTTAATCAAACCTATACACAATACATGTATATATAAACACAGGGTCAAGTGACCCAAACCATGGGAGATTAAGTTAACCCAAGCCCATGTACACCCATGACTCGACCTAATCTCACATAACCTGGGCTCAGACTTGGCTCATAAAGAGTTGGTCCCTTGAGGCCCACATAACCTAGACCTCTTGAACCCGAAAGGTCCACAGCCTTTCAACCTAGGGCCCAACTAGCCCTAGAGCCTCCATGAAGCCCTCATGAATGATGGACCTTGGCCTTAGCCTTGGTCCCCTGGGCCTTGGGCACACCACCTGGATCATAACAACTACCGCCTAGGCCACATGGGTGACAGGGGGCTGAGGGAGTTGAGCAGGAGAGGACTCATCTCTGATCTGGAGGATGGTGCTACAGGAGAGATCTGTGAGCCTTGCCAGATGGGAAAGCAGAGGAGAGTTCAGTTCAACATCAGTACAGCCCGTAGTGCAGCCCCTCTGGAGTTAGTACACACGGATGTGTGGAGACCAGCCCCAGTTTTAGCTAAGAATGGGGCCAGATACTTCATGACCCTGATTGATGATTTCTCAAGGAAACTCTGGATTTACTTCATGAGAGAGAAGTCAGAGGTCTTCACCAAGTTCAAGATCTGGAGAGCTGAGGTGGAGAAGGAGCAGGGGAGGAGCGTGAAGTGTCTGAGGTCAGACAATGATTGGGAGTACACCAGCAGAGAGTTTCAGGACTACTGTGAGAAGTGTGGGATCAGAAGATACTTCTCAGTTAAGGAGACTCCACAACAGAATGGGGTGGCCGAGAGGATGAACAGAACACTTCTGGAAAAGGCACGATGCATGAGGCTACAGGCAGGGCTTTCAAAGGCATTCTGGGTTGACACAGTTGACGCAGCCGGTTACTTGATCAATCGGTCACCTCACACCTGGTTGGATGGCAGGCTTCCAGAGGAGGTGTGGTCTGGGAGGACAGTTGGGCTGGGCATGCGATGGTCTGTTGTAGGCCAGACATCGCTCATGCAGTGAGTCAGGTTAGCAGGTTCATGGCACAGCCTGGCAGGGAGCACTAGAGAGCTCTGAAGTGGATATTCAGATACCTGGCGGGTTCAGTTGGAGTTGGCATCTGCTACGGACAGCGAGGAGGTGCAGTGGGATACTCTGACATGTCCAGGGAGGCTCAGAGGTTGATTGGCGGTTATGTAGATGCAGACTTTGGTGGAGATGTGGATATCCGGAGGTCTACGACAGGCTTCATCTTTAGCCTGTATGGAGGTCCTATTTTTTGAAGATCGATTCTGCAGCCTATCACGGCCCTATCCACTACAGAGGTGGAGTACATTAGGCTGACAGAAGCAGCTAAGGAGGCAATTTGGCTGAAGGGTTTGTTGACGGAGATGGGCCTTACTCAGGAGGCCATTAGAGTACATTGTGACAGTCAGAGTACACTTCTATTAGCACAGAACTCAGTCTATCATGCAAGGACAAAGCACATCGATATTCGGTATCATCAGATCAGGAAGCTTGTGGAGGATGGTGAGGTGGAGCTGGTAAAGGTACACACCAAGGAGAACCCAGCTGATGCACTTACGAAGGTACTTCCACAGGACAGCTTTCAGAGATGTGTTGAGCTGATTCGACTGATGGACAGAGTGGAGCTGGTTGAGGCCTTGGGACACCAAGGTGGAGATTGTTGTGATCCAAGTGGTGTGCCCAAGGCCCAGGGGACCAAGGCTAAGGCCAAGGTCCATCATTCATGAGGGCTTCATGGAGGCTCTAGGGCTAGTTGGGCCCTAGGTTGAAAGGCTGTGGGCCTTTCGGGTTCTTGAGGTCTAGGTTATGTGGGCCTCAAGGGACCAACTCTTTATGGGCCAAGTCTAGGCCCAGGATAGGTGAGATTAGGTTGAGTCATGGGTATACATGGGCTTGGGTTAACCTAATCTCCCATAGAGTTGGTCAAGGAAGTTTTGGGTTTGGGTCACTTGACCCTGTGTTTATATATACATGCACTATATAGGTTTGATTAAGCCAAGGAATACAAGACTCTTTCTCCCAAGTCTCTCTCTCTCTTCTCCCTCTCTCTCCAGCCATTCTCCATGCCCCAGGAGCAAGAAACCCTAGGGTTTCTTGCCGCCAGGTCCCAAAAAGGCAGGAAACAAGGGGAGGCGCTAGCACCTCCCCCCTTTGTGCCGCCAGCCCTTTCATCTCTCCCTCTCTTGCAGCCATCCAAACATCAGGTCCAGGATTTGAAATCTCTTGCGAAGAGGTTAGTACAAGTTTCTCTCAGATCTAGAGTTGATCTGAGGTCGTTTGAGGCGCGGGTGAGATCTCCATCAACAGATCTATAGGAAAGGCTGCAGCAGGACAGATCTGCAAGGTCTATCTCCATCTACCTTCTTCCTTATCTAGAACACCCTGATTTGAGATCTACAAATTAAAAGACCTCGGTCCAAGCTTGATCTAGTTAGGTACCAGATCTTGGATTTTTTAGAGGTGATCTTAGAGGCATTCTTCATCTGGAACGAAAGGCTGACGAAGAAGACAGCAACCAGGCTGATTTCGTCAAGGGCCTTCAATTGAGTCCAGAAGTCTCCAGATCTGTTCATTGCTGGTTCTGCTGCACCCAAGGTCTGTGGGAGGAGCCGGGATCGTGCTCCAATACTCAACCCTTTGAGAATATGAGTCATCATCTTTTAATCCCTTGGATAATTTATGGACACATAAACATGAATGATAATATAACTATCCAATAAGTATAAAATCATATCTTAAAAATATGAAATGTGTCTGCCAAGATTGGCTTCTAGGGCATACATCCAACAAAATTAAATATGCATCACATATACATTAATTTCAGATCTAAAACTAAAGTTACACATATCAAATATATATATAATCAGATCTAAAATAATGATCAAAATATTTTAAAAATATCTTTTCAAAAATTGATTCACATCAAACTAGGATAACCTTTATAATATAGGGAGTAAACTCTATATCAGGACAATCTTATATCAGTTTGATGTGAGCTTTTAATCATTCTAATTTTAGATCTAAACATAAATTAAATATATCACATATGTTAATTTTTAGATCTAAAAGATTTAATTTAATTATTTTGAAAATATTTTTTTAAAATCGATCAATCTTGTGCTAGGACAATCTTTGCAGCATAGAGGGTAAACCCTCTATCAGGATATCCTTATATCAGCACAAAACTAATTTTAAATTATTAAAATTTTCAGATATAATCTAAAAATTAGATCATATGTGTTTTCAAAATCTGACTCTGATACCACTGATAGAAAATCAGATAGATAGTATGTGTAGATTTCAAAACTTTAAAAAATAGATAGTAAAAAATAAAATATTTAAATCCTTTAACCCCACATGCTAGATACTAGATCTAAACCTATCCAAGCCCAAGGAAAGCACATATTATCAATCTAAAATTTTTTTAAAAAAATTATGAGATCAGATCTCATTACCTTTGCGTGGGTAGAAATTCACCGCTATTAATGATCTCGAATTCGTAGAAGATTGAGCCGCACACATGTCCGACCTCTATGGGTATCCATCGAGATCGATCTCGAACTTTTTTTTCTCATATGGGATTCTTCTTCTCAAAAAAAATCTTGATCTTGAAGACTTTGATCAACTCTTTTGATCTTAACTGTGAGATCAACTCCTTGATCTGCTGTCTTCTTCTTCTTCTCCTCGATTCTTGATCTCTAAGTCATCAGAACTTCTTCTAGGCATATGGAAGGAAAAGCACCCAACTTTTGGGTGTGGAAAAGAAGAAAATGATGAGAGGAGGAATGGAAATAGAGAGAGGAAGAGTTTTGTTGATCAAAATTTATCCTTTGAAACCCTAAAGACCATCCTTTATATATAGACACTGTCCTGACACATATCAGGAATCCTATCAACCAAAAAAGGTAGATTCTTATTTCATAAGAATCTTCTACCTTTTAAATCTGATTTATGCCAAATAAAATCAGATATAAATGATAATTAATCAGTCTTTTTAAGTATGTACAATAGGCATCCATAGAATACATGTCAGATGGTTGAAGCGCCAACTCTTGATGCCCCACAAAAAGATCTCTAGCCAAAAGAGATGGAGCGTGGACCCCACTCTCTCTCCTCCATGCCATGACACATAAGAGGGGGTGGATCCCACTAGGATATGGTGCCCAATAATTTTCAAAAAGAAAAAGATACGCCACATATTCTTCCATCTATTCCACATGCATACTTAGAGATAATTAAGAGATAAAGAAGAGATAATGTTAGGATAATTGTACCAACTAATTGACTTAATCAAATCTTCTTGGGCTCATAATTAAGAGTCCAATTAAATCTAAATAAATTTAAGTTAGGTTCAAGGCTATGGACTTGATCAAATCAAAGTCTCGAGAAGATTTAGGTTTCATCATGTACTAGCATGGTTCTCATAAACCTAATAGGATTTTAATAAATCCTAATCCAATTGGAACTTCATAAGTTCAATTGATAAATTTGAGATTAAATCTCTTAATGTTGCCCTCATAGGTTTCATTCTATCTGGTAGTGAGATATATTATGATCTCTATCACAATATCATCAAAATTCTTTTCGATGGATTGAAATATTTTCAATTCTATCCTTCGAGGATCATCGATCATCAAGATAATATTCAATGAGTCTCACAATCTATCAGTGACACCTAACAGTATATAGTGGCAACGCAATAGAATGAAAGTATGAATCTCTAAGTACAGTTATCATATGATTCAATCCTTCTATCATGAGTCCCGACTTGACGGAGGTTATGGAGAGCTTGTCAGACCCCATCGTTAGTCATATACTAGATTGGCTCGACTCGAGTTCATTTGTGAATCTCGTAGAAACTCTTTTCTCATTTTCACACTTGCTTTGGTCAAAAACTTTCTGAACTCAATCTCACAAATCACATATGACTTCTCCTTTTCTTTCAAGATCGATAGATCCCATCTAGGTGCATCCTACTCCAAACAGCAAACCTAAACCTACTAAAGCCAACATACACAGTAAGCATCCAAATGGCTAGGGACTAAGGAAACATACAGTCAAACCCAGTAGCTTCACTGTGAATAGCCAATGATACCATAGGTCAAAAAATTACTCACACCACTACAGCATCGAGAAGACCATTGACGAGTGAGTAGACATCCATGTGATTCTCGTGTTGGTCACGCTCAGTGCAAGTTGTTCTCTAATAACTACCTGCACCTTCACCCTAGTGTCATTATACTGCAAACTTGAGACTCATCTACCCATAAGGAAGGTGACCCATGCATCGATCTCAAATAGATTGATCACTATCCTCCATGATGATCCTTTGAGTATTTAAAAATTAACCACTAATTAATGTATGTCTCAAATTTTTAACTCTTTAAGAATATATAAAAATTATTTTTGTTAATTTTTAGGATAAATCATGGACACATAAACATGACTGGAAAGAAAAAATCTTTTATTGATAATAAAAAGATTACAAGTACAAGTATAGGCCCTAAAATTACATAATATGTCAGCCAACAATTAACTTCTAGGGCACAAATCTATCAAATAGTATATAAAAGAAATAAATAGAGTAAAAAATAAAAAGATGTATTAAAAGAAAGACTCTTCTTTTACGACACCCATAAATTTTAGCATTAAATTCAGGTGGGTGGCATAGAGAACCTCTTTCATACATGAAATATTTTCATATAAAGATAAGAAACTAATTAAATATAGACCTAATCTAATTAGGTTTAGGATAACAGATTAAGTCTAGCTTAAACACTTTGAACTAACCAAATTAAAAATTTGGGTTAACACAATATGCTAGCATATCAAATTAACCCCTAGAATTTATAATAAATTATAATTAAATCAAATCAAGATCAAATCTTAAAGTGTGTGATCTATTAAATTTTAAATCTAGCCAGTAGTGGATCTAGGCTCTAGATCTAACCCTAATCTAATTAGATTAGATCAGTACAATTGCACCAATTAATCAGAATTCTTTCTAATTAATTTTTGAATTAATTTTTTTTAATTCTTATAAGTCTACAAATCAAGATTGACATATAGCAACATGTCATGACTATCCAAAAGTGATAAAATTTGATAAAAATATCAAAATTATTCTTCAGTGGCAAGTTACTATGTAATTCAATCCTTTAGTCATATAACATCCCAGACGAGCTATGGGTATGAAATTATATCAAAACTAAATACTCATATATATATGTATCTCAATCAAAAAGTGATGATACATTAAATTTTTTTTTTAATTATCATTCTATTTTGGCCAAAGATATTTTGAATCATCGATCTGTGAGATCATATAAGATGTTCACTCTCTTTCTTTGGAATGATCGATCCCTTATTAACCACTCATAATCTTTATGCATACTTCATCATATCCAGAATACCCCACACAAAGATTAGAGAATCAAGCTAGAAAATAAACCAAAATATGAATTCATGTACATAAGGTACCATGGTGATCTCAGATCTAAGGATCACTTGCACAACTCCCACTAGAGAACAACCAGCTGACATGCAAATAAAGCTCCATCAAATATTTTCTCGTAGGTCAATTCAGTGAACTCATTTTTTAATGAGCATCTATATTTTTGTATTAGTGTCACACACAAGTGGTTATGAGATTAACCACCCTCTCCATCGAGCATACATAGGATATGCCAGTCTTACCAATATCATTGATATCCAACTCAATGAACCAATGATTGAGAATATTTTAGATCAAAGCTATCAAAGATTTAGATTTCACTAGCATGATCTCATCATGGCCTTGAAACCATTATCCTAATCTATGAGATCATTATAATCTTAAACAAGTATAAGATGCAGTATATAATGAATCAAAGATGCATAACTTTATTAATAAATAATATCAAATACATGAGTTTGAAAGATAAAATATAAAAAAATAATCCATCGCATCACATATGCAATTGGCTTGTAGGATATTATTCCTTTAGAATTTGAAAATTTTTTGGAGTGTGATACACATCTGAAACAAGGTTGGAGAAGAATATCCAAAGATTGGAATTGAAAAGTATTTCAACAGAAAAAGTTCATAAAAAGTTCAAAGAAGAGCACCTCGAGTCGACTCAAGATGGTTCTGAGTCGACTCAAATTGAAATGATGAAGAAAAAATATTTTGGCATGCAAGAATTTCAGCCAACATGCCCTCGAGTCGACTTAAGTTGGGTGCAAGTCGACTCAAATAAATAGTAACAAAAAAAATAAAATTTTAGAGCAAAAAAAGTTTCGATTGAGTGGAGGGGTCGAGTCGATTCGAATTAGTCAAGTCGAGATCTTACAAAATAATAGAGAGCATGATTTTTAGGATAAAAATTTGAAACAGACTCACAGGCTAGTCGAGTCGACTCGAGAGATATTGAGTCGACCCAAAGCTCAAGTCAAGTCGACTCAAAGATCAGTCGAGTCGACTCAAATCTTAATGGCTAGTTCTGTAAAATTTTTAGAACTACACAGTCCACTCTTCAATGGCCATATTCAGCCTTCCAAGGTCTGAAACATTGCTCTAGCCTATCAAATATTAGAAAATACCTACAAAACTCATGGGAGACAAGACTTATCACAAGAATCATTGAGAGGAAGCAAAAGTCAAGTGAAAAAGGCCAAAGTGCATTGAAAAAAGAGCATTCCATTTCCAACTCATTGATACGTTAAATCAAGAGATTTCTTCTAGTAAGAAGATAAGTTCATCTACTCAAAAACTTCTATGAAAGAAGATTCAAGAGCTTCATCGATATTTTTGCTCATTAAAAGAGCTTTTTATTTTCAATTTTTATTCTACTTTTGTCTTTATCGTAACAAGTTTCAATAGAATTTTGAAGCTAGGAGATAGGCCCATCCAAACCTAAAAATTGAATTGTAAGCCAAGGATTGGCTTGGGGTTAGTTGTGGTTGGTGATCCAGTGTAAAACCAACTGTATTTTTTATAGTGAGCCCAAAAAACTATCCAACTATAATTTTAGATAGAGTATAGTAAAATTCTCAAGTGGATCTTGGGGAGTGGATGTAGGTGCTAAGAGTATCGAATCACTATTAAAATTATAATGTTTATTTGCTGCTTGCTTGCTCTTTTGGTTATCTTCTCTTTGTATTTTAGTTTACTTAATCACATAACTTTCAGCACTCATTATCATTTCATTGTTACAAAAAAAAAGAACATATCTTATTGAAATTTTTGAAAATTCAATTCACCCTCCCTTTTCTTGGGTTGTCTTACTGGGCAATAAGTGGTATCAGAGTCTGGTACTCTCTTACATTTGATTTAACAATCAAGTGTTAAAATTAAATGGCAACCCAAATGAGTGCGTCTCTTATCAAAGGATAATTGATCAACTGTCCATCTTTGTTCAATGGAACAAACTATACTTATTGAAAAGTATGCATACATATTTATATTCAAGCACTTGATTATCAACTTTAGAGAGTTATAATCAGAGGCCTACACACTCCCACAATCAAAGTAGATGGTAGTGATATTCTCAAATCTGAAGAGGATTGGATGAGCATGACATGAGAATGATAGAATTAAATGTTAAGGCCATGAATATTCTATATTGTGCATTAGATCCTAATGAGTTTAATAGAATTTCTATATGTGCATCAGCTAAAGAGATTTGGGATAGGTTAGAGGTCATCCATGAGGGTACCAATCAAGTAAAAGAGTCCAAAATAAATATGCTTATGCATAAATATAAATTATTTCAAATAAAAGTAAATAAATCTATTTCTAAAATATTTACTAGATTCACTAACATTATTAATGGTTTGAAAAGCTTAGAAAAATCTTATTCTAACAGTGAGCTTGTTCGCAAAATTCTTAAGTTACTTTCAAAGGCTTGGGAAGCGAAGATCATCGCCATTTAAGAAGCCAAGAATCTCAACAAGCTACCATTGGAAGAATTTTTTGGATCTCTAATGACTCAGGAGTTAACTATGAGGTAAAATATGGTGAAAGAAATCAAAAAGAAGAAGACTATTGCTCTCAAGACTACTACCTCTAAAAATAATGAAAGTGAAGAATCCGATGAAGAAGAGGAAGAAGAAGACTTGGCCTTGATCATAAGGAAGTTCAAGAGGTTCATGAAGCAAGGGTTTAAGAAGAAGACCTTCAAAGGAGAGCCAAGTAAAGAAAAGGAGAAAGAAAATGAGAAGGAGCTGTCTATTTATTTTGAGTGCAAGAAATCCGGTCATGTTAGAATGGACTGCCCTCTTTTCAAAAAATCATCCAAAAAGTTCAAGAAGAAGACAATGATGGCCACTTAGAGTGATAATAAGGACTCAAGCTCCAAAAAAGAAACTCAAGAGGTAGTAAACTTTTATTTGATGGCTCATCAAAAGGAGGTAAATACTGAAAACTCCCTAGATTTTACATTTGATGAATTACAAGATGCTTTTTTTGAACTTATGACTGAATATAGGAAGTAACTCTAAAAAACAAAGAATTAAAAAAGCTAAATCTTGAACTTAACCATGAAAAGAAAAAGATTTCTGAAAAACTTAATATACTAACTTGAGAAAATCAGAAATTGATTGATGAACTAAAGAAGATTAAACTATTTGTCGAGAAATTTACTTATAGCTTCAAAAAACTGTATATGTTATTAAATGAACAAAGAGCTATTTTTAACAAGATTGGATTATGATTTAAACCTCAAAAGAAATAAAAATTATTGAAAAATTTGTTTGTTAAAGCTTCCTCAAATCCTACCTTAAATATTTTATGTTATTGCTGTGATAAAATTGGTCATAAATCCTATACATGTGACTTCAAAAGCTTAAATGAAAAAATGGTTAAAATGATTTGGATTCCAAAAAGAACCAAGAGTACTAACCCTAAAGGACTCAGGATGACTTGGGTATCTAAAAATTCTACTTGATTTTTTTGTGTAGGAGTGTCTTGTAGCTTGGGAGAAGAAAATACTTTGGTATCTTGATAGTGACTGTTCAAGATATATGATGAGTGACAAATCTCAATTTGTTACTTTTAAATCTAAAGATGAAGGAGTAGTTACATTTGGAGACAATGAAAAAGGACATATCATTGATGTTGGTAACATTTGTATCACTTCCTCCATCTCTATTCAAAATATTTTATTAATTGAAGGATTGAAATATAATTTACTTAGTATTAGTCAATTTTATGATAAAAAAATTAAAATAACTTTTTAGTCTTTATTATGCATAGTCTCTAGTCCCAATGACAATGGCATCATGTTCATTGGATATAGACATCACAATGTCTACATGGTGGATCTAGATGATTTATCAATGAAGAATAGTCAATGTCTAGTTGCAATAGATGCCAAAGTCAATGAGACTAGATGGTCGTGGCATCATAAATTAGGTCATGCTAGTATAGATTTGCTTCCAAAACTCACTAAAAGGGATTTTGTTAAAAACTTATCAAAATTAAATTTTGAAAAGGATCGGATTTGTGATGCTTGTCAACTCGAAAAATAAACTAAGAATTTTTTTAAACCAAAACACATGGTTTCGATATCTAGACCTTTAGAGTTGCTTGACATGGATTTATTTGGATCTACTAGGACCACGAGCTTAGGAGGTAAGACATATGGTCTTGTAATCATAGATGATTTTTCAAGATTTATTTGGATAATATTTTTAGCATAAAAGGATGAAGCTTTTAATACATTCACTAAATTTTATCGCAAAGTTTCAAATGAAAAGATACATCTGTTGTATGCATTTATAGTGATTGTAGCATCAAATTTGAAAATCAGTATTTTAAAAACTTCTATAATGAGAAAGAAATTGATCATAATTTTTCTGCACCTAAAATACTTCAACAAAATGGGATGGTAGAAAGAAAAAATCGTACTTACAAAAAATGGCACGGACAATGTTATGTGAATGCAATTTATCTAGATATTTTTAGATGGAAGCCATCAACACCGCATGCTATATTTTAAATCATGTATTAATTTGACCCATTCTAAAGAAAACCCCATACGAACTTTGGAAAGAAAAACAACCAAACATAAATTATTTTCATATTTTTGGTTGTAGATGTTTTATTCTAAATAATGAAAAGGATAATTTAGAAAAATTTGATACCAAGTGGGATGAGGATATCTTCCTAGGATACTCCACATCAAGCAAGACATATAAAGTCTTCAACAAAAGAATCCTTGTTGCTGAAGAATCTATTCATGTGATTTTTGATGAATCTAATGACAAATCTCCTAGAAAGAATGATCCTCCCCAAAATGGATAATCTTACACTAAAGGATGATCCTCCCCAAAATGAAATAGATGATGTAAAGAAGGATGATGAAGAGAAGAAGTATGAAGAATCCACTCCAAACCAAAAAGATGATCTACCGAAAGAGTGGAGGCATGCTTATGGATATTCAAAAGACTTAATTATAGATGATCCATCTCAAGGGATAAGAACTCATTCTTTTTTAAGAAATATAAATAATTATCTAGCATTTGTATCTCAAATTGAATCCAAAATTATTGAAGAGGTTGAAAGTGATCCAAATTGGATAAATACTATACAAGAGAAATTAAATCAATTTAAAAGAAATAAAGTTTGGATTTTAACTGAAAGACCTAACAACTATCTAGTGATTGGAACTAAATAGATTTTTAAAAATAAATTAAATAAAAATAGAATTATCATTAGAAATAAAGCTAGATTGGTAGCTAAAGGATATAATCAAGAGAAAGGCATTGATTTTGATAAAATTTTTGCTCCAGTTACTAGAATAGAAGCAATTATATTGCTATTTACATTTGCATATTTTATGAACTTCAAATTTTATCAAATGAATGTTAAAAGTATATTTTTAAATGGATATATAACTGAAAAAGATTATGTAGAACAGCCACCAGAGTTTTGAAAATCATATCTACCCTAATCATGTTTATAAATTACATAAGGCACTATATAGTTTAAAACAAACACCTCATGCATGGTATGAAAAATTAAGTAAATTTTTATTAAAAAATAAATTCACTAAAAAAATATTGATAAAATATTATTTTTAAAGAAAAGAAATGATGAATTATTAGTAGTGCAAATTTATGTAAATGATATAATTTTTGATGCTACTAATGAATCTTTTTGTGAGAAATTTGTCAAGTTGATGCAGATGAGTTCGAGATGAGCATAATGGAAGAACTAAACTTCTTTCTCAAACTCCAAATCAAATAAACTGAAGATGGAATCTTCATCAATCAAGCTAAGTATACAAAAGAGATACTCAAAAAATTTGGAATGGATGGTTCAAAATCAATTGGTACACCAATGAGTCCATCGTATAAGCTTGACAAAGATGAAAATAGTTAGAATGTAGATACAAATTATATAGAGGCATGATAGGATCTTTACTTTACCTATCTGTAAGTGGACCAGACATCATGTTTAGTGTTTGTATGTATGCTAGATATCAATCAAACCCCAAAGAATGTCACTTAATTGCTATGAAAAGAATATTTACATATTTATCTGGAACTATAAATGTAGGACTATGGTATGATAAGCTATCTCTATTTGAATTGATAGGATATTCTGATATTGATTTTGCTAGTTGAAAACTAGATAGAAAAAGTACAAGTAGCACTTGTCAATTTTTTAGAATTAACTTAATTTCATGATTTAGCAAGAAATAAAATTCGATAGTATTGTCAATGGTCAAAGTCGAATATATAGCTACTGGAAGTTATTGTGCTCAAATCAAATGGATTAAGCAATAACTTGAAGACTTTGGTATTAAACTTAACAAAATCTCAATAAGATGTGACAATACAAATACCATTAACTTAATTAAAAATTTAGTTCAATACTCAAGATCGAAACACATTGAAATAAGACATCATTTCATAAGAAATTATATTCAAAATTGTGATGTAATGCTTGAATTCATACCCATAGATAAATAATTAGCTGACATTTTTACCAAACCCTTAGTGAAGAAAAATTTAGTATCATTAAAAGAGATCTAGGGATTTACTATCATTCAGATTAGATCACATCCTCTTTGCCCAAACTAAATTGATCCAAACTTAAAACATTCAATTTTATCTACATAACCATTTATTGGCCTCTTTTGAAAACCACCAAAGTCTCTAGTGCACTGAATAATTAGTGAAACAATGATATGTTTCAAACTCATACTCGAGCAACTCAAACAAAAATCTGAGTCGACTCATGCTTGAGTCGACCTGAGTATAAATTTGAGTCGACTTGACTATCGGGGCCACAGATGTTTAAACTAACCCGTGACTCCTTGCAATGCCCTAAAACCACCTAAATCTCTTTCACGAGGGTCCCCCTTTTCTCCAAAAACCCTTCAATAGTTTTTCCTTCAATCTTTGCCCTTTATCTCCCTATCAATCCTTAATTTGTGGCTGGTCTGAGTGAGATGGTGCGGACAAGGCACCTTGGGCGAAGCACTCTTTCAAGTCGAAGTATTGAACAATGAGAATGAAGGAAGAAAGTTTGGTTGGATCAATCAACATCTCAAGCGGCTGAGTCATCCCAACCTACTATGCAACTTGAAGATAATGAGCCGAATGAAGTTGAGGATCAAGGTATGGAGACTTCTCCTCCTCCACAGCCCACTCCATCTGAGAGAATGGCCACTAGAGCCATTGCAATGGGGAGGAGAGTGGACTTTGCTTTCTTTGAGAGATATCATTTTTCCATAGGTCCATGGTTTGAAAAGGATGGGGTGGAAAAATTTTTGTTGTTTAAATATCCCCATGTACCCTAGGTTGGTAAGGGAATTTTATAAAAATTTGAGAAGAGGAGCAGATGATGTAGCTACCACTATAAAAGGTATACATTTTAAGGTTTCAAAAAAAATTCTAGCTTATGTGTTTGGCCTACCTAGAGATGAAGTTGTATCCAAAAGAATGTCTGATAAAAAGACTACACTGAGAGTGATTATAGGAAGACAGGATGTAGTAGGAGACATTCTAGCCCCCACTCTTTCAATGGAGATGAGAGTATTGCATCATATCATAGGAGGCATTTTCATTCCTAAGTTGGGGAGGCATGATTTTGTGTCAGAGAGAGAGCTAAATGTGATGTATCATATTGTTTTGGTCATCCCTCTGAATTTACTTGGGATTATGATGCACCAGATTAGAGTGGCAGTGGTGAAGAACAAGGTTTGTTTACCTTATGGAATGGCATTGACCAGATTATTTGAGATAGTAGGGATTTCACTAGAGAATGAGGGCTTTAAGATGCAGTCTCAGTTTGATGTTTATGATGCCAAGGCTTTGAGTCGAATGCAATATCATGTGGAAGCTGAGAGATGGGTGAAGAATGTATGTGGACAGGAAAGAAAAGAACTAAGAGTAGAGGAGTCAGGAGAGCCTTCTACTCCTATTGCCCATAGAGCTACACCTATTTTTCTTTTCCCATCTAAGGCTATCCCAAATCCTACTTCACCAGCCACACCTTAGTTCACACGTCCTACGGCTTCTGTTACTCAGCCAGAGATATCTGATTTGGCTGCATTTGAAAGACTGGCTGACATGATTTTGAGCAGAGTGAGTATTGAGGTGAGGGCTCTCTCTGATAGATTTGATATATTTCAAAATAAGATGAGAGCCAAATTGACTATCTTAGAGCAAAGAGGACCACAGCCAGATGCCCCTACTGATATTTCTGATTTGACTGGAGAGATAGCCTGATTGAGGGGGAGCCTTGAGTCCAAGAGCACTGAGATGCTTGCTGCAATTGGAGGACTTGGACAGTCTAGCATTGAGATGCAGTCAACCCTCAAAGGACTCACACGAGCTCAGCAGGAGGGCATGCTTTCTATTCTATCTTTTATGGGTAGATTGTTAGGCATTGTTGGGTATAAAATACCCCCCAGCTGAAGTTCGTGATGGGAGTGACCCTCCAGGGATCCAACTGACTCTCGACCTCCGGCAACATCTCTTCAAACCTCCCGGGCGGCCGAGCCTCCGCCACACTCCCAAGTTTTGCCGATGGGCAGGACCCCGCCAGCGTCGACCGGATTCTTCACGACGTCCGAACTCCTACGGGAGCCGGACCTCGTCCATGACTTCACCTGCAGACTCCGCACAGGCTCCTACGGGAGCCGGACTCCGCCCACGACTCCCGCTATAGGTAAACTTCGTCCGGACTCATACGGGAGTCAGACTTTGTCCCTGACTCCAGCTGCAGGTAAACTTCGTTCGGACTCCTATGGGAGCCGGACCTCGCCCGCAATTCACCTGCAGGCTCCGCCCGGACTCCTACGGGAGCTGGACTCCGCCCACGACTCCAGCTACAGGTAAACTTCATCCGGACTCCTACGGGAGCTGGTCCTCGCCCGCGATTTCACCTGCAGGCTCCGCCCGGACTCCTACGGGAGCCAGACTCCGCCCACGACTCCCGCTACAGGTAAACTTCGTCCGGACTCCTACGGGAGCCAGACTTCGTCCCCGACTCTAGCTGTAGGTAAACTTCATCTGGACTCCTACGGGAGCCAGACCTCACCCACGACTTCACCTGCAGGCTCCGCCCGGACTCCTACGGGAGCCGGACTCCGTCCATGACTCCAGCTACAGGTAAACTTCATTTGGACTCCTACGGGAGCCGGACCTCACCCGCGACTTCACCTGCAGGCTCTGCCCAGACTCCTACGGGAGTCAGACTCCGCCCACGACTCCAGCTACAGGTAAACTTTGTCCAGACTCCTATGGGAGCCGGACCTCGCCAGCGACTTCACCTGCAGGCTCCGTCCGGACTCCTACGGGAGCTGGACCTCACCCTCGACTTCACCTGCAGGCTTCGTCCGGACTCCTACGGGAGTTGGACCTCACCCGCGACTTCACCTGCAGGCTCCACCCGGACTCCTACGGGAGTCGGACCTCGCCCTCGACTTCACCTGCAAGCTCCGCCCGAACTCCTACGGGAGCCAGACTCCGCCCACGACTCCAGCTGTAGGTAAACTTTGTCCGAGCTCCTACAGAAGCCGGACCTCGCCCGCGACTTCATCTACAGGCTCTACCCGGACTCCTACGGGAGCTAGACTCCACCCACGACTCCAGCTGCAGGTAAACTTCGTCCGAACTCCTATGGGGGTCGGACTTCATCCCCAACTCCAATTGTAGGTAGACTTCACCCGAACTCTTACGGGAGCCAGACTTCATCTCCAGCCCCAGCTGCGAGAAAACTCTATCCGAGCTCCTACGGGAGCTGGATTTCATCCCCAACTCCAATTGCAGGTAGACTTCGCTTGAACTCCTACGGGAGCCAGACTTCATCTCCAGCCCCAGCTGCGGAAAAACTCCATCCGAGCTCCTGTGGGAGCCGGACTTCATCCCCGACTTCAACTGAAAGAAGACTCCATCCGGGCTCCTGTGAGAGCCGGACTCCAAGCTCCTCTCAGACGGATAGCTAGCCACCTCTCTCCGCCAGACACCCCAGCCGAACTCCGACCGATGGACCTGGACACCCTGGTAGGCCGCAGCAACGACCACGATCCTGTTCCACCTCCTGCGATGGATCCCATGCGGCTCCATCACTCCCTGGTAGGCCCTAATAATGGCCACGATCCTGCTCCACTTCCTGCGATGGATACCGCACGATTCTCCCATTCTCTGGCAAGTCACGACAACGGATGCCGCTCCGCTCTCCATGGCAGACTCCACGTGGCTCGCCCCGGTGATAGCCACGGTCCACTCCATTACTCTCGCAACAAACTCCTCCTGACCCTGGATGGCCCACTGCCAGACGGTTACAGACATCGCCATCAGTTTGTTGCCCCCTTCGCCTATAAAAGGGGGACCCCAGATACGTTATTCTCTAAGCTCTCATTTTTACCTAAAAATTCTGTTAAAATTTTCGTTCGAGCACTCCATTCTTGTTGAGACAGAAAACTAACTTGAGCATCGGAGGGTCTTGCCGGAGTAACCCCACCTCCAATTTAGACTTCTTTTGCAGGTCCCGACGGCGACCGCGACTCCAGCTTCTCCGGTGCAAGCGAATTTTTGCACCAACAGGATTGGCGTTAGAAGAAGGGGCTGAACCTTCGCAGTACCCTTGTTCTTAAAGGAGTGCTCAACGGGATTGCCCCCGGGCATCTTTTCTGGCACCCTCTCCTCCTTCCTCCACTTGGTCTTTGCCTGATGCCTCCCCGTAAGGCATCCACATGGCAATCCACGGCCTCCGCGGCCAGATCTCAGGCTCCGACCTCACCTCCAGTTTTCCAGCCTCCTCCTCTGGCAACGGCGGTCGGTGCGGAGCAATTCGATCTACTGGCACAGTAGGTCAGAGGCCTCACCAAAGCTGTGTAGGCCATGCAGCAGCTGCAGGCATCAGTGCGCCTGGAAAGAGTGTCACCGGAACACCAAAACCCGATGGTGGGGCGGGCCATTTGGGCCAGCCGCCCCATTTTTCCTTGGAAGATGAACCCGAGGGTGGAGAGCCCTCAATCGGATCACGACTCCACCCCTGGAAGATCCCTGCCCCCATTCTGCCAGAGGACCCTCAAGACCCAAAGTCGAGAGGATTTTCTAGATCGGAGACTCCAGGAGATGAACCGATGGATCGAAGAACTCCGCCATGCTCCCCTCACTTATGGTGAGGATATTTGCACTGACCCTTCCTTTTCTCAAATGATCATGCAGGAACCGATCCTGCCAAACTTCAAACTCCCCCAGTTCGAAAGCTACGACGGGACTTCGACCCGGTTGATCATCTGGAGGCCTTCCAGACGATGATGCTGCTTCATGGCGCACCCGACGTCATTCTATGCCGAGCCTTCCCATCCACCTTGAAGGGAGCAGCGAGAAACTGGTACTCGACGCTGAAGTCGGGTACCATCTTTTTCTTCGATCAAATGAGCCACCAATTTGTGGCCCATTTTGTCAGCAGCCGGCACCCCCGGAAGGGTTCGGAGTCCCTCATTAATATCAAGCAGAGGGAGGGGGAGTCCATTCGGGCCTACATCAACCGTTTCAATGTCGCAGCACTGGAGGTCCAGAATTTAGACCAATCGGTAGCAATGGCCGCTCTGAAGGGCAGCCTCCAGAAGAATGACCTTTTGTTCTCCCTGGAGAAGAAGTACCCCGGAGATTTTACTGATTTGTTGGCTCGGGCTGAAGGATACGCCCGAGCGGAGGAAGCCTTCAAAATGAAAGATGAGGAGACTGCGAGGGAGCGGCAGGCAGGAGACTCGAGTAAGCCCGCAGTCAAAAAAAGGCCGAGAGAAGCTCGACCGCGTTCTCGATCCCCTCCTGGGCACAAGTGTGTCCATACTCCTCCCGGGTACGTAGGCAGAGAAGTTTGAATCACGGATTCGGTGGGATTCTCCACCAGGAAGATTCTGCAACTACGCCCCCCTCAATGCCTCGAAGACCCAGGTACTGATGGAGGTCAGGAAGCAGCTCCCTAGGCCAGAGAGGATGCGCACACACCGCGGAAAGTGCAACCCCAACAAATTCTGTCTCTACCACCGCGACCACGGCCACGACATGGAGGAATGCATCCAGCTCCGAGACGAGATCGAGGAGCTCATCCGACGAGGTCGACTCGACAGGTTCATTCGACGTCGGCCTGAGGGTAGAGAAGATGGCCAAGGGCTCTGCCGCAACCTGAACCGCCAAGGAGGGTCAGGGCTCTCGGAGAAAAGGCGGATGCCAATAGAACTTTTAGGCAGAAAGGCGGGTTTAAATAGACCCTGGGATCCGGCGCCATAATGATCGCGAATCCCCCAGGCCGACCCGCACTCGACACGTGTCCCACTCATCACGACGGGCGGCAAAAAGCGACTGACAGCTGACGGAGCCATTACTGCACTGTACCTGGGCCAGCGTACCAGCCAGAATTTCAAAGGGTCCCTTCAATCACCCCGATTCGAAAAGACTCCAGCACGCACGCATTTAATGACAAAATATCTGGGGGCGATCATGCACAGGATTCAAGGGGATAACTTCGGCTGCAAAAATTTTTCTGTACTTCATTCGAAATTCGAACTCAGAAGTAGGGGGACTGGTGTTGGGTATAAAATACCCCCCAGCCAAAGTTCGTGATGGGAGTGACCCTTTGGGGATCCAACTGACTCTCGACCTCCGACAACATCTCTTCAAACCTCCCGGGTGGCCGAGCCTCCGCCACACTCTCAAGTTTTACCGATAGGCAGGACCCCGCCAATGTCGATCGGATTCTTCACGACGTTCGGACTCCTACGAGAGTTGGACCTTGCCCATGACTTCACCTGCAGACTCCGCACAGGCTCCTACGGGAGCCGGACTCCGCCCACGACTCTCGCTGTAGGTAAACTTTGTTCGGACTCCTACGGAAGCCAAACTTCGTCCCCGACTCTAGCTGCAGGTAACTTCGTCCGGACTCCTACGGGAGCCGAACCTCACCTGCGACTTCACCTGCAGGCTCCGCCCAGACTCCTACAGGAGCCGGACTCTGCCCACGACTCCAGCTGCAGGTAAACTTCATCCAGACTCCTACGGGAGCCGGACCTCGCCCGCGACTTCACCTGCAAGCTCCGCCTGGACTCCTACGGGAGCCGGACTCCGCCCACGACTCCCGCTGCAGGTAAACTTCATCCGAACTCCTACGGGAGCCGGACTTCATCCCCGACTCCAGCTACAGGTAAACTTCTTTCGGACTCCTACGGGAGCCGGACCTCGCCCGTGACTTCACCTGCAGGCTCCGCCCGGACTCCTACGGGAGCCGGACTCCGCCCATGACTCCAGCTGTAGGTAAACTTCATCCGGACTCCTACGGGAGCCGGACCTCGCCCGCGACTTCACCTGCAGGCTCCGTCCGGACTCCTACGGGAGCCGGACTCCGCCCACGACTCCAGCTGCAGGTAAACTTCGTCCGGACTCCTACGGGAGTCGGACCTCGCCCGCGACTTCACCTGCAGGCTCCGCTCGGACTCCTACGGGAGCCGGACCTCACCCTCGACTTCACCTGCAGGCTTCGTCCGAACTCCTATGGGAGTCGGACCTCGCCCGCGACTTCACCTGCAGGCTCTGCCCGGACTCCTACGGGAGCTGGACCTCACCCTCGACTTCACCTGCAAGCTCCGCTCGGACTCCTATGGGAGCCGGACTCCGCCCATGACTCCAGCTGCAGGTAAACTTTGTCTGGGCTCCTACGGGAGCCGGACCTCACCCGCGACTTCATCTGCAGGCTCTGCCCAGACTCCTACGGGAGCCGGACTCCGCCCACGACTCCAGCTGCAGGTAAACTTCGTCCGGACTCCTACGGGAGTCAGACTCCTATGGGAGCCGGACTTCATCCCCAACTCTAATTGCAGGTAGACTTCACCATAACTCCTACGGGAGCCAGACTTCATCTCCAGCCCCAGCTGCATGAAAACTCCATCCAAGCTCCTGTGGGAGTCGGACTTCGTCCCCGACTTCAACTGAAAGAAGACTCCATCCGGGCTCCTGCGAGAGCCAGACTCCAAGCTCCTCTCAGACGGGTAGCTAGCCACCCTCTCCGCCAGACACCCAAGCCGAACTTCGATCGATGGACCTGGACAACCTGGCAGGCCGCAGCAATGGCCACGATCCTGTTCTACCTTCTGCGATGGATCCCATGCGCTCCATCACTCCCTGGCAGGCCCTAATAATGGCCACGATCGTGCTCCACTTTCTGTGACGGACACCGCATGATTCTCCCATTCTCTGGCAAGTCACGACAACAGACGCCGCTCCGCTCCCCGTGGCAGACTCCACATGGCTCGCCCCGGTGATAGCCACGGATCCACTCCACTACTCTCCGCAACAAACTCCTCCTGACCCTGGACGACCCACTGCCAGATGGTTGCAGACATCACCATCAGTTTGTTGCCCCCTCCACCTATAAAAGGGGGACCCCAGATACGTTATTCTCTAAGCTCTCATTTTTACCTAGAAACTCTGCTAAAATTTTCGTTCGAGCACTCCATTCTTGTTGAGGCAGAGAACTGACTTGAGCGTCAGAGGGTCTTGCCGGAGCAACCCCACCTCCGATTTAGACTTCTTTTGCAGGTCCCGGTGGCAACCGTGACTCCAGCTTCTCCGGCGTAAGCAAATTTTTGCACCAACAGGCATGATTGAGCAGATTGCCTTAGGAGTAGTACCAGCAGCAGCCACGGCTAATGCAACTGTCAGAGCTTTCTTGGCGCATCCTATTCCTACTCAGCCTCAGCCTCAATCCACACCACATCCTCCTTCTCAGCCTTCCACCAGCTAGCTAGGCCTCCATTCAGCATTTATACTAGGCTGGTGTAGCATTTTTAGCATACAATATAGGACCATCATCTAGGATCGGAGCAGGAGAGTTGCACCTTCCACCTCGCGAGCGAGTTCATCTGAGACTTTAGAGATTTCTTCTGATGATGATGGGTATAGCAAGACTTATAGGCTCACTCAAATTCTCTATGATATCTATGTATCTAGATAGTCATCTAGTTATGTACTGGTTGATCTCCTATGTATCATTGGTATACTGCATTTCTGTTTTGGGCAGTATATTCATTTTGACTGATATACTGTAAAATCTTATATTAATGCAATGAATCTTACTTATTATGGTTTGCTGATGAATGATAAATGCATGTATGATATATCTTGAGTGGTAATGTAGATTGATACATTGACTTCATACTCTTGCACCATTATGTTGTGTATCATATCAAGTATCATATTGGTCAATATGCACTCTCTATTATGAATGATGACAAAAAAGGGGAGAAAGATATAAAATATAAGCAAATGAAAGTAAGATTTCAAGCAATTTTAAAGTGAATGAGAGAAAATGATTTCAAATGTTTTTAAGTGATAATGATTTCAAGCATTTTTAAAATGAATAAGAGCAAATGACTTCAACATTTTTAGAATGAATAAGAGCTAATTACTTCAATTTTTTTTAAAATGATCAAGTGATAAAATATAGTATTCTTCCAAAAACCTAGACACAAGCTAAGGGGGAGCAAAGTGACAAAATTAAATCTCTTTTGAATTATCATGGCAATCATATTCCAACTTGCTGAAATCTTGATTTAAATGCCTAACTTGTGACTTGATACATGAGATTCAAATTGAAAATACATGAGTTTCATCAATTTTTTAGAACACTCTCAATTATCAAAGTTCATGTTCTCTATGCCTCATATCATTTGCTTATATAGTCAAAGTTTTGTCATCATCAAAAAAGAGGAGATTATTAGCCCCAAAGATTGATTTTGATGAATAACAAAATATTTGAGTATATATTTGGACTAATGAATTCCTTAAGATAATGTTTCAGAAAAAATTGTAAAGTATCAAGAGAGATTTTAAAGATAAAATTGAGAATAAATAAGGAGAATTTGGAGGCTTTTGGAGTATGGTACACATCTAAAATAAGGTTGGATAAGAATATCCAAAGATTAGAATTGAAGAGCATTTCAAAAGAAAAAGTTTACAAAAAGTTCAAAGGAGAGCATCTCGAGTCGACTCAAGCTAATTTCGAGTTGACTCAAGATGAAATGATGAAGAAAAAATATTTTGACATGCAAGAGTCTCAGCCAGCATGCCCTTGAGTCGATTCAAGTTGGGTGCAAGTCGACTCAAATGAACAGTAACAAAAAGAATAAAGTTTCAGAGTAGAAAAAATTTCGACTAAGTGGAGGGGTTGAGTTGACTCAAATTGATTGAGTCCAGGTCTCAGAAAATAATAAAGAGCATGATTTTTGGGATAAAAATTTGAAGCAAACTCACAGGCTAGTCGAGTTGACTCGAGGTACACCGAGATGACTCAAAGCTCCAGTCGAGTCGACTCAAAGGTCAGTCGAGTTGACTCAAATCTCAATGACTAGTTCTGTAGAATTTTCAAAACTGCACAGTCCACTTTCCAATAGCCATATTCAGTCTTCCAACGATCTGAAATGTCACTCTAGCCTATCAAACATTGGAAAACACCAACAAAATTAATGGAAGACAAGACTTATCACAAGAATCATTGAGAGGAAGCAAAAGTCAAGTGAAAAAGGCCAAAGTGCATTGAAAATAGAGCATTTAATTTCCAACTCGTTGATACATCAAATCAAGAGATTTCTTCCAGTAAAAGACAAGTTTATCTGCTCAAAAGCTTCCACAAAAGTAGATTCAAGAGCTTCATCGATATTTTTACTCATTAAAGGAGCTTTTTATTTTCAGTTATTGTTCTACTTTTGTCTTTACTGTAACTAGCTTCAATAGGATTTTAAAGCTAGGGGATAGGTCCATCCAAGTATGAAAATTGGATTGTAAGCTAAGGATTAATTTGAGATTGATTGTGGTTGGTGATCCAATGTAAAATCTACTAGATTTTGAATAGTGAGCCCGAAAAACTATCCGACTGTGATCTTGGATAGATTATAGTGAAATTCTCAAATGGATCTTAAGGGGTGGATGTGAGTGCTGAGTGCACCGAATCACTATAAAAATTATAGTGTTTGTTTGCTGCTTGCTTACTCTTTTGGTCATCATCTCTTTGCATTTTAGTTTATTTAATCAAATAATTTTTAGCACTCATTATCACTTCACTGTTACAAAAAAAAGTACATATCTTATTGAAATTTTTGGAAACCCAATTCACCCTCCTCCTTCTCTTGGGTTGTCTTGCTAGGCAACACATCCCGATTCCTTCAGGCACACCATTTTGAGATTTTCAATTTGATTTTTCAAGATTTGATGGTTGTGGTTGCCTTATCCAGTCCATGTTCAATTGTGTAGGAACCAGATCTAGGGTTTTAGGGTTAGATCTTGAAACTTTTTCAAGATCATACAGCGGAAGACTAAAATAAATCAAAATTTATTTTTTAAAATTAGAGAATCCCTAGATCTAAGATCCTATTACATGATTATTACATAGTATTAAATTAAAAATTAAAATATATAAATATAGCATGAACTACATGTTGATCATATCAACATATTTCTATACTACATCTAATGTATGTATTAAATAATAGATCAGATCTATTACCTTGCAAGTTAGATGTTCTAACCTCACTGATCCGAGCTTAAGGATGATGTTGCAAGCCGCACATGCATCCAGCCTCTAGGAGTCATCCACACGAGCCCATGAATCTCGATCAGAAGTCCTGCTTCAGGAAATCAGCACAGTATGCTAGTACTGCGCTGATCCTTCTTTGATGGTTGATCAGGTGCCTCATTCTTCTTGATTTGGACTCTTCCAAAGATGAAAAGTAGGAGGAGGAGTTTCAGATCTGAGACACTCTCAGGAAACTCAATATGGAGGGAGGAAAGATATGAAAACAAACAACCCTAGAAGAAGACCCTCTTCTTCTTCTCGTTTCTCTCCCTAGACACCCTAACTTGTGTCTATTATATCTCCACGACCCAAAAGTCTTTTTCTTTAATTTTTGGATGTCCCAAAGGTATCTTAAATATCTATCTTTTTCAAAAATTTTATAAATAAACTCATTTTATACAGAGAGATATGATAGAGTCCTTGTCTAGGTCAAATACCTAGTCAAGGCTTATCCAAACATAGCAAGATAAGGGGTGCCCAACTCTTGAGCACATCCTCCTTATTTTTGTGCATGGATTACTAGAAAAGGATGCACAATGTGTACCCTAAAAGCCATAAAAATTTTTAAAAAAATTTGGATAAATTCGGTGCAAAATTGAAAGAGTTTTGGATTTCTAAAACTCTATCTCATAGAATTCGAAATCCTAACTTATTCCTCTTTGATTTGATCCAAACTACCTTCCATGTAAGAAAGAAGAGAAAAAATCTTTTGTAAACATGGGATAGACCTGGGAGAGGGCTTTTGTCACACAAAATAAGAGGAGATTGGCATTGAATGAGAGAGAGGGCATGTGGAAGGCTTATGTGGCGCAAGGTGGAATCCTAGTCTTACTAGGATTCTATCTTATGACTTGTTTTAATTTGGTTTCTCAAACCAAATCAAACCAAAATTAGATCAACCTAATTAAATATGTCTTAACCTAATTAAGAACCTAATTTAATCAGATTAAATTAGATTTAAATCTGATTTAATTTTTTAATCAAATTAGAAATTAGATTGACCCAAGTCCTAGTTGAACTAGGACTAGTTTTTTCTTGCACTTGGCTTATCCAATAAACCAATTGGACTTGATCCAATCAAGCCCAAACCAAATCTAATTAAATAATATTTAATTATACTTAATTTTAATATATTGGCTTTATCAAATTAAGTCAATTAGCAATCGAATTGCTAATCGATCCTCCTGCAACACTTGCACTGGGTTAAATGTCAATCGTATTGATCATTTAACCCTAGAACGATTCTTAATCGTTGATCAACCATCCGATCGGATCATGAACTCTAATGTGTGTGACCTCATAGGTTCGAACCTAAGTCGGTCGTACAAAAATAAATTTTTGTACCAATCGAAGTGACCATCTAGCAATGGTACCTAACGACCGGATAGGTCGAATGTGTAGAACAACATCCTTAGAACCTATGCGGATATAGTTTTCATATAATTCATCTCCTTGACCAAAATGATCATAGGACACCCCACAGTTCAACTGTCAACTCTGATCAGGTTGTCCACATTGTATTTCAAAATATCAAATCCATCTGATGGATTATCCTGGCCAAGATTTTGCTAAATTAAAATACAGTGACTCATTCTTCTCCAACTCTTGGAGTGGTCAATCCCATCTCGATCACACTCTGACTTTGCAAGTACTTGACTATGCCTAGAAGCCTTCCATCCCTGAATTAGAAATTCAGTTAGTCCAGTACCAAAGCATAGTGAGTTGCTTGCAAGTCACTGAGGCGATCTCAAGTCTAAGGGACACTTATACCTATATCCCATCAGAGACATTCTCGACAGCAGAATACTCTGGAGTTGGTCACGTTCAATGATGATGTACCAGTACATCTCACCTGTATGCCATACCAGTATCTCCACACTCTTTGGTTAAGAGGACAACCAACCCATATGGCCTACAGCGATCTATGCTTGATAGAAGCTGTCATCCTTATTAATAGCCTATCATTTGGTCGTGAACTGTTTTAAGGACTAATCGATAAATCCTCTCTTTATCGAATCTAAATAGTCCTAAGAACTTCATCATAACAATGAAGTTCATTAGAAGATGAAAGCTTATGATGAAAATACTAAATATATTTTATTTATTAACAAATCAATTACAATACTTGGTTGCTCAACCGTCAACAGCTTGACGATTGGCTTTTTGGGATATATTTTCTAACAACTCCCACTTGTCCTAAAGCCACTCGACACAGTATCTAATACCCATCTTTGACTTGTAGTTGTCGAACTCCTTTATCGCCAGAGCTTTAATGAAGGGGTTGGCCAGGTTCTCCTTTCCGTTGATCTTTTGAAGGTCGACGTCACCTCGATCCACGATCTCCCGAATCAGGTGGAAGCGATGCAAGATGTGCTTCATCCGTTGATGTGCTTTGGGTTCCTTCGCCTGAGCTATGGCACCAGTGCTGTCGCAGTAGAGCAGGACCGGACCATTGAGGAAGGGTGCTACTCCGAGCTCGCTGATGAATTTCCTCAGCCACACAGCTTCCTTCGCGGTATCTGATGCTGCGATGTACTCCACTTCACAAACAGAGTCCGCCACAGTATGCTGTTTGGAACTCTTCCAGCAGATGGCTTCTTTGGGAAATGTGTCCCAAAAAGCCAATCGTCAAGCTGTTGATGGTTGAGCAACCAAGTATTGTAATTGATTTGTTAATAAATAAAATATATTTGGTATTTTCATCATAAGCTTTCATCTTCTAATGAACTCCGTTGTTATGATGAAGTTCTTAGGACTATTTAGATTCGATAAAGAGAGGATTTATCGATTAGTCCTTAAAACAGTTCATGACCAAATGATAGGCTGTTAATAAGGACGACAGCTTCTATCGAGCATAGGTCGCTGTAGGCCATATGGGTTGGTTGTCCTCTTAACCAAGGAGTGTGGAGATACAGGTATGACATACAGGTGAGATGTAAGGGTACATCATCATTGAACGTGACCAACTCCAGAGCATTCTGCTGTCGAGAATGTCTCTGATGGGATATAGGTATAAGTGTCCCTTAGACTTGAGATCGCCTCAGTGACTTGCAAACAACTCACTGTGCTTTGGTACTGGACTAACTGAATTTTTAATTCAGGGATGGAAGACTTCTGGGCACAGTCAAGTACTTGCGAAGTGAGAGTGTGATCGAGATGGGATTGACCACTCCAAGGGTTGGAGAAGAATGAGTCGCTGTATTTCAATTTAGCAAAACCTTGGCCAGGGTAATCCATCAGATGGATTTGATATTTTGAAATACAATATGGACAACCTGATCAGAGTTGACAGTTGAACTCTGGGGTGTCCTATGATCATTTTGGTCAAGGGGATGAATTATATGAAAACTATATCCGCATGGGTTCTAAGGATGTTGTTCTACACATTCGACCTATCCGGTCGTCGGGTACCATTGCTAGATGGTCACTTCGATTGGTATAGAAATTTGTTCCTATACTATCAGCTTAGGTTCGGACCTATGATGTCACACACATTAGAGTTCATGATCCGATCGGATGGTTGATCAATGATTAAGAATCGTTCTAGGGTTAAATAATCAATACGATTGACATTTAACCCAGTACAAGTGTTGCAGGAGGATCGATTAGCAATTTGATTGCTAATTGGCTTAATTTGATTAAGTCAATGGACTGAGATTAAGTCTAATTAAATATGATTTAATTAGATTTATTTTGGGCTTGCTTGGATCAAGTCTAATTGGTTTATTGGATAAGTTAAGTGCAAGGAAAAACTAGTCCTAGTTCAACTAGGACTTGGGTCAATCTAATTTTTAATTTGATTAGAGAATTAAATCAGATTTAAATCTAACTTAATCTGATTAAATTAGGTTCTTAATTGGGTTAAGATCTATTTTAATTAGGTTGATCTAATTTTGATTTGATTTGATTTGGAAAACCAAATTAAAACAAGTCATAAGATAGAATCCTAGTAAGACTAGGATTCCACCTTGCGCCACATAAGCCTTCCCCACGCCTCTCTCTTATTTGTGCAACAAAAGCCCTCTCCCAGGTCTCTCCCACGTTCACAAAAGGTTTCCTCTCTTCTTTCTTACATGGAAGGTGGTTTGGATCAAATCTAAAAGGAATAAGTTTGGATTTCGAATTCTATGAGATAGAGTTTTAGAAATCCAAAACTCTTTCAATTTTGCATCGAATTTATCCAAATTTTTTTTAAATTTTTATGGCTTTTAAGGTTTACATTGTGTACCCTTTGTTAGTGATCTATGTACAAAAATATGGAGGAGGTGCTCAAGAGTTGGGCGTCCCTTAACTTGCCATGTTTGGATAAGCCTTGACTAGGTGTTTGACCTAGACAAGGACTCTATCATATCTCTCTATATAAGATTAGTTTTATTGTAAAATTTAAGGATAAGATAGAGATATGAGAGACCTTTGTGTCATCCAAAAATCAGAGAGAAATACCTTTGGGTCATGGAGATATAAAAGATTCAAGTTAGGGTGTCTAGAGAAAAAAATGTGAAGAAGAAGAAGGGTCTTCTTCTAGGATTTTTGTTTTCATATCTTTCCTCCCTCCATCTTGAGTTTCCTGAGAGCTTCTCAGATCTAAAACTCCTCCTTCTACTTTCCATCTTTGGAAGAGTCCAAATTAAGAAGAAGGAGGCACCTGATCAACCATCAAAGAAGGATCAGCGCAGTACTAGCATACTGTGCTGATTTCCTGAAGCAGGACTTCTGATCGAGATTCGTGGGCTCGTGTGGATGACTCCTAGAGGCCGGACATGTGTGTGGCTTGCAACATCATCCTTAAGCCTGGATCAGCGAGGTTAGAGCATCTAACTTGCAAGGTAATAGATCTGATCTATTGTTTAATACATACATTAGATGTGATATAGAAATATGTTGATATGATCAACATGTAGTTCATGCTATATTTATATATTTTAATTTTTGATTTAATGCTATGTAATAATCATATAATAGGATCTTTGATTTAGAGATTCTCTAGTTTTAGAAAATAAATTTTGATTTATTTTAGTCTTCCGCTGTATGATCTTGAAAAAGTTTCAAGATCTAACCCTGAAACCCTAGATCTGGTTCCTACAATTAGTATCAGAGCCTAGGTTCTTTATTACATGATTATTTATACATGCTTAGATTATTTTTTAGATTAGATCTAATTTATAATCTGATCATTAAATCTGAAATTAAAATTTTAGATCAATCACAAACTGTAAGGTTATCCTGCTGTAAGGTTTACCCCTTACAGTGCAAAGGTTGTCCTAGTTTGTGTAGATCTATCTTTAATCATAACTTTGTTAGATATGATCTAGATTAAATTTATGATTTATTAGATTTAAAAGATATTTAAATCTGATATAAAATCTCTTTGTTAATAATTTTTGTACAAAGAAATTATTTAAAGTTGAAATTATTTTAATTACATAAACCTGTTTAGATTAGATCTAAAGTAGTTTCATGTTTATTTCACTTGCATCTTGATTATGAATCAAACATGCAATATGGTTGGTAGAATCATATTGTAAAATTATTTTACAAATATGAAAATTATTTTTTGAAAAGCCAAACCCAACCCTCAGCCCAAAACTTAATTAAGAATTAAGAAGTTGTTTGATTAGGTTCTAGGATTGTGAATTGAAGAACCTAAGACACAAACCATAACATATTGGGTTAATGGGTTAGTGGGAATTAGGTCCATTAATTGGGTTAGACCTATGGTTAGATTAAAGATAGACTTAATTAGAGAATTGACTAAATCTAATCAATTGTTGTCTTAGATTAGGTCAAGGATTTTCTAGATCAATTACAATAGTTGTAGTTGGTCAAGTCCATATCTTTAACGAGAATCAAATGAACTTAATTCTTGAATAAGTGGTCTAGTACGAACTGTTAGGTTGATCTAATCGAAACTAATTAAACCAGTTGGTGTCTAAGGTAAACCAGACTGGTGGTTTTTAATTGGGAGCCCGCTTACCTGGCCATTAATGATGGTGTCTAAGGCAAGCTTTGGCAGACCCTCCCACTGATCGAACTTACCTGGCCTCTTGGTGAAATTATGTCTTGATCGGATCACTTGACTATTCGAGCTGACCCATGTCAGCTAGGTAAATCAGTGTGACTGATTTAGGTGCTCCTAGACCAGCCCTTTTAATGGTCTCCCATAAGCTGACTTGGTGAAGCCAGTGGGAGGATCATGATAAGCTGGTTCATCTGACCTCATCCTCTATATTATTTAAATCTTCTAAAATTATTAGGTCCTTAAAAGGATAAAGTTATGGAGATAACTGAGTCATAGCCTCCCATTAAGGTGTTTGATAATGAGTCCATGAACTCAATGATCATTGCAGACCCAAAGGCCTGGTGCTTGTTGACTAATGGAATTATCACTCATCATATGATGATTTGGAAGTGTCTCTCTAATGGTGGTTAGGTGAGCCAACCAAAGTTGGGCTTAATCATTCGTTGGTTAGATACACCAAGTATGATCATGTTAATGGTTGGACCTAATTGGATCCTTACAGTGGAGGCCAAAGCCTACTGATTAGGTTTCTGAGGCAAAATTAAAATTACTAGAAATTATTTAGAGAAATAATTGGTTATGAACCTACCCCTAGATGTACATGGGTTGGCCAACCAAAGTTGGGCTTGTGTGCAGTCTAAGTGGATTCTAGTACCCGCTAAGGAATAGGGTAATTCCTCGAATTGGAGGTAGAGGCTACCAATTCGAATAAAATAGTGGGAGAAACCTTTTGATTAAAGTCTAAATCTTTAGGTTTAATGAATCAATTACTAATTAGGTTATGGTTCTCCTTTGTGTAAATATGGCCACTTCCCTATCGCTCCGATCATTGTTGGACAATGATAAGTTGGTGGGACCCAACTTCGGTAGCTGGTACCGAAAGTTGAAGATTGTCCTGGAGCATGAACGGATCCTATATGTGATAATGGATCCTGCACCTGAGGAGCCAACTGTCAATGCATGTGGAACAATCAGAGACACTTACCAGAAGTGGCTCAGTGACCGGACCATGGTGCGCTGTATCATGCTGGCTATCATGAGCGACGAGTTCAGTCGCAGATTCGAGACGGCTCAGCCAAAGGACATGCTTCAAGTGTTGGAGGATACCTTTGGCACACCAGATGACGTAGAGAGGCACAAGACTAGTTGTGCCATCTTCAACGCCAAAATATGGGATGGTGCCTCTGTCACTGATCATGTATTGTACATGATCGAGCTGATGGAACGATTGAGCAAGCTCAGCTTTCCGTTGCATGAGCAGCTTGGGAAAGATGCAATACTGAACTCACTGCCCAAGTCTTATCTCTCATTCCTCACTCATTATAGAATGACAAAGCCTGAAGAGAACTACCACGGGTTACTGGGGTTGCTTCAGAACTTTGAGAAGGATCACCAACTTCACAAGGAGTCGGTGAACTCAGTGGGAGGTTCGTCTTCTGGTTCTCGACCCTTTGAGAAAGGGAAGAAGAACAAGAAGAAGAAAGTGAAGAAGGTGCAAGTTCAGGCTGGGACATCAGTGCAGAGCCAGACCAAAAAGATCAAGCCTGATAAGAGTCTATTCAACTGGCAAACACCCTAGATTAGATAGTATCTACTTATGGTACTGTAGGCTAGGTCGTATAAACAAGAACAGAATAAACAGGTTGACTCAAGAGGGAATCCTCGAAGTCAGTGATTGTGAATCACTTCCAATCTGTGAGTCCTGTCTTCTTGGTAAAATGATCAAGTCACCTTTTACTGGAAAAGGTGAGAGAGCTACTGAGCTCTTGGGCCTAGTACATACTGATGTATGCGGGCCCATGAGCACCAGTACTAGAGGTGGATATTTCTACTTCATAACTTTCACGGATGACCTATCCCGATATGGATATGTCTATCTGATGAAACATAAGTCGGATTCATTTGAAATGTTCAAACGATTCAGAAGTAAAGTAGAAAAATAAATTGGAAAGTGTATTAAAACTCTTCGATCTGATCGAGGAGGAGAATACCTTTCTAGTGAATTTCTCACATATCTAGGAGAGAATGGGATTCTCTCCCAATGGACTCCTCCAGGAACACCACAGCATAATGGTGTGTCTGAAAGGAGGAATCAGACTCTGTTAGACATGGTCCGATCCATGATGGATTTTGCTAGCTTGCCGATATCCTTTTGGGGATATGCACTCGAATCGACCTGTTATCTGTTAAATAGGGTTCCAAGTAAGTCTGTAATTAAGACTCCATATGAGATATGGATGGAACATAAACCAGCACTTTCACACCTTAGGGTCTGAGGGTGCCCGGCCTATGTCAAACGATTAGTCACAGACAAACTTGGACCTAGGTCTGACAAATGCTCATTCATAGGGTACCCCAAAGAGACAAAAGGATATTTTTTCTACCATACTGATGAACAAAAGGTGTTCGTCAGCCTTAAGGCAATCTTTTTAGAAAAAGAGTTTCTTGGTGAAGGAACCGTTGCCTCTAAGATTGAACTTGATGAAGTTCAACAGGTAGAAGGACCGACACCAATAGCTGAACCTGAGTCTGATATGATTAGATCATATCTGGAGCTCAATGTACCTGCACCATTAAGGCGATCTGGTAGAGTACCACGTCAACCGGATAGATACTATGGTTTCTTGGTCCGGGATGGTGATCCCATCGAACTTGATGAGAATAATGAGGATCCGATCACCTATATGGATGCAATGCAGAGACCTGATTCCGAGAAATGGCTTGAAGCCATGAAATCCGAAATGGAGTCCATGAAGGTCAACGATGTATGGACATTGGTTGACCCACCTGAAGGGGTTAAACCCATTGGGTGTAAATGGGTCTTCAAAAGGAAGAGGGGCGCAGACAGAAAGGTGGAGACCTATAAAGCCCGTCTGATCGCCAAGGGGTATCATCAACGTTATGGTATTGACTATGACGAGATGTTTTCTCCTGTGGCAATGCTCAAATCCATTCGGATAATGCTTGCAATAGCTGCCCATCTGGATTATGAGATCTGACAGATGGATGTAAAAACAGCTTTCTTGAATGGAGAGCTGACCGAAGAGGTGTATATGATACAACCTGAGGGGTTTACATCCACAGATGAGTCCAAGGTGTGCAAGCTTCAGAGATCCATTTATGGACTGAAGCAAGCTTCTCGGAGTTGGAACATGCGTTTTGATAAAGTGATCAAAACGTATGGCTTCATTAAGAATGGAGAAGAGCCCTGCATCTATAAATGGGCAAATGGTCCAGTTGTGGTATTCCTTGTCTTGTATGTGGATGATATTCTCTTAATCGAGAATGACATCCCCGCACTACAGGGAATAAAAATTTGGTTGTCATCACAGTTCTCCATGAAGGACTTGGGTGAAGCATCCTACATCTTAGGGATGAAGATCTATAGGGATAGATCTAAAAGGATGCTTGGGTTATCCCAGTCCATGTACATAGACACTGTGCTGAAGAGGTTCAGCATGAAGAATTCCAAGAAGGGCTATCTACCGATAGGCCAAGAAATTTCTCTCTCTAAGAAAGATTATCCGACAACTCCTGAAGAGAGAGAGCATATGAGTAGAGTCCCATATGCTTCAGCCGTGGGATCTATCATGTACGTCATGACATGTACAAGACCAGATGTGGCATACTCACTAGGAGTAGTAAGTAGATACCAATCTAATCCTAGAGAAAATCACTGAAAAGTGGTTAAAGTCATCCTTAAGTATTTGAGAAATACTAAGGACCAATGGTTGGTTTATGGCGAGTCAGATCTGAAACTTGTGGGGTTCACAGACTCCAGCTTCCAATCTGACCATGATGACAGCAGGAGTGTGTCGGGTTATATCTTTACTCTGAATGGTGGAGCCATCTGCTGGAAGAGTTCCAAGCAGCATACTGTGGCAGACTCTGTTTGTGAAGCGGAGTACATCACAGCATCGGATGCCACGAAGAAAGCTGTGTGGCTGAGGAAATTCATCAACGAGCTCGGAGTAGCACCCTCCCTCGATGGTCCGGTTCTACTCTACTGCGACAGCACTGGTGCCATAGCTCAGGTGAAGGAACCCAAAGCACATCAGCGGACGAAGCATATCTTGCACCGCTTCCACCTGGTCCGAGAGATCGTGGATCGAGGTGACGTCGACCTTCAGAAGATCGACGGAAAGGAGAACCTGGCCGACCCCTTCACAAAGCCCTGACAATAAAGGAGTTCGACAACTACAAGTCGAAGGTGGGTATTAGATACTGTGCCGAGTGGCTTTAGGACAAGTGGGAGTTGTTGGGAAATGTATCCCAAAAAGCCAATCGTCAAGCTGTTGACGGTTGAGCAACCAAGTATTGTAATTGATTTGTTAATAAATAAAATATATTTGACATTTTCATCATAAGCTTTCATCTTCTAATGAACTCCGTTGTTATGATGAAGTCCTTAGGACTATTTAGATTCGATAAAGAGAGGATTTATCGATTAGTCCTTAAAATAGTTCACGACCAAATGATAGGCTGTTAATAAGGACGACAGCTTCTATCGAGCATAGGTCACTGTAGGCCATATGGGTTGGTTGTCCTCTTAACCAAGGAGTATGGAGACACTGGTATGGCATACAGACGAGATGTAAGGATACATCGTCATTGAACGTGACCAACTCCAGAGCATTCTGCTGTCGAGAATGTCTCTGATGGGATATAGGTATAAGTGTCCCTTAGACTTGAGATCGCCTCAATGATTTGCAAGCAACTCACTGTGCTTTGGTACTGGACTAACTGAATTTTTAATTCAGAGATGGAAGGCTTTTGGGCACAGTCAAGTACTTGCGAAGTCAGAGTGTGATCGAGATGGGATTGACCACTCCAAGAGTTGGAGAAGAATGAGTCACTATATTTCAATTTAGCAAAACCTTGGCCAAGATAATCCATCAGATGGATTTGATATTTTGAAATACAATGTGGACAACCTGATCAGAGTTGACAGTTGAACTCTGGGGTGTCCTATGATCATTTTGGTCAAGGAGATGAATTATATGAAAACTATATCCGCATGGGTTCTAAGGATGTTGTTCTACACATTCGACCTATCCGATCGTCGGGTACCATTGCTAGATGGTCACTTCGATTGGTATAGAAATTTGTTTCTATGCTACCGGCTTAGGTTCAGACCTATGAGGTCACACACATTATAGTTCATGATCCGATCGGATGGTTGATCAACGATTAAGAATCGTTCTAGGGTTAAATGATCAATACGATTGACATTTAACCCAGTACAAGTGTTGCAGGAGGATCGATTAGCAATTTGATTGCTAATTGGTTTAATTTGATTAAGTCAATGGGCTGAGATTAAGTCTAATTAAATATAATTTAATTAGATTTATTTTGGGCTTGGTTGGATCAAGTCCAATTGGTTTATTGGATAAGCCAAGTGCAAGAAAAAACTAGTCCTAGTTCAACTAGGACTTAGGTCAATCTAATTTTTAATTTGATTAGAAAATTAAATCAGATTTAAATCTAATTTAATCTGATTAAATTAGGTTCTTAATTGGGTTAAGATCTATTTTAATTAGGTTGATCTAATTTTGGTTTGATTTGGTTTGGGAAACCAAATTAAAACAAGTCATAAGATAAAATCCTAGTAAGACTAGGATTCCACCTTGCGCCACATAAGCCTTCCCCATGCCCTCTCTCTTATTTTGTGAGACAAAAGCCCTCTCCCAGGTCTCTCCCACATTCACAAAAGGTTTTCTCTCTTCTTTCTTACATGGAAGGTGGTTTGGATCAAATCTAAAAGGAATAAGTTTGGATTTCAAATTCTATGAGATAGAGTTTTAGAAATCTAAAACTCTTTCAATTTTGCACCGAATTTATCCAAATTTTTTTTAAAATTTTTATAACTTTTAGGGTTTACATTGTGCACCCTTTGCTAGTGATCCATACATAAAAATATGGAGGAGGTGCTCAAGAGTTGGGCGTCCCTTAACTTGCCATGTTTGGATAAGCCTTGACTAGGTGTTTGACCTAGACAAGGACTCTATCATATCTCTCTATATAAGATGAGTTTCTTCATAAAATTTTAGGAAAAGATAGAGATATGAGAGACCTTTGTTCCATCCAAAAATTAGAGAGAAATACCTTTGGGTCGTGGAGATATAAAAGATGCAAGTTAGGGTATCTAGAGAGAAAAACGTGAAGAAGAAGAAGGGTCTTCTTCTAGGGTTTTTGTTTTCATATCTTTCCTCCCTCCATCTTGAGTTTTCTAAGAGCGTCTCAGATCTGAAACTCCTCCTTCTATTTTTCATCTTTGGAAGAGTCCAAATCAAGAAGAAGGAGGCACCTGATCAACCATCAAAGAAGGATCAGCGCAGTACTAGCATACTGTGCTGATTTCCTGAAGCAGGACTTCTGATCGAGATTCGTGGGCTCGTGTGGATGACTCCTAGAGGCCGGACGTGTGTGCGGCTTGCAACATCATCCTTAAGCCCGGATCAGAGAGGTTAGAGTGTCTAACTTGCAAGGTAATAGATCTGATCTATTGTTTAATACATACATTAGATGTGGTATAGAAATATGTTGATATGATCAACATGTAGTTCATGCTATATTTATATATTTTAATTTTTGATTTAATGCTATGTAATAATCATGTAATAGGATCTTAGATCTAGAGATTTTCTAATTTTAAAAAATAAATTTTGATTTATTTTAGTCTTCCGCTGTATGATCTTGAAAAAATTTCAAGATCTAACCCTGAAATCCTAGATCTGGTTCCTACAGCTCCACCATTCAGAGTAAAGATATAACCCGACACGCTCTTACTGTCATCATAGTTAGATTGAAAGCTAGAGTCTGTGAACCCCACAAGTTTCAGATCTGACTCGCCATAAACCAACCATTGGTCCTTAGTATTTCTCAAATACTTAAGGATGGCTTTAACCACTTTTCAGTGATTTTCTTCAGGATCAGATTGGTATCTACTCACTACTCCTAGTGAGTATACCATATCTGGTCTTGTACATATCATGGCATACATGATAGATCCTACGATTGAAGCATATGGGACTCTACTCATACACTCTCTCTCTTCAGGAGTTGTCGGACAATCCTTCTAAGAGAGAGAAATTTTATGGCCTATCGGTAGATAGCCCTTCTTAAAATTCTTCATGCTGAACCTCTTCAGCACAGTGTCTATGTACATGAACTGGGATAACCCAAGCATCCTTTTAGATCTATCCCTATAGATCTTCATCCCTAGGATGTAGGATGCTTCACCCAAGTCCTTCATGGAGAACTGTGATGACAACCAAACTTTTATTCCCTGTAGTGCGGGATATCATTCTCGATTAAGAGAATGTCATCCACGTACAAGACAAGGAATACCACAACTAGACCATTTGCCCATTTATAGATGCAGGGCTCTTCTCCATTCTTAATGAAGCCATATGTTTTGATCACCTTATCAAAATGCATGTTCCAACTCCGAGAAGCTTGCTTCAATCCATAAATAGATCTCTGAAGCTTGCACACCTTGGACTCATCTGTGGATGTAAACTCCTAAGGTTGTATCATATACACCTCTTCGGTCAGCTCTCCATTCAGGAAAGCTGTCTTTACATCCATCTACCAGATCTCATAATCCAGATGGGCAGCTATTGCAAGCATTATCCGAATGGATTTGAGCATTGCCACAGGGAAAACATCTCGTCATAGTCAATACCATAACATTGACGATATCCCTTGGCAACCAGACAGGCTTTATAGGTCTCCACCTTTCCATCTGCGCCCCTCTTCCTTTTGAAGACCCATTTATACCCAATGGGTTTAACCTCTTCAGGTGGGTCAACCAATGTCCATACATCGTTGACCTTCATGGACTTCATTTCAGATTTCATGGCTTCAAGCCATTTCTCAGAATCAGGTCTCTGCATTGCATCCCTATAGGTGATCGGATCCTCATTATTTTCATCAAGTTCGATGGGATCACCGTTTCGAATCAAGAAATCGTAGTATCTGTCCGGCTGATGCGGTACTCTATCGGATCGCCTTAATGGTGCAGGTACATTGGGCTCTGGATCTGATCTAATCAAATCTGACTCAGGTTCAGCTATTGATGTCGGTCCTTCTATCTATTGAACTTCATCAAGTTCAATCTTAGAGGCAACGGTTCCTTCACCAAGGAATTTTTTTTCTAAAAAGATTGCCTTAAGGCTGACGAACACCTTTTGTTCATCAGCATGGTAGAAAAAATATCCTTTTATCTCTTTGAGGTACCCTATGAATGAGCATTTGTCAGACCTAGGTCCAAGTTTGTCTGTGACTAATCGTTTGACATAGGCCGAGCACCTCCAGACCCTAAGGTGTGAAAGTGCTAGCTTACATCCCGTCCATATCTCATATGAAGTCTTAATTACAGACTTACTTGGAACCCTATTTAAAGATAACAGGCCGATTCGAGTGCATATCCCCAGAAGGATATCGACAAGCTAGCAAAACCCATCATGGATCGGACCATATCTAACAGAGTCCGATTTCTCCTTTCAGACACACCATTATGCTGTGGTGTTCCTGGAGGAGTCCATTGGGAGAGAATCCCATTCTCTCCTAGATATGTGAGAAACTCATTAGAAAGGTATTCTCCTCCTCGATCAGATCAAAGAGTTTTAATACTCTTTCCAGTTTGTTTTTCTACTTCACTTCAGAATCGTTTGAACATTTCAAATGAATCCTACTTATGTTTCATCAGATAGACATATCCATATCGGGATAGGTCATCCGCGAAAGTTATGAAGTAAAAATATCCACCTGTAGCACTGATGCTCATGGGCCTGTATACATCAGTATGTACTAGGCCCAAGAGCTCAGTAGCTCTCTCACCTTTTTCAGTAAAAGGTGACTTGGTCATTTTACCAAGAAGACAGGACTCACAGGTTGGAAGTGATTCACAATCACTGACTTCGAGGATTTCCTCTTGAGTCAACCTGTTTATTCTGTTCTTGTTTATATGACCTAGCCTCCAATGCCATAAGTAGATATCTGACACACTATCTAATCTAGGGTGCTTGCCAGTAGAATAGACTCTTATCAGGCTTGATCTTTTTGGTCTGGCTCTGCACTGATGTCCCAGCCTGAACTTGCACCTTCTTCACTTTCTTCTTTTTGTTCTTCTTCCCTTTCTTAAAAGGTCGAGAACCAGAAGACGAACCTCCCACTAAGTTCACCGACTCCTTGAGGAGTTGGTGATCCTTCACAAAGTTCTGAAGCAACCCCAGTAACCCATGGTAGTTTACTTCAGGCTTTGTCATTCTATAATGAGTGAGGAATGGGAGATAAGATTTGGGCAGCGAGTTCAGTATTGCATCTTTCCCAAGTTGCTCATGCAAGGAAAAGCCGAGCTTGCTCAATCGTTCCATCAGCTCGATCATGTACAATACATGATCAGTGACAGAGGCACCATCCCGCATTTGGCCATTGAAGATGGCACAACTAGTCTTGTGTCTCTCCACGTCATTGGGTGTGCCAAAGGCATCCTCCAACACTTGAAGTATGTCCTTTGGATGAGCCATCTCGAATCTGTGACTGAACTCGTCGCTCATGGTAGCCAGCATGATACAGTGCACTGTGGTCCGGTCACTGAGCCACTTCTGATAAGTGTCTCTGATTGTTCCACGTGCATTGATAGCTGGTTCCTCAAGTGCAGGATCCATTATCACATATAGGATCCGTTCATGCTCTAGGACTATCTTCAACTTTCGGTACCAGCTACCGAAGTTGGGTCCCACCAACTTATCATTGTCCAACAATGATCGGAGTGATAGGGAAGTGGCCATATTTGCACAAAAGAGAACCATAACCTAATTAGTAATTGATTTCATTAAACCTAAAGATTTGGATTTTAATCAAAAGGTTTCTCTCACTATTTTATTCGAATTGGTAGCCTCTACCTCCAATTCGAGGAATTACCCTAATTCCTTAGTGGGTACTAAAATCCACTTAGACTGCACACAAGCCCAACTTTGGTTGGCCAACCCATGTACATCTAAGGGTAGGTTCATAACCAATTATTTCTCTAAATAATTTTTAATAATTTTAATTTTGCCCCAAAAATCTAATCAGTAGGCTTTGGCCTCCACTGTAAGGATCCGGTTAGGTCCAACCATTAACATGATCATACTTGGTGTATCTAACCAACAAATGATTAAGCCCAATTTTGGTTGGCTCACCTAACCACCATTAGAGAGACACTTCCAAGTCGTCATATGATGAGTGATAATTTCATTAGTCAACAAGCACCAGGCCTTTGGGTCTGCAATGATTATTGAGTTAATGGACTCATTATCAAACACCTTAATGGGAGGTTATGGCTCAGTTATCTCCATAACTTTGTCATTTTAAGGACCTAATAATTTTAGAAGATTTAAATAATATAGAGGATGAGATCAGATGAACCAGCTTATCATGATCCTCCCACTGGCTTCACCAAGTCAGCTTAAGGGAGACCATTAAAAGGGCTGGTCTAGGAGCACCTAAATCAGTCACACTGATTTACCTAGCTGACATGGGTCAGCTCGAATAGTCAAGTGATCCAATCAAAACATAATTTCACCAAGAGGCCAGATAAGTTCGATCAGTAGGAGGGTCTGCCAAAGCTTGCCTTAGACACCATCAGAAATGGCCAGGTAAGCGGGCTCCCAATTAAAAACCACCAGTCTGGTTTACCTTAGACACCAACTGGTTTAATTAGTTTCGATTAGATCAACCTAATAGTTCGTGCTAGACCCCTTAGCTAAGAATCAAGTCCATTTGGTTCTCGTTAAAGACATGGACTTGACCAACTACAACTATTATAATTGATCTAGAGAATCCTTGACCTAATCTAAGACAATAATTGATTAAATTTAGTCAATTCTCTAATTAAGTTCATCTTTAATCTAACCATAGGTCTAACCCAATTAATGGACCTAATTCTCACTAACCCATTAACCCAATGTGTTATGGTTTGTGTCTTAGGTTCTTCAATTCACAGTCTTAGAACCTAATCAAACAACTTCTTAATTCTTAATTAAGTTTTGGGCTGAGGGTTGGGTTTGACTTTTCAAAAAATAATTTTCATATTTGTAAAATAATTTTATAATATGATTCTACCAACCATATTGCATGTTTGATTCATAATCAAGATACAAGTGAAATAAACATGAAACTACTTTAGATCTAATCTAAACAGGTTCATGTGATTGAAACAATTTCAACTTTAAATAATTTCTTTGCACAAAAATTATTAACAAAGAGATTTTATTTTAGATTTAAATATCTTTTAAATCTAATAAATCATAAATTTAATCTAGATCATACCTAACAAATTTATGATTAAAGATAGATCTACACAAACTAGGACAACCTTTGCACTGTAAGGGGTAAACCTTACAGCAGGACAACCTTGCAGTTCGTGATTGATCTAAAATTTTAATTTTAGATTTAATAATTAGATTATAAATTAGATCTAATATAAGAAATAATCTAAGTATGTATAAATAATCATATAATAAAGAACCTAGGCTCTGATACCAATTATAGGAACCAGATCTAGGGTTTCAGGGTTAGATCTTGAAACTTTTTCAAGATCATACAGCGGAAGACTAAAATAAATCAAAATTTATTTTTTAAAATTAGAAAATCTCTAGATCTAAGATCCTATTACATGATTATTATATAGTATTAAATCAAAAATTAAAATATATAAATATAGTATGAACTACATGTTGATCATATCAACATGTTTCTATACTACATCTAATGTATGTATTAAACAATAGATCTGATCTATTACCTTGCAAGTTAGATATTCTAACCTCACTGATCTAGGCTTGAGGATGATGTTGCAAGCTGCACGTGCATCCGGCCTCTAGGAGTCGTCCATACGAGCCCACGAATCTCGATCAGAAGTCCTGCTTCAGAAATCAGCACAGTATGCTAGTACTGCGTTGATCCTTCTTTGATGGTTGATCAGGTACCTTCTTCTTTTTGATTTGGACTCTTCCAAAGATGGAAAGTAGGAGGAGGAGTTTCAGATCTGAGATGCTCTCAGGAAACTCAAGATGGAGGGAGGAAAGATATGAAAACAAATAACCCTAGAAGAAGACCCTCTTCTTCTTCTCGTTTCTCTCTCTAAACACCCTAACTTGTGTCTATTATATCTCCATGACCCAAAGATCTTTCTTTCTAATTTTTGGATGGCCCAAAGGTCTCTCAAATCTCTATATTCTTCAAAAATTTCATGAAGAAACTCATTTTATACAGAGAGATATGATAGAGTCCTTGTCTAGGTCAAATACCTAGTCAAGGCTTATCCAAATATGGCAAGATAAGGGGCGCCCAACTCTTGAGCACCTCCTCCTTATTTTTGTGCATGGATCACCAACAAAAGGTGCATAATATGTATCCTAAAATCTACAAAAATTTCAAAAAAATTTGGATAAATTCGATGCAAAATTGAAAGAGTTTTGGATTTCTAAAACTCTATCTTATAGAATTCGAAATCCAAACTTATTCCTCTTTGATTTGATCCAAACCACCTTCCATGTAAGAAAGAAGAGAGGAAACCTTTTGTGAATGTGGGAGAGACCTGGGAGAGGGCTTTTGTCACATAAAATAAGAAGAGATCGGCATTGAATGAGAGAGAGGGCGTGGGGAAGGCTTATGTGGCGCAAGGTGGAATCCTAGTCTTACTAGGATTCTAAAGACTAGGATTCCATCTTATGATTTGTTTTAATTTGATTTCTCAAATCAAATCAAATCAAAATTAGATCAACCTAATTAAAATAAGTTTTAACTCAATTAAAAATTTAATTTAATCATATTAAATTAGATTTAAATCTGATTTAATTTTTTAATCAAATTAGAAATTAGATTGACCCAAGTCCTAGTTGAACTAAGACTAGTTTTTTCTTGCACTTGGCTTATCCAATAAACTAATTAGACTTGATCCAATCAAGTCCAAACTAAATCTAATTAAATCATATTTAATTAGACTTAATCTCAACTCATTGGCTTAATCAAATTAAGCCAATTAGCAATCGAATTGCTAATCGATCCTCCTGCAACACTTGCACTAGGTTAAATGTCAATCATATTGATCATTTAACCCTAGAACGATTCTTAATCATTGATCAACCATCCGATCGGATCATGAACTCTAATGTGTGTGACCTCATAGGTCCGAACCTAAGCCGGTAGCATAGGAATAAATTTTTATACCAATCGAAGTGACCATCTAGCAATGGTACCCGACGATCGGATAAGTCGAATGTGTAGAACAACATCCTTAGAACCCATGCGGATATAGTTTTCATATAATTTATCTCCTTGACCAAAATGATCATAGGACACCTCAAAGTTCAACTGTCAACTCTGATCAGGTTGTCCACATTGTATTTCAAAATATCAAATCCATTTGATGGATTACCCTGGCCAAGGTTTTGCTAAATTGAAATACAGCGACTCATTCTTCTCCAACTCTTGGAGTGGTCAATCCCATCTCGATCACACTCTGACTTCGCAAGCACTTGACTGTGCCCAGAAGCCTTCCATCCCTGAATTAGAAATTCAGTTAGTCCAGTACCAAAGTACAGTGAGTTGCTTGCAAGTCACTGAGGCGATCTCAAGTCTAAGGGACACTTATACCTATATCCCATCAGAGACATTCTCGACAGCAGAATACTCTGGAGTTGGTCATGTTCAATGATGATGTACCAGTACATCTCACCTGTATGCCATATCAGTGTCTCCACACTCTTTGGTTAAGAGGACAACCAACCCATATGGCCTACAGCGACCTATGCTCGATAGAAGCTGTCGTCCTTATTAACAACCTATCATTTGATCGTGAACTGTTTTAAGGACTAATCGATAAATCTTCTCTTTATCGAATCTAAATAGTCCTAAGGACTTCATCATAACAATGAAGTTCATTAGAAGATGAAAGCTTATGATGAAAATACCAAATATATTTTATTTATTAACAAATCAATTACAATACTTGATTGCTCAACCGTCAACAGCTTGATGATTGGCTTTTTGGGACACATTTTTCAATAAATTGCTCTCAGTAGTCACATGGTTTGAAAGAATACACAGGATTTCCTAATCAACCCTTCTGAAAATATCATTCAAAATAGGGGTCGGCAGAAGCATGGATCGGCGACTTGATACACGTGGGCCAACCGAGGCATTGGTCAGTGGCTGGGGCATGGAGGCTGTTGGAGATAGGGGTCGACAACTGATGCATGGGTTGATCACGATCGACATCGCCAGTGGCTTCAATTAGGGCACCAGAGATTTTCTATCAATAATAATAATAAATTATTTTTTTATGCTAATGGTTGATCAAGGATGTGTTGAGATTATGTTGTTAGTTGGATATACTAGTCATAGATCGATAAAGCCTGTTCCAGAGTTTATCATTGATAGAGGTAAGAATCTTCATACATGATCACTATTATATATATTTTTTGTATCATTGGATTTGTATTATTGGTTTTGTATCCTTGGATTCATATTGATGGATTTATTTTGTATGAGACACTATTATTCCTATAAATTTTTTGATATGAGTACATTATGTATTAACTATATATATGTATATATATTTTAGTGATTCATGATGTGGTTATATATTTATTTTGATCATACCATAAAAATTGAAATTGATTTGATGAAATCAACATGTAATAATTGGATGAAAAAGATATAATTTGGACTAACTTCATCATATGGATAGTCGGTTGGGAGCTTACGTTAGGCATAGCCTCCTTGGGCTTATGCATAGGATAGCTGACCAAGAGCTTATACTTGGAACAACTTTTATGGGCTTACATGTAGGTAGCTGATTAGGAGCTTATATCTGAGACAGTTTCTATGGGCTTATGCATGGAATAATCGATCAGAAGCTTATGCCTGGGACAATCTCCATGATTTTATGCATGAAAATTTGATTAGTCGTGGATTTGGGTATGATCTTGGTTAGTCTAAAGTTGAAAAAAAAAAGAATAAAAAATCTAAAATTATAATAAGGAAAATCAATGACAAGACATTAAACTAATGTTGACTAAAAAGTTTGACTTGTTGGCATATGGTGACATATCTCTTTTAATAAGACAGATATTTAATACATGTTTATATGGATGTTTAAGTTATTTTGAATATTGGATATAAGATTTCATATTTTATTATTTATCATTATTTTTAAATTATATTATTATATTGGTATGGATGTTTGGAGATTCTTACTGGACTATAAAACTCACCCACATCCATTTGTCTTTTTCTTCTCAAAGTTGCATGATGCTCATGATTAGCTATGGTGTAGTTTCATGGGTGAATGAATGAATATAGAGCATCATTGATATATGGTCAGATGATTGAAAGAATTGAATCTGTAATTGTATAAATTTTGTTAATTATTATAAAATTAGATCATTATTATTAATGGATTTTGAGCTTGTAATGAATTTTACAAGCCTTGCATATTCTTTAGAGCTTGCTCTAGGAGTGTGCAGCCTTCATGTACCCAATTTCAAGTGCTGGGTATCAGGATATGACATCCTCCAATTTATGCTAGAGCCATCGGAATGTCGAGACCAAGAAATGAATAGTGTAAAAAAGTCCATGATGCTTTTATCTCGTGCTATTGTTTATCTGATATCATTTTATAATTGTGTTTCGTTGATATCCATTTAATTCAAGCTACTTAATATCCTTAATTTTAAATCTATTCAACTAAGGAAGTGAAAATGTGATATGTTCGCTATTTTTATCTTCAATCTGGGGAACAAAAATAAAATGTCCCTGAATTCTCCTTGTCATAACCTAAATATTGCAATTGTTTTTATCTAATTTTAAGCAATTGTTTTCTTGATATCCAAAGTCATCATGTGCAAGTTATTTTCTTTTTGTATATATATGTATTTTTGGTATTGAGAATTTTCATAATATGAACATCGGCCTTTATTGAGATTGCCATCGTCCATGTATCTTCTCACAGTCACATCATTAGATATGTCAGTCTGCCATATTGGTTGAGCTATTATGATATCTCCTGATCTACCACATCAGTCTCCACGATACTACGTTAGCTCTTGATCGATCATAATAGTTTCTAGGTACATTTGTTATATAGTTTCCAAGCTTAAGTCGGCACCTATAGTACCACCTTAAGTTTGAGAGGGAGTACAAACATAAGTTTAGGTAATCACATGATTCTAAAGATCATTTGATTTTAGGTGATCATATGATTCTAAGGATGACTTGATTTTTTGTGATCACATGATTTTAGGGATCGCATGATGATCCATAACATTTTTCTTTATTAATATGATCCAATAATGTTTCTCTTTGTTAGCATGATTCTATGTCAGTTTATATTATTTTTTTTATATAGAGTCTATATATATATATATATATATATATATATTCCTTTTGGCTTAAAAGATCGTGTTTCTCTTCTTTTACCAATTCCTCAATTCCGACAAGTTGATCTCCTATCATATTGAGGTTTTGATTTATAAAATCATTTTGCTTTATGATATTCTTTTCATCATGGCCATTAAGACTTTCTTGAGGTTTAGATTTAATCTTGAATGGTAATACTGTTACTTAGGTATCTTTAATAGCGATTTTAATTTCTTGCAAAGGAGGATGGATCTTTTCGATCACTCTCCCTTTGCCAGCTTGCCATGAAACCATAATTTTTTTTTTAGCATGTTAATTTCTTTAGGCTATATTTTGAAAGTCTTGAACCAATCAAAAAACCTAGTTTGAGTGTTTTTTGTTCTTAAAAATGAGTAATATTCTTCTTGAATACTCTCTCTCTCTTGTTTACTGTATGTTTTGAAAAACTTCATTCTTTTTTTCTTTATTTCCTTCTGAGAAGAAATCTCTTCTTAGAGCAGACTTGTCAATTTCATATTCTGTAGAGATCATGCAGACTTCAGGGTCCTTGGTATCTGCTACTTAAGAATAGGTTGGAGAGATTGGAGAGGACTGGTTCTCCTCATACTGAGGTTGAGGGATCTTTGGGTCAAAATTAACACTACTTAGTCTAGTTGCTACAAGCATAAAGCAACTCTACCTGTGCAGATTTAGAGGAATTGTTGAAGGTTCTAGTCTACAACTGTAGCTACAGAACCTAATCCTTTGGAACTTGATCAAAACATCATCCTCTAGATGAGTGGTGATGGCTTCCGCCTGACTTTCCTCTTGCCTTACAGCCGGGATAGGCTTCTTTAGAAGCCAGTCAGTCATCTAGCAAGGTGATTTGATCCCAGATCAATGTTCTGAGGACATACACATTGCCTTAGGTCGGTCTAAAAATATTTAGTCCTTCCCAAGGTTCTCCTATTGATGGCATTTATATGATCTAAGGTGTTTAGGGTTCTATAATACATTCTAATCATGATAGCTGTAGGATATGACCCAGGCAGCATTTTGAGGCCATGCAACTTGACTTCTAGTTTTAGACTTCTTAAGATGTTTTTGTCTTTGATTTTTACTGTTAGGTCAATGTTGCAATTGAAGTATATTGGTCCCTCAAATATGCTGGATTCAACCATACCCAACAGAGTCTTAGAAGTCTATAAAGTATCCATCTTTCAGACATAAAATGGTGGCATTATCTAGACCCTTCCTAATTAGTGGCTTGACGGCCACCTGTATGAGTCCAATGTGCATGAACTCATACTTGGACCTATGGGGTCTAATTATTTCTTGTGATAAAATTGGTATTAGCTCATTTTCATTTCTATTGTTGGGGAGGATCCAATTGGTTTTGATACCAGCTCAGAGTGGAGGATCTGTATGGGGGCTCTGGACAACTATATATTTATATATATATAACCCTTAAAATGTACCCAGTACTATTGAAACAGGGATAATAAGGCTCTTTTTTCGCTCTATCTTTTCCTCTTACTTTTTTCTTCTTCCATAAATATTTAACCCATTTTGCTGATTACTATCTATTTAAATATATTTCTGATATCTGTTGTTTATATATCCTTCATGGAATATCTGCTTATAGATCGTTCTCGAAAAATAATTATACATAGATATCCCACTTATCCATGATTGGTACGAGGATGTTGAATAGGTTGAATAATTAGACTTGGAACCGGTTGATACATCAGGTTCCTATGGATGTTATGAGCTATGTAATCAGCCTGAGGTTACCCAATGATCCAAGGATTCGATATATATGGCCGTTTAAGAGGAAGAGGTACCCACTGTGGCTTATGCCCCCTACCCTTAAGATTGGTGGAATATACAGCATAGGCTGGTTTGCAGGTTGCCCCCAAACCATCACTGCAAGAATGCAACCAACCCCCAGTATGGGGATTTATCCTGAAGAAACTCTAGCACTAATATTATTCCTTCTCGCATTCATCATCGATCTGGATTGCTGAAATTTATTATGAATTCTAAAATTGGCTTAACATTAATTGAAACATCAGCGCCAATATGCTTGGTCTGACTTGTAGGACTCATGTTTGCTAGTAAAACATCTTCATCACCTCAGTCTATGGACCCTGAGGTTTCTCCAATGCAAAATTCAGCCTTACCCTTTTCATACAATATATTCTTTTGGAGGACAGGCTCCTCCAATTTCCTGACACTTCCATATTATAGATGGGGTTTGGCTGATTTATTCACCAAATAGAGGCTAATATCAGCCATAGTTATCAAGGTTGATTGGTGGATATGGTGATCTTGGGTATTGGTTGGATAATATATATCACGCCTCAAATTTGAGATCGTGAGTCTAGAGTCATGGCGACCACTATATACTTATAAAGAACTCTCTTTATAAGCATGCAAGGTATATCAAATAGATATGAAAACAATATAGTGATATTTATTAAAATACTAAAATCAAAGATTTAAATTTATTAATCAAGCCAAACGATGTTCAAATTCAAATGTTTTACATCAAATAAAGTTCTACTAAAAATAACAAAAATTATATCTAAACTCAATGAAGTTGATCGTGCCAATCTCACCTCTATAGCTCTCTCCCAAAAGTAATGCCCATATTCAAAAAGTTAATTATCTGAATCTAAAAAAAATGAAAAAGAGATGATGAGCTTGATAGCCCAGTAAGTAATAAATATCTCAACTAGATATTTCAAATATTATAATAAGATATAATATTCAAAAACAATACCATGAATAAGTATAAGAACATATTTCATGCTTACCTAAATAACTCAAATGTTTTCGATATTTATATGCATATGTAACCATAAATCCGGTTCGAATTAAAAACACGTATAACTTAACAGTCTGAACTATGACCACACTTATCCTGGTGGCAGGGCTCAGAATAGAAATAGTGAGCTCAATCAGAATACCAATACACAATCCTCATTGGCAGGGTTCAGAGTCCAAGACACAATCTACATTGGCAGGGTTCAGAGTCCAATGCACAATCCTCATTGGCAGAATCCAGAACATAATAAAATTGAGAGTATAAAAATCTGATCCATATCAAAGCACTTTTGCAACATAATATATATATCATAATTTCATGTATATTCCATAATAAATTCATAAATCATAGTATTCCAACAATTTCGAAATTTCAAATCATGCATAATTCAAAACTAACTACTTACTTTCAAAATAAATTATGAAATATCTTGAAAAGATAATTCATTACTTACTTTTCACAGAACACTGAATGAATGGATCGATTAAGTTTGAAAGGATTCTTCGGAACTTATTATTTAAAATTATATTTTTATATTACTTCTAATTTATAACTAAATCAAAAATAAAATTTCAAATCAAAATCTCACTTAAGATTGAATTAAAAACTGGGTGTATTTTTTAAATTAAATTTCTAAAATAATATCAAATTAATCATGGAAGATAGGTCTCTAGTCTCATAAATCCAAGAGAAGAGAGAGTGACAGCAAACATGGTAGAGAGAGAAAATATTGAAGAGAGAGAAAAAAATTTTAGAGATAGAAAATCTATAGGGAGAGAAAATAGAGAGAGGAAAAGGTTAGAAAGGAAAAAGAGAAAAAAGATAGAAAGATTTTTTTCTTCCTCTTTTTTTTTTCTTTTTTTTTTCTTTCTTTTCTTTTTTTCCTCATGAAACAGAGGACCCACACGGTCCTCTTTGTGCTCTTCCTTCACGAAAGAGGGGAGCAAGAAGGGGAGCTCTTGTTCCCTTTCTTCCCGAGCTAGAATGGCTTCCCCCCTTCCACTAGCAACCCTCGTGACCGAAAGACTAGGCCACACTGGTGACCAAAGAGCCAAATCCGATGACCAATGATGACGACCAGCGATGACAACCGATGATGGAAAACAAAAAACCAAAACAACATGGGGAAAACAAGGGATCCAAAAAAATAGTGATTTTCAAATGATTTTAGGCAAAAAAATCAACAAAAATTCAAAATTAAAATCCCTAAAAGATTGAGGGAATGTGATGTAAGAGATTTACCTGATTTGGATGGGATTTGCTCTAATTTTCGATGACCAAAGTGAGATTATCCCACTGATAAAGAGGATGGAAAGAAGGATGAAGTCAATGATTAAATAGGGATTTTTGGTGGGAAGAAACTAGGGGATTAAGGCCCTTAAATAGACCTCTAATAAGGAAGAAATAGGGTTTGATTTAATCTTTAATTCCTAAGGGATTTAGGAATTTGAATCAAAGAAGAACTCCTTTGGGAATTCTTCTGTGCATTTTTCTTTTGCTTGTTGTTTAAGTTGTTCTTATTTTAAAAATTTTGGGTATTATATTATACCCCCCTAAAAATAAATTTCATCTTCAAAATTTCTTACTTGTGTTCTCAAAGTATTGCAGATATTTTTATTTCATTTCATCCTCTAGTTCCCAAATAGCTTCTCGTTCCGTATGATGACACCATTGCACCTTAACGTAAGGAATAACATGGCATCTCAACACCTGATCCTTACGATCCATTATTTGCACTGGATATTCTTTATATGATAAATCCTTTTGAATTTGCAAAGGTTCAAGTTTTACAATGTGATTTGGATCTAAAATATACTTCTTCAACATAGAAATATAGAAAACATTATGCACTTTGACTAACGAAGGTGGTAAGGCAATCTGATAGGCTACCTCACCAATTCTTTCCAAAATCTTGAAGGGTCCAATATATCTGTGATTTAATTTGCCTTGAACATCAAATCTCAAAATTTCTTTTAAAGGAGATACTTTAAGAAACATATGTTTTCCAACTTACAACTCTAATTTTCGTCTTCGAACATCTGCATAACACTTTTGCCTACTTTAGACTATATGAATTCGTTCCCTAATTAACTAAATCTTCTTGATTGCTTGCTATACAAGTTTAGGTCCCAATAACCTTCGCTCACCAACATCATCCTAGTGAATCGATGACTGGCACCTTCTACCATATAATGCTTCATAAGGTGCCATCCCAATACTAGCCTGATGACTGTTATTATACGTAAACTCAATCAAAGATAGATGCTCGTCGCATAAACTCTTCATATCAATAATGTAGGTTCTCAGCATATCTTCTAAGATCTGGATAGTTCTCTAAATTGATCATCAGTCTGTGGATGAAAAGCTGTACTAAAATTCAATTTAGTTTTTAACGCTTTATGCAAACTCTTCCAACATTATGATACAAATCTAGTATCTCAATTTGAGACAATAGTCATAGGAATCCCATGTAGCCTAACAATTTTCTTTATATATAACCTTGCTAGCTTTTTCAAACCGAAACCAACTCTGATCGATAAAAAGTGTGTAGATTTTGTTAATCTATCCACAACTACCCAAACTGCATCATTACCATCAGAAGTCTTAGGCAAACCAGTTACAAAATCCATAGTAATATTTTTCCACTTCTATATTGGAATTTCAAGAGGTTAAAGTAATCCTGTCGGTCTCTGATATTCAGTCTTGATCTGCTAGCACACCAAATATTGAGCCATGAATTGAGCAATCTCTCTTTTCATATTATTCCACCAATACATCTCCTTCAAATCTCTATACATCTTAGTACCACTAGAATGAACTGTATATCCCATATGATGAGCTTCTCGAAGAATTTTGTTTAAGTTCTAAATTCATAGGTATGCAAATTCTATTTTGAAATCTCAAAGAGCCATCATCATGGATCCCGAATTCAGGTTGATCACCTGATCCCAGTGATTCCTTTATCCTTAATAAATATGGATCATGATTCTGAGCAGCTTTAATCTTTTCAATAAGTATCGGCTAAGTTCTCATATTTGCTAGTTGTAACTCTGAATTATGCAGTCGAACCTCTAACTCAAGTTTCCTCATGTCTTCCAAAATTTGCCTTTGTTGTGTGATTAAGACAACCAAGTTTCTCATAGTTTTTCTACTCAAGGCATCGACAATAATGTTAGCCTTACTAGGATGGTAACTTATCATCAAATCATAATCTTTTAATAATTCTAACCATCTTCTCTATCTCATATTTAATTCTTTTTGAGTAAAGATATACTTCAAACTCTTATGATCAATAAATACTTCACATTATACTCCATAAAGATAATGTCTCCAGATTTTAAGAGCAAAGACCACTGCTGCCAACTCCAAATCATGCATTGGATAATTCTATTCATAAGGTTTCAATTATCTAGAAGCATAAGCCACCACTTTATCATATTGCATCAATACACATCCAAGACCCTTTCTAGAAGCATCACTATAGATTATGAATCCTTTATTGGCTGAAGGTATGGTAAGAATAGGTGCAGAAACTAATCTTTTCTTTAACTCTTAGAAACTTCATTCACAATCCTTAGTCCATTCAAACTTGACTCCCTTTTGAGTTAGACGGGTCAAAGGTATTACTATATTGAAAATTCCTTCCACAACTCTCCTATACTAGCCTGCCTTCTCAAGAAGCTATGTATCTCTGATATATTTGTTGGTCTGTTTTATTGTACCATAGCCTCTATCTCCTTTTGATCTATGGAGATTCCATCTTTAGATATAATGTGTCCTAATAAGGCTACTTTATCTAACCAAAATTCACACTTCTGTAATTTAGCATAAAGCTTTTTATCTTTTAAAATCAATAATATACATCTCAAGTGTTCCTCATGCTCCTTTGTACTTTTAGAGTAGATTAATATGTCATCAATAAATACCATCACAAATTTATCTAGAAAAGACTTGAATACTTTGTTCATTAAATCCATAAAGGCTGTTGGAGTATTAGTCAAATCAAACGGTATTACTAAAAATTCATAATATCCATAACGGATTTAGAAAGCAATCTTAGATATATCCTTCACTTTGATTTTAAACTGATGGTACCTTGATCGAAGATCAATCTTAGAGAAAACCTGAGCACCTTGTAATTGATTAAACAAATCTTCTATTTGAGGTAAAGAATATTTATTTCTTATAGTGACTTTATTCAGCTCCCTGTAATCAATGCATAGTCTCATGCTTCCATCTTTCTTTTTCATAAGTAACACTAGAGCTCCCCAAAGTGACATACTTGGTCGAATAAAACCTTTATCCAACAATTCTTGCAACTATACTTTTAATTCTTTCAGCTCAATAGGGTCCATCTTATAGGGAGCTTTGGAAATTGGACTTGAACCTGGTACTAAATCAATGACAAACTCAATTTTTTTATCTAGTGGCAATCCTGAAAGATCCTCAGGAAATACATCTAAAAATTCATTCACTATAGGAATATCTATCAATCTTGGTTCCTCCTGTTGAGTATCAATCGCTGTAGCTAAGTACCCTTTGCATCCTTTTATCATCATCCGTTTGGCTTGCATGGACGAGATTACTTGTAAAGGAGTAACTCCTGTACTCTTCTTAAAACTAAATTATGATTTATTCGAAATCTTGAAATTTATACATTTCTTATAACAATCAACTAAAGCATGATAAGCAGCAAGCCAATCCATCCCTAGTATCACATCGAAGTCCCACATATCTAATAAAATTAAATCAGCTGGCAATTCTCTATTCTCTATTTTAACTTTACAAGATCTACATATAATGTTAGCACTCATCATATCTCCTACTGGTGTCTTAACACATAGTTCAGTATTCATAGGTTCATAGAATATGCTATGTTTTCTAACAAAGGTAGTGAATATAAATGAATATGTAGTACCAGAATCAAATAAAATAGAAGCATATATATCAGATACTCGAATAGTACCTGTCACCACTACATTGGAAGCTTATGCATCCTGTTGAATAAGTGCATAAACTCTTTCTTGAGTTCAAGGTTTTTGACCTCTATCAATATTGTTTTGTCCATCATAAGTTTTCTGTGCAAATTGATTCCCAATCTTTTGCAGGCAATTAGCGATCTTATGATCCATCTGACCATAATTAAAGCAAGCACTCTTAATCCAACGATAGTCTTTGTCAGCATGATTTTGGCCACATCTAGAGCATCGCTCATTATCTGTTCATTGAGCCTTACTATCTGTTGATCTCTTGATTGGATCTTTGATATTCCTACTATTTTTTTCTTGCATGTCATTTGATCTAATTCTTTTTCTCTGGTTTCTTTCTTTTTTGCATATTTTTTATTGATCTCTCTTTCAATTATTAGTGCTCTGTTTACCACATCCGTATAAGTGGTCAATTCATATGGTACCACTTATTTTTGAATTTCTATCCTCAATCCCATCTCAAATTTATGAATCCGTTCTCGTTCACCATCCACCAACCTTGGAGTAAATTTAGCCAACTCTGTAAATTTCACTTCATATTCAGTCACACTCATACTCTTTTGTTTTAGATAAATGAACTATTGCTCTTTCTGGATCCTTACACTCCAAAAAAAATATTGATCGTAGAATGCGATTTTGAACCTCTCCCAGGTAATTAAGTAGTTCTCCATCTTATTCATATTTGTGCTGTAGTCGCTGCCACCAGTTGAATACTTCTCCTTGTAGTAATAGGCCGTAAGCCAAATCTTCTCATCATCGTGGCACTCTTGGATGGCCAAAGCTTTTTTCATCTCCATTTTTCAATTGTCGGCCTCTAAAGGTTCAATAGTCCCCTTGAAAGCTAGAGGAGCTAGTTTTTTAAACTCTGCGATGCTGTTTCACTGCTCCGACTACTCTACATGTCCATACTATAGTGGTGGATGCTGATATTGTTGTGTATATTACTATTCAAGCATCTACTGTTGTATCTATTGTTGTCTCTACATCATCCCAACTAGAATTTACATTAATTGAGCCATGTCCGATTCTTGATGTACTGTCAGACTAGTTCCAGCAGAATCCACAACTCCTTCCTCCTGATGGGTGCCACTAATTGGGTGGGGAATGCTACCATCCTGCAGTTGCGATGCCTCTCTTACAGCTCCTTGAGCGACTCTTGCCATTCGACGAGGAGGCATGATAACGTGTATAGTAGTGAATCCTTATTAAGTTTATAATTTATCTACTTGTTACGATGGATCTTGTCATTATGCTCAAAATTTTAACGTCCCAATATTCTTGACACCTACCCACCTACACTCAACTCATGTATATTCTATGTGTGATGTCTATCCACTGATGCTCTGATATTATATTAATTATCACATTTCAGATCTAAGATCGTGAGTGTAAGATTATGACAGCCACTGCATATTTATAAAGAACACTCTTCATAAGCATGCAAGTACTATAAAAAAACATGTAATAGATAATGCTATTTTTGGCTTTTGGCAATGCTAATAGAAGTGGGTGAATTCCTCCACAATGTTTTTCCAAGCATTGTGCGCGCGTTGACTATGTAGGAGTGGGAAACCATCATTGGACCACGACAACGCTTATAGCAGCATCATAAAATTATCGACTTTACCACCCTTTTAAACGTCGTTAAGTTCCAGCAAAACGAGTTGTCTCAGCATGGGTATCTAACGACGCTGATACACGTCACTAGAAAACATTACAACGTAGTTTTTTTGCAACGTCTATATGTGTCATTGGAAATATTACAACACGGCTGTTTGCGGCACTTATAAGTGCCGCAAAGATTTTTTTTAAACAAAAAAATATAAAAAACTATTCTACAATTAATGCAGGCTGACGTAGCTAAGTTTTAAGATCCTAATGAAATATAGAATCACATAAAGAATGTTTGGTCCCGATTTTGTCTGGAAAATTTTGCATGGTCTCGGTAGAGCTTTCTGTATCACATGATGAATCCAATTTCATTCTGTCTGATCCCTTACCAGGCAAGTCTAAGGTAGAAGATGCTTTTAGATGTATCTTAGATTTACCACGCAAATCTTTAGTACTGTGCTGAAGTTGGTCCGTCGTTACTTCAAATAAGGAATGTGATTCAACACAATGGATCTTTGATGGTGTTGTTTCGAATATGATGGTCCTCTGATATGAAGCACCCTAGTTCTCTACCATATGATCAGAGTCATCAGACTTAGAAGATGGGTTGTGTGGTGATGATGGAGAACAGACTAACAAAAATCATCTATTCTTTAGTGGAATGCTTTCTAAAGCTTAACTTAATCATTGTCGAAGAATAGTCGCACCAAGTTGTGACATAAAAATTAAAGCATTAGAAATAATGCAAGAACGTACATCAATAGTTTCACACAAGAATCACAAAATTTCACAGAAGAACCCTTTCCGATTCTGAAACTGGAATCTCCCCTACTCTCTTTTCTTCTTTATCAGCAGCATTGTCACTAACCTTCTACTTTTGCTTGAAAACTTCTTTTTGTTTCCTCCAGGAAATGAAGTCCTAGCTCATCTTACAGTCTTTTCCTGCCTTCAGAAGCCTTGTTCCAATTCTAAAAGAAAGTAATCATTATGGTTAGCCTGTTAATGCAACAACATGCTGAAATATGGTTTCTTATGAAGGACACTAACCTAGACAAAGTATACAGCACCATTTATGAACTGCACAGTTTAGAAAATTTAGAAAAAGCAAGTTCAATATCGATCTGAGATCAACATATGATTGAAGTCTTAACTTGACTGTGACACTATAACATTACAAGTTCGTTTGCATGAATCACCATAGCATAATAAAGCAAACAAACTTCCAATTCATCAGCAAAATCAATGAACAATACCTAAACACTACTCAAATTATTTCCAGCTCCACCATTACAAGCTGCATGATACAAGCTAGAAAATTTAAGGAATATAAACTTCTTGTAAACAACACCCCTACTCTCCCAATACACACACAGACACCAAAAAAATTATAAAAAAAAAGATCCTGCAACATCACATTACAGGATATCAGCAATCACTGAGGCTTGATCAACAGCAAAATAACAATCCAACAACAAATGATGTCCACCGTTTGTAATCCAATGGTTAGGATAATTGCCTTCCAAACAATCCAACAGCAAATGATAAAATCCAACCTATGCATCGCAATGGATGAGCAAGAAGAGAGAGATTTTAGCAACCAAGTGAAACGTCTCATTGAACGTGCTTTACACAGAGAGCAGATGTTGCCAGCCTGTTGAATATAAGATGTAACCCAAATAGAAAGCTTACACCAGGTGGGAGATGATTACCATAATAAAAGCTAAAAGAAGATACCAGCATTCCAAAATCTTCAGCCACTCAAAAAACCTAAATGGACAACACAATTTGTACATGATCTATCATAAAATAGAGAATTGCTCAGGCCATTGGAACCATAAGACAACTATAAATATAATACCAGTTGCGCATGGGAACCACCAAAAAGGCAAGTCAGTAGGCCTAAAGAGGTAGAATCAATGAGATCCATCTGAAGTAAATAAAATAAAAATCATTTCATTCAGTTTGAAGTTTATAAGAGAAAGATATGCTCTTAAAATGATATCTGGTAGTCAATCATAACAAAACCACCATATCCATAATGACCAGACCTGGATTAGGTTATAATTTTGCAGCATAACAAATCAGTTAATGCAAAGGACATCATAACACCAAAATTAGCTACACCCAAAAGAACCCATAACCAATGAAACCCCAAACTAAAAGCTCAAACTGAACAAGAGGGAATTCAAGTAGAACCCATTCTGAAAAGAAAAGAGAAAGCTATCACTTGTGCATGGTATCATCATCTCGGCAACTATTGGAAGTATCGGAACCCTGTAAGGAGCAGAAAAAAGCTTATTAAGTAAAGAATATAGAAATCAGTACATACAACTCATAAAGCCTATACAATAAAGAGATACATGAAAATAATATAAAATCCAGAAATTATACGTAACTAATAACCTGATGTGGGAGAAAACCATATAAAAAAGATATAATCAGATCTACCTGAGTCCTCAATGACATTATCTCTGTCTGATAGCTCTGCCTCAGCTCCTCCATCTGTAGGTCATATCTTTGACTCATCTCCTGCATCTATGTCTCTAGCTTACAGACCTCTGCAGTGCTATTGTTCTATCTACACTCCTGAGTATATTTGTATACTGCAGACAACTGAGTGGGAGTGACTTCAACTCTATGACTCCTCATTCTGCCATAATGCTCTGATCTCATAGGCTTGGTGAACACTTGGGCCTCGATGCGACTATACTCCACAAATGATGATGACTCATCGGTACGCTTTGTCCTATCCTATATATTAAAGAACAGACCTATATATTAATGATAAAAAAATTATAATATAAATCATTCAACAAATAAATCAATACATATGATCAAATCTCTAGACTCCTCTCGTACAAAGCTGCCATCTCAGTGAGTATGAGTCATCCTATAAAACTCAACCTCACTAGGTTCCCTCCCATGCTCTTTCATCTGCAAAATCAGGAACTGAAATGGGTGTGCAAATAGTTATGAGATTCTATCAAACCCAAAGGCGCATTGAAGTCTACAAAGAATCGAACCATAAAGACCAATAAAGGTAAAAAAAAAAAAATGATCAAAAAAACAAGCAAGAGTAGCATATAGCCATCGTAAGATAAAAATTGATTGAAACATAATTTAACTAAAAAATAAAAAATATATATATACATATCATTTTTTAGAAGATTTAGCCAACAATATCATAATATGAAGAAAATGATAAAATATTAGGAATCTTGCTACATTCTAGATGATATTTTTGTTAGCTATTACTGAACCATTTCATCTATTAGAATTATCCACAGGCATGATAACTTGAATCGAGCAACCTGTTAATTTTAACAGACTAAGAAACAAAATTAAATATCACATGCAAATGTTAGAAAATTAGATAGAATGCATGTATAGATTTCAAAAATTTTTTAATTACAGTGAAAAATAATCGGATTAAACTCTTTAACCCCACATGCATAAGATCTCATCTAATCCTATGCAAGTCCCGAAGTAAAAACATACATATAATCTAAAAAATAAAATAAAGATAAGATCAAATCTCAATACCTTTGCATGGATAGAAATTTACCACTATCGATGATCTCAGATTTGAAGATCCTTGAGCTGCACATTTGTCTGGCCTCTATAAATATCCATTGAGATCAATCTTGAATCCTTCTTCTCGTATTAGATCCTTCTTCTCTAAGAAAGATCTATGCCTCTTTAAACCTTGATCAGCAAATGATCTGGATTGTAACTTCAACCTTTGAACTGCAACCTTCTTCTCCTCATTTCTTACTGTAGAAGAACAACTCCTCACCTCTTGGCGTGTAGAAGGATAAAATGCCCAACTCTTGGGCGTTGGAAAGAGAAAAGAGAGAGGATGTGGCATGGAGAGGAGAGAAGAAGAGAGATCTGATTTTTTAATCAAAAACAACTAACTTATAAAACCCTAGGAGACCTCTTTATATACGCCTTTTCCTGATTCAAATCATTATCCAATCAGACTAAAAAGGTTAGATCTTATCTCATAAGGTCTCTTATCTTTTAATCTGATTTTCTTTCCAAGAAAATCAAACCTAAATGAAAAGACCATCACCTCCTTTGGCAAGTAGATGAGGCACCCCAGTCAGATAAGACAGACTGAGTGGGCGCCCCTCAGCAAGAAAGGCAGGTGGTTGGGGCGCCAACCCTTGGCACCCCATTTTAGGATTTTTCATGCAAGAGAGGGAGCGTGGCGCCCTCTCTCTCTCTCCTTCCATGCCTAGCCACAAGAGGGGGCGGGCCCCTCTTACACTATCCAAGGGATTGGTGCCCCCTAGTCCTGCCAAAAAGAGAGAAAGTTGCTACCACATTTTTTTAAAACTTCCACACTACATTAGGAGATAATGAGGAGATAATAAAGAGATAATAAGAAGATAATTTAGCCAACTCATTGACTTAATCCAATCCTCTTAGGCTCATAATTAGGCATCCAACTAAACCCTAATGGATTTAGGTTAAGTTCAATGCAATGGACTTGATCCAATCAAAGTCTCGAGAAGAATTAGATTTAACCATGTACTAGTATGGTTCTCTTAAATCTAATAGGATTTTAATAAACTCTAACCCAATTAGAACTTCATAAGTCCAATTGACAAATTCAAAATTAAATCCCTTAATGTCTGATCCCATACGTTCCATTCTATCTGGTAGTGAGATATATTATGACCTCCAATATAATATCATCAAAACTCTTTTCAATGGGTTGGAATAATTCTAACTCTACCCTTCGAGGGTCATCGATCATCAAAACGACATCCGATGAGTTTCACAATCCACTAGTGACACACTAGTGGCAATCTAATAGAATAAAAGTATGAACCTCTAAGTGTAATTATCGTATGATTCAGTCTTTCTATCGTAAGTCCCGACTTGACAAAAGCTATGGAGAACTCGTTAGACCCCATTATCAGTCATATGCTAGATTAGCTCGACTCGAGTCCATTTATGAATCCCATAAAAACTCTTTTTCAATATTCACACTTATTTTGGCCAAAGACTTTCTGAACTCAATCTCGTAAATCGTATAGGACTTCTCCTTTTCTACCAAGGTTGATAGATTCTATCTAGATACATTCTACTCCAAACAGCGAATTTGAACCTACTGAAGCCAACATACACAATAAGGATCTGAATGGCTAGGGACCAAGAGAATGTGTAGTCAAACTCAGTAATCTCACTGCGAATAGCAAATGACACCATAGATCAAAAGACCATTCACACCACTGCAGCATCGAGAAGATCACTGACGAGTGAGTAGACATCCATGTGATTTCTCGTATGGATCACGCTCAGTGCAAGTTGTTCTCTAACAACCACCTATACCCTCACCCTAGTATCTCTACACTGCAGATCTGAGACTCATCTATCCATAAAAGAGGTGAACCATACACCGATCTTGAATGGATTAATCACTGTTCTCTGTGATGATCCTTCGATCGGAAGTATTTAGAAATTAATCACCAATTAATGTATGTCTCAAATTCTTAATAATTTGAGAATATATAAAAATTATCTTTATTAATTTTTAAGATAAATCATGGACACATAAACATGATTGGAATGAAAAAACCTTTATTGATAATAAAAATATTACAAGTACAAGATTAAGTCCTGAAATTACATAATGTGTTAGCCAACAATTGACTTCCAAGGCATAAATCTAACAAACTCCCACTTGATCTAAAGCCAATTGGCCATCTAAGACCCATATTCTCAAGATGAGCTTCAGTCTTCTATTGGCTGAGAGGCTTGGTCAATGGGTCTGCCACATTTTGTGCGGAGTCGACTCTCTGCATCTTGACGAACTTCTTTTCAAGATATTCGCATATTATATGAAACTACCGCTCTATATGTTTGGACTTTTAGTGAGATCTGAGGTCCTTAGTGAGGGCTATGGCATCATTATTGTCGCAGTACAGTGCAATGGCATCTGATGACATCATATCCAGCTCCGCAACGAACTTTGTGAACCAAGAGGCTTCCTTAGCAGCTTCAGAGGTGGCGATGTACTCAGCTTTCATAGTCCAATCTGCAATGATTGGCTGCTTGAAACTCTTCCAGCTAACCGCACTACCATTACACAAGAAGATATACCTCGATGTAGACTTTCTATCATCGACATCAGTCATGAAGTTCGAATCGATGTATCTCTCAACTTTTAGCTCCAATCCTCTACCAAAGATCAACAATAAATCTTTAGTCCTTTTCAAGTACTTAAAGATATTTTTCACCGCAATCCAGTATTCTTCATCTGGATTCACCTGATATCTGCTTGTGACACTCACGGCAAGGACTATATCAGGTCATGTACATAATATGACATATATGAGGCTTCCTATTACTGAAGCATAAGGGATCTTGCTCATACACTGGATCTCCTCAGGTGTGTTGGGATACATCTTTTTGGAGAGATGAATATCATGTCTAAGGGGCAAAAGACTTCTCTTGGAGTTTTTCATGTTGAACCTCTTCAGCACCTCCTCTATGTACATTCGCTTTGAGAGTCCTATCATCCTCTTAGATCTATCTCTATAGACTTTTATACCAAGAATATAAGAAGCTTCTCCTAGATCTTTCATGGCAAACTCTTTTGACAACCATACTTTAACCGATGCCGGCATGAGAATATCATTTTCAATTAGGAGGATGTCATCCACGTATAATATGAGGAATATGACAGTGCTCCCACTAACCTTTTTGTACACACATGGCTCCTCATTTTTTATGAAATCAAACATTTTGATCACATCATTAAAATGAGTGTTCCAACTTTGAGATGTTTGCTTGAGTCCATATATGGACCTTTGCAGCTTACAGACCTTGTGATCACTATCACTGGATGTGAAATCCAAAGACTGCACCATATAGATATCTTCCTCAAGATATCCATTTAAGAAGGTAGTTTTCACATCCATCTATCAAATTTCATAATCATGAAAGACTGCTATGGCAAGCAAAGTACGGATAAATTTCAGTATAGCTACGGACAAAAAAATTTCATGATAGTCAATGCCTTCACGTTGACTGTAACCTTTCGCAACTAGCCTTGCCTTATAGGTCTCTACCTTACTATCTGATCTAATTTTTCTTTTATAAACCTATTTACACTCAATAGGAACAATACCTTCAGGTGGATCTACTAAGGACCAAACTTAGTTGAAATGCGTGGAGCTAATTTCTGACTTCATCACTTCTATCCATTTTTCAGTCTATATCTAACATTGCCTCATCATAGGTCTTAGGATCATTCCTACTATCCCTATCTCCCATAAGGAATGCTTCCTTTAAATCCTCTATAAGGATACCTAAGTACCTTTCAGGAGGATGGGAGACCCTACTTGATCTATGAGGTGGAGAAGGTATCACATCTACTGGCTCACTATTGGATTCAGATTCTTAGACTCGATGCTCTTCAAAGACTTTCTCTTCAAGCTCAATCTTCCTCCCATTACCTCCATCTTGGATAATTTTTTTTCTAAAAAGATGGCATGACGGCTCACAATCACATTGTGATCCTCAGGAAGATAGAAATAGTATCCCATGGTTTTCTTAGGATATCCTATGAAACGAGCTCTAAAGGATCTAGCCTCTAACTTATCCACCTGCTGTCACTTGATATGGGCCGGACATCTCCAAATGTTAAGGTAACCAAGAGTTGGCTTCTTACCATACTATAACTCATATGGTGTGATAGGAACAGATTTAGAGAGAATTCAATTCAAAAGATGAATTACAGAAAGCAATGCATGTCCTCAGAGAAAGACAGGAAGGTCTATGAAGCTCGTCATGAATCGAACCATATCTAATAAGATCTGATTCCTCCTTTCGGATACCTCATTGAGCTGAGACATCCTTAATGGTGTCCACTGTGAGACTGTGCCATTATCCTTGAGATAGGTTCAAAATTTTTCATTAAGATATTTCCCTCCTCGATTTGATCGAAAAACCTTTATGGATTTTTTGATTTATTTTTCTACTTCATGTCTGAACTCTATGAACTTTTCAAAGGCTTCAGACTTTCGATGCATCAAATACACAAATCTATACTGTGAATAATCATCGATAAAAGTTATAAAGTAGATATAATCATCCATGACTTGTACATCAAATGGACCACATACGTCAGTGTGTACCAGGGCTAATATCTCAGTGGCCCTTTTCTCCTTGTCCCACAAAGGATAGCTTGGTCATGTTTTCTTGAACACACGATTTACAAATCAGATAAGACTCGAAAGTCAATGATCCGAGAAGACCATCTTTCTTCAGTTTGTTGAGTCTGTCTTCTCCAATATGACCTACCCTAAGATGCCACAGATATTTTTGGCTAATTCTATCTCTAAGTCTCTTAAACTCTATGGCATTCATAATTTTCTCATTAATATTTACACTCGCATCCATATACAAATGATAAAGACCGTCAATCAAGAAAGCACATGCAACCATTTTATTTTTGAAATAAATCAAACACATATCTTTATTGAAATGAAAATTATAATTATCCTGTACCGGCATAGATATGAAAATTAAATTCTTACTGACTACAGGTACATAATAGCAGTATTTAAGAATTAAACTAACTTCTAATGGTAATCATAGAGCGTAGGTTCCGATGGCCACAGCAGTAATCCTTGCTCTATTATCGATCCGAAAAGTGATCGGACCTTCCCTCAACCCTCTCACTTCTTTAAGACCCTGCATAGAAGTGCACAAATAAGTACTTGATCCAGAATCTAGAACCCAACTAGAAGAAGAAAAAATAGTTTGATTAGTTTCAATAACGAGCATATCAGACATACTTTTAGAAGGTCCATCCTTCTTCCTGCTCTTGACAGTCGCCAGATAGGCCGAACAGTTCCTCCTCTAGTGGCCTTTAACGTTGCAATGAAAATACTTTTTTTTGTCATCGATCTTCTTCGAAACTTGCTTCTTGGGCTTGGCCTCATTCTTTTACTTCTTCGCAGGCTTCTTCTTCTTCTTAAAAGAAGACTTTCTTTTAGAGGAAGCCCACTCCACAGCCAGAACTGTATTCCTTGAACTCTTCAAGGTGCCCTCTGCTATTATCAGCATGTTTAATAACTCGGATAAGATGCTATCAATTTTATTCATATGATAATTCATGATAAGCTATCCATACGAATCAGAAAGAGACTGAAGGATCAGATCTACCTGCAATTTCTTATCCATATTCATACCGAGCTTTTGAAGCTCCTTGATGTCCTTAATCATTATCAAATAATGATCATTGATGGACTGCCTATCACATATTTTTGCTTTAAAAAGTCTTTGAGAGACTTCAAAGTAAGCTGTGCAACTCTGCTCACAGTACAACTCTTACAGGTAAGTCAGCATCTCTTTGGCAGTCCTTATGTCTTCATACTGTCGCTGAAGATCATTGGACATGGATGCTAAAATATAACACTTTGCCTTGTTATCTTCATCCATCCACTTTTCAAGTATGGCTCATTGATCAGGGGATAGATGAGCAGGTAACATAGGGACATCCTGATCAAAGACATAGATAAGTTTCTCGAAACTGAGAATGATTCTCAAATTTCAGAGTCAATCTTTATAGTTTGCACCGATCAACCTATTGGTATCAAGGATACGGACTAAGAGATTGGAACTCGACATGATTATCTGCAAAGAGAATAGTTTCTAGTTAGATATTTATACTTATAAAAATATTTATTCTAGGGACTTTAAAAATAAACAAAGGCTCTCACTATTTTTTTGAATCTCCCACACTCCTCGAGTGGAGAAACAGAAACCTATTTGCGATCGGTTTCAAATAGATACTGTGGTCCCATTAATCTATACATGCCTCACCTAACAATTATTGATGAGTACAGACCAATGAGTGGACAATACTTTGTCTATTGCTTCACTAAGCAAGATGCAGTGTGCTTGGTCTCTAAGTCTTGTGGTCTCACCTAATAGTTATTGGCACATTTCTTAATTAAGTCAGACCCATCATTCACCAGCAGATGCAAAGCCGTCATTGGGATCCTCATCCAATAGTTATTGAGTCCAACCCCATCTCTACCCCAGGACATCAAATGTCAATAGAGTAGTTGCTCCTACAATTAGGATATGATCCGACACTTTCTTGTTGTCATCTTGATCTGACTAAAATCAAAACATCCATATGTTTAAAGTCAGTATTTCCATATTTGAGTCACTGGATCTTAATATTTTTCAAATACTTAAGGCTTGTCTATACAATCTTCCAATGGTTTTTACTTAGATCAGACTGGTATCTGCTCACTACCATTAGTGAGCATACCATATCTGATCTTAAACATGAAGAAATTAGATGACACCCAAACCTTTATTCCTTGCAATACTGGAATGCCATTTCCGATTAAGAGAATTTGATCCACAGACAAACAAGGAATAACACTACAGAATATTTTGCCCACTTATAAATACAGGGTTCCTCTTTATTCATAACAAAGATATATGTTCAAAACATTTGTTCTAACTTTGGGATAATAGTGAAATAAGCTTTATAGGTCTCCACCTTCCCGTCTGTGCTACTCTGATCCTTTTGAAAAATCCATTCACACCCAATAGATTTTATTTCTTCAGGTGAATCATCTAGTATCCATACACTATTGATTTTCATGGACTTCAATTTGGATTTAATAGCTTCAAGCCACTTCTCAGAGTTAGACCACTGCATTGCGTTTACTTTAATGGGCTCTGAGTTTGATCTAATCAAATCTGATTTTGTAGGTTTACTAGATTATATCGGTTCATTTTCTACCAGTCAAACTTTCAAGTTCAACTTGATAGGCATCAGTTCCTTTTCTAAAGAACTTCTTTCTAAAAGGAATGCCCCACTGCTGATGAGCATCTTATGTTCTTCAACATGATAGAATTAGTAACCCTTAAACACCTATTGGACCATGAATCAAGTTTATCTGCATGCAAACTTTTGACATAGGCCGATCAACTCCAAACCCAAAGGTGAGAGAGTCTAGGTCTATGCCCGATCCATATCTCATATAGAATCTGCACAACAGACTTACTCAGTATATTTTCAGAGTAAAACAAGTAATCACACAAGAGCACAATCCTGAAACAGAAAGATTAGTGAACCCTATCATGGATTGAATCATGTCTAACAAAGTTCAACTTCTTCTTTCAGATACACTGTGTTCTGAAAAAGAATCCACTGAGAGAGAATCCAATTCTCTCCTAGATATGTCATCCTTTTCATCGTTTGAATCATTTGAACATTTCAAATGATTTGGTCAGATGCACCCATGCCCAGATAGGTCGTCTGTAATGAAATATTAATATCTTCCTCTGGCACTTAATTTCACAGGTCTACATATATCACTATGTATGAGACTTAGAACTTTATCAGCTCCTTCACCTTTTTCATTAAAAGGTGACTTTGTCATCTTTCCAAGAAGATAAGACTCACAGGCTATCAATGATTCACAATCATTGATGTCGAGGTTTTCCTCTCAAGCTAACCCGTTTATCCTGTTCTTATCAAGATGACTAAGCCTATAATGCCAAAGATAGACATTCATGACATTATCTAACTTGGGTGTGTACATTATACTTAACAGACTGTGTAAATGTCATTTTCTTATTATCTATGTATTATTGTAACATAATTCATAATAATACCATAATAATCTTTCTTTATGAATGATGATCATCTTTAGCCAAAAGGCCAACAAAGATTATAAATAATAGACAATAGTAACAATTACTTTAAATGACTATTTGAAAATGAGCTCTACAATTCCTAAAGTTAGGATTGGAATAAGACTTCCATCCCTAACATTCAAGAATTTCTCACCATTTTCAAATATTCCACTTACTTGTAGTCCTAGAAATAAATTACATAAAACCATCGGTATCTAATACCTAGGTAGTGGAATTACATAGAGAAACTTTAAAGTGTTATCATATAACATCCTTGATGAGCAACCTTTGCTCCTTTCTCTTGTTCAGCCTATTATGGTCAAGGGAAGCAAGATAATTCTTCTTCCTATGATCCTGTGCTTTTGTCTAATTTGGATCAATTTTGGACTAATTGTTTTGATTGGACTAAGAAGCCCCAATACGAATCCATTCGTACTGCTGAACCAAATTCAACTTTCGATACTAATTAACGAAGTTGGATCCCATAAGTCATCACTGTCTAACAGCGATTGGAGCAATTAAGGTTTAGCCTTATTTTGAGAAAAGAGAACAATGACCTAATGTATATGAATTATTTTAAGCCTAGAGACTTGGACTTTAATTTCAAGGTTCTTCTACTATTTTATTCAAATTGATAGCCTCTACCTCTAATTCGAAAAATTACTTTAATTTTTTAGTAGGTATTAGAATCCACATAGACTATACACAAGCCCGACTTTGGTCAGCCAACCCATGTGCATCTACAGATAGGTTCATTAACCAATTATTTTTCTAAATAATTTTTAGTAATTTAATTTTGCCCCAGAAACCTAATCAGTAGGCTTTGGCCTCCACTGTAAGGATTCGGTTAGGTCCAACCATTAACATGACCATACTTGGTGTATCTAACCAATAAATGATTAAGCCCAACTTTGGTTGGCTAACCCAACCACCATTAGAGAGACACATTCAAGTCGTCATATGATGAGTGATAATTCCATTAGTCAACAAGCACCAGGCCTTTGAGTCTGCAATGATTATTGAGTTAATGGACTCATTATCAAACACCTTAATGGGAGGCTATGACTCAGTTATCTCTATAACTTTGTCATTTTAAGGACCTAATAATTTTAGAGAATTTAAAATTATCAGTTATTTAAGGATAGAAAAAATATGGACCAATTCGCTCCTATTGACTTCATTAAGTTAAGTCCTCCCACTGACTTCTGAAGTCATTAATAAGGACTAGGATCAAATTTGGTCCATGGGCACTTAAATCAGTCTCATTGAATGAAATCAGATTCTCTGATTTTCTATGTGACATGGGTTAGCACGAATCAATGAGCAATCTAATCAAGACCTGATTAACCACATTGGTCAGGTAAGTATGATCGATGGGAGGGTCTGCCAATGCTTTCCTTAGACACCATAAAAAATGGCCAGGTAAGCATGCTCCCAATTAAAAACCATTGATCAAGTTTATCTTAGACACCAACTGATTTATCAGTTTTGATTTGGTCTGCCTAAAGACTCAGACTCAGCCGCTGAGCCATGATCAGTGTCCATTGTTAGATATATAGATTTTGATTAACTACAACTATTGAAGTAATCTATAGAAATGACCTAATCTTAATTAATTTTTAATTAGATTTGATCAATTTCTTAACTTAGTCCATATTTAATCTAACCCTAGGTCTAACCCAGTTAATGATCTGATCAAAGCTAACCCATTACCCTTTAACCCATGTTTTATGAAATTGTCTTAGGATCTTTAAATCACAAACCTAGATCCTAAACAATCACTTAATTCTTTTAATTAAGTTCATGGATGAGGGTTGGGGTTCGATATTTTGAAAAATATTTTCAACTTTTGAAAGATTTAATATAATCTAGTGTTGTTTCACTAAATAGGTCGACTCATTTCAAAAATGGATCGACTTGTTTCACTAACAAATACTAACAATTAAAATCAGTCAGAAATATAATTCAGCCAACTTTTCAGTCGAGCTGGCATGCTGGTCGAGCTGGCTTACTGGTCGAGCAAGCCCGATCAGCAAATAAAACCTTCGCAAGATCCTGTTCTAGGCTGATGATTTTAATCTATGTACATTACATAAAAATTCATGAAATAAAATAGACTTAATCTAAAACATTCATGACAAGATTTATTTAAACTCTTTTAAATTTTCTAGATCGCAACGTACCTGGACAACCTTTGCACTGTAAGAGATAAATCTTACAGCAGGACAACCTACAGTCCGTGCGATCATTATTTTATTTTTTAGATTTATTTTAATATAATTATAAACATGTTATAAAAGAACCTGAATGCTCTGATACCACTTTTGAAAAAGGTGCAGGATTTTATGCATGAATTTCAAAAGTGATATCAGAGCATTCAGATTCTTTTATAACATGTTCATAATTGCATTAAAATAAATCTGAAAATAAAAGATTTGATATTGATCAAATCAATACCCTAGATCTAAAATATTTTTAGATCTAAAACTTAGATCACATCTAGATGAAAGAAGAGATCAGATCTCTTACCTTCACACGGGTCAAGAACTCCATGATTGATTTTTTTGTTATCTTTGGAGCCACACATGCATCCGACCTCTATAGGTGATCCACACGAGACTCCAATAAAATCGGAGGTTCGTCGAACGAAGATCCGCTTGAAGTGCTAGCTTTTTGCAGATCCCTCTGGATGGTTAATCTAAAAAATATTCTTCAGATCTCTTGGATATTTCAAGAGATGAAGAATATGAGGAGGAATAAGGAAGAAGTCAAACCTTTTGACTCCCTAAAATCAAAATTAGTATTTAATAGAAAAGGATCCTAAGAGAAGACAGATCTTCTCCTTCAGTACATCAACAATTGATATCCTGAAAACATCTCTATGATAGGACATGAGAAGACCTTCTTCTCTTGATATTTTTTTAGTTTTCAGATCTTATGGTATCTAATTTTTCTCATAGAAAAATCTCATAATTTATGGAGAAGAAGGATTCTAAAAGAAATTTTAAGAAAAGACCTTCTTTTCTTCTTCTTCTTCTTCCATCAGAACATGATCATATCATGTCCAAAATAAAATCATCATGCTCCAACTCTTTAGAGCATGAATTCACCATGCCATCCCTCTTTCTCTTTCAAATTTTTTATCATATATAAAAATATAAAATAAAGAGATATTAATATGAAAGAAAAAATAATAAGAGAAGATAATCTTCTCTCTTACCTTTCTCTCTACAAGATATCAAATTGTGATCTCTTGTTAGAGGACTCTCCTCCATGGATTTTGGTGCCTCAAACCTCTCAAGTCTTCCTCATTCTCCTTTGGTATTTCTCTCAATTTTTCATAAATTTTTGACTCCTATATTATGGCATATGGGGTGGCCTCTTTTTATATGGCAGACTAGGTCATAAGACCAAGTCTAACAAGGAGTCCTTGGGGCGTCCAACTCTTGGACGCCCCCTATCTCATTTATTTCGTGGATAGAATAAAAATAACCACAAAAGGGGCAACAAAAAAGAGGATAAACATGGGGGAAGTTGGCGCAAGAGAGGGAGGGAAGAGTCCTTGTGAAGAGGGACTCTTTCAAAAAGAGAAATAGGCTAAACCACTTTCCACAATGAACCAAATTAATTTTCATATTGAATCAGATCAAATCTGATTCAAATCTCTAAAATAAGTAGTGTGAGATTACTTCTCTTAAATATAGAAATCATAAAAAAATTATCTAAAATTAATTAGTGGGCGTGGGCTTTGATTTTCTTAGGTGGCACAAGAGAAGATGAAATTCTAGTCTAACTAGGATTCTTATTTAGATTAGGTCAAATACTTTGAATCTAATTTAAATTAATTATAACCTAATTAATGGTGATCCTAGTCCAACTAGGAGTCCAATTAAATAAGATTAAATTATTTTTAATTTAAATCCTAACTTAATTAAGAATTAGGTACATACAAGTCCTAGTCAAACAGAGACTTGTTCTTCCTTGTAACTGGCTTATCCAATAAATTAATTAGACTTAATCCAATTAAATCCAAACTAATTCTAATTGAATCATATTCAATTAGACTTGATCTCAGCCCAATTGCTCAATCAGATTGAGCTAATTAGCAATCCAATTGCTAATGATCCTCCTGCAACATTTGCATTAGGTCAAACATCAATCACATTGATTGTTTAACCTTAGAACGATTCTCAATCGTCGATTAACCATCTGATTAGGTTACAACCACTTATGTGTGTGATCCTATAGGTTCAAACCTAAGTTGGTAGCACAAGAATCAATTCCTATACCAGTCGAAGTAACCATCTAGCAATGATTTCTAACATCCAGATAGGTCGAATGTATGCAAAGCAACATTCTAAGAACCCTGACCCATGGTTACCATATAATTCATCCTTTTCATCAATAATGCTCAAGACAACTTTGAGTATGCTTTCAATCACTCATATAAGTCATCTTTATTGTGTCTCAAAATTTTACAAATCTCGTGACTCCTTACGAAGATTACTCGGGCCTAGATTTTGCTAAATTAAAACACAGCGAGACATTCTCTTCCTGAAGTTAATCAGGAGTGATCAATACCATCTTGACTCACACACTGACTTTACAAGTACTTGTCTGTCCCCAAAAATCTTTCGAACCTATATTAAAAATACAGGCAGTCCGGCACCAAAGCACAGTAGTTGCTTGCAAGTTACCGTGATGATCTCAGGTCGGAGGGACACTTATACCCATTGATCTTAGTTAACTACTCTTGACAGTAGAGTGTTACATTGGTCATGTTCAATGCAGATGTATTTCTACATCTTACCTGAATCCCATACTAGTATCTCCACACCACTTGGTTATAAGGACAACCAACGCATATGGCATACAGCGACCTACACTTGATAAGTTATTGTCCTTGTTAATAACTTATCATTTGGTCATGAATAATTTAAAAATCATTCGATAAATCCTCCTTTATCGATTGATTGTGGTTCTAAGGACTTCATCATAATTTAGGAGTTCATTTAAAGAAGATAGAACTTTTATGATGAATCTGCCAAATAACTATTATTATTAGATAATTTATATACTAATTTCAATCATCTACCACTTAGATGATAGGTTTTAGGATATATTTTCCAACACTTTTGATCGAAAGTATTTAGAAATTAATCACTAATTAATGTATGTCTCAAATTCTCAACACTTTGAGAATATATAAAAATCATCTTTGTTAATTTCTAAGACAAATCATGGACACATAAACATGATTAGAATGAAAAAAAATTTATTGATAATAAAAATATTACAAGTACAAGATTAAGTTCTAGAATTATATAATGTGTCAGCCAACTATTGACTTTTAGAGAATAAATCTAATAATAAACACTTTAAAAAATAATTATTCCTGCCAAATAGTTCGACAAACAAATCTATCAGGATATTAGATCTTTACTTCATTTCTATTTATAGTTTATTTATTTTCTCAATATGTTCTATGCTTCAACTTTAACAACATAATTTTATGAAGCAAGATAGCTAAAACATTAAACTTTTTAGATAGCAAAAGATGAGAGAAGGATTTGAGGCTCTTTTGACCCAATCAGAAATGAGGTTCCTGTTGAAAAATATATCCCAAAAGCCAATCGTCAACCTGTTGACGGTTGAGCAATTTTGTATTGTAATTAATTTGTTAATAAATAAAATATATTTTTGGTATTTTTATCACAAATTTTTATCTTCTAATGAACTCCATTGTTGTGATGAAGTCCTTGGGACTATTTAGGTTCGATAAAGAGAGAATTTATCGATTAGTCCTTAAAACTGTTCACGATCAAATGATGGGCTGTTAATAAGGACGATAGTTTCTATCGAGCATAGGTCGCTGTAGGCCATATGGGTTGGTTGTCCTTTTAACCAAAGAGTGTGGAGACATTGGTATGGCATACAGGTGAGATGTAAGGGTACATCGTCATTGAACATGACCAACTCCAGAGCATTCTGCTGTCAAGAATGTCTCTGATGAGATATAAGTATAAGTGTCCCTTAGACTTGAGATCGTCTCAGTGACTTGCAAGCAACTCACTGTGCTTTGGTACTGGACTAACTGAATTTTTAATTTAGTGATGGAAGGCTTCTGGACACAGTCAAGTACTTGCGAAGTCAGAGTGTGATTAAGATGGGATTGATCATCCAAGAGTCGGAGAAGAATGAGTCGTTGTATTTTAATTTAGCAAAATCTTGACCAGAGTAATCCATCAAATGGATTTGATATTTTGAAATACAATATGGATAACCTAATCAAAGTTGACAGTTGAACTCTGAGGTGTCCTATGAGCATTTTGGTCAAGGAGATGAATTGTATAGAAACTATATCCGCATGAGTTTTAAGGATGTTGTTCTACACATTCGACCTATCCGACCGTCGAGTACCATTGCTAGATGGTCACTTCGATTGGTACAGAAATTTATTTCTGTGCTACCGACTTAGGTTCGGACCTATGAGGTCACATACATTAGAGTTCACGATCCAATCGGATGGTTGATCAACGATTAAGAATCATTCTTGGGTTAAATGATTAATACGATTGACATTTAACCTAGTGCAAGTGTTGCAGGAGGATCAATTAGCAATTCGATTGCTAATTGACTTAATTTGATTAAGCCAGTGAGCTGAGATTAAGTCTAATTGAATTTGATTTAATTAGATTTGGTTTGGGCTTGATTGGATCAAGTCCAATTGGTTTATTGGATAAGCCAAGTGCAAGAAAAAACTAGTCCTAGTTCAATTAGGACTTGGATCAACCTAATTTCTAATTCGATTAAAAAATTAAATTATATTTAAATATAATTTAATCTGATTAAATTAGGTTCTTAATTGGGTTAAGATTTATTTTAATTTGGTTGATTTGATTTTGGTTTGATTTGGTTTGAGAAACCAAATTTAAACAAGTCATAGATTAAATCCTAGTAAGACTAGGATTCCACCTTGCACCACCTTAGCCCCCTACGCCCACTCTCTCTTATTTTGTGTGACAAAACCTTCTCTCCCAAGCCTTTACGCATGCCCAAAGCTTTCCACTCTTTCTCTCTTACATGGAATATGGTTGTGGACCAAGTCAAAGTAGGAATTAGTTTGGATTTCAAATTCTATGAGATAGAATTTTAGGAAACCAAAACTCTTTCCTTATGGCACTGATTTTACCCATATTTTTTTTTAAGATTTTTGTGGATTTTATGGCACATATTGTGTGTCCTTTGCTAGTGGTCCATGGCAGAAAAAGAAGGAGGGGGCGTCTAAGAGTTAGGCACCACTTGTCTTGCCATGTTTGGATTTTTCTTGACTAGGTATTTGATCTAGACAAAGATTCTTCATATCTCATTATTTAAGATGAATTTCTTCTTGAAATTTTTGTGGATTACAGAGCATTGAGAGATATTTGGGGCGTGTGAAAATCAGAGAGAAAGAGTGTTGGGGCGTGGAGATATAATAGACACAAAATTAAGTGTCTGGGTTAGAGCAAAGAGAAGAAGAAGAGAGTCTTCTTCTAGGGTTGCTGAGTTCACCTCTTTCTTTCCTCCATCTGTGAGTTTTCTGAAAGTGTCTCACATCTAAAACTCTTTCTCCTACTTCTCATCTTTGGAAGAGTCCAAATCAAGAAGAAAGAGGTATCTGATCGACGATCGAAGAAGGATCAGCACAGTACTAGCATACTATGCTGATTTCCTGAACCAAGACTTCTGATCATGATTCGTGGGCTCATGTGGACGACTCTTAGAGACTGGATGTGTATGTGGCTCACAACATCATCCTCAAGTCTAGATCAACAAAGTTAGAACATCTAACTTGCAAGGTAATAGATCTGATCTATTATATTTTACATACATTAGATCTAGTATAGAAACATATTGATATGATCACATGTATTTCTTGCTCTTCATATTTTAATTTCTGATTTAATATCATATAATAATAATGTAATAGGATCTTAGATCTAGAGATTCTCTGATTTTATAAGATAAATTTTAATTTATTTTAGTCTTCCGCTGTTTGATCTTAAAAAAATTTCAAGATCTAACTCTGAAACTCTAGATCTGATTCCTTTCAGTTTTCATAACAAGACTTGCCTGATTTTAGACAGGACCTCCAAGCTGTTAAAGGTGTTCTAAAGTAAGATCAAAAGTTGATGTAAAGGCATGCATCTAATAGCATACTTGCAATCAAGTGCATATATGAATGCCATCATAGAGCAGAAATCATCACTTTCTACTCCATAAGATAGAAATATGCCGCATACCACTGGAGTTTTAGTGATAGAATCTAAACACTTCTCTACTGTCTTCTCTTCATGAAGAAAATCCACTACTAGTTGCCAGAACATCCAAAGTAGAAATAACCAAAACATCTCCAATAGAGAAAATAAGATAAAATAAAACAAGATAAAGTGTTTACATCTAATACATCAACAGCATCTGCTCCAGCGCTGGAGCATTTCCAACTCTCCTGATTCTCTTCCTCCCAGGAGTCATCATCTCTTCTTTGTGACAACAAAGCCAAACCAGAATCAAGCCTTCAACACCAAATCCACGATCTAAAGCACAAAGAAATAGCCGATTCACCTCAGATACGCTGATCTCGGCCGATCCATACCTAAATCGCTCTAGCTCTCTGTTTCGAGAGCTGGAATCAATGGAGGTTCCCTCTCTAGCATGAAGAAATCGAGAGGAACTAAGAGAGGGCATTCTCAATCGAAAATCCATCGATTTTGGAAGGAAAGCGGAGATCGAGATTGAGATCGAAGAAAGGGATCTCGATGCCTAGAGGAGGATCAAAAGGGGGGGAGATTTGGCAGCGAAAGTGGGAGGAATTGGAAGTCTCTCAGGGTTTTGATCTGGGAACGAGAGGCAGAGTAGTCGGTGGCAAGGAAGTGATTCCTCATGCTTAGTTTTGGTATCCATTTTGGAATGGAAATGGTGCCTGGTGTCGGTTTATATACGGGTTTCGATGGCATACATAAAGGATATTTAAGGTAGTAGAAGGTCTTTAGAGCACTTCTAGAAGCTCGATGGTGGAGGCAGAAGGAAGAAGATTGAGAAGCAGATGAGACCTAAGGCATGATGGACTCGATTTTGCTGGATTGCAATGGTGGGTTTATTGTATCCTGACGATAGAAATAAGCATGGCTATGAAATCCCATCTAACAGCCCAAATAAATGTCGTGAATACAGTCATTATTCGATCCCAATGACGTTTATGAGCACTATATTCAAATCCAAACCCACAACCCTTTTACATGTCATTGAAAGCTAGTTCACCCTTAAGCAGATGTGAGAATGTTTAAAAATTATCGATGCATGAAATTGGTATCGGCGACTAAAAGTCAATGAATTATTTTTTTATAATGAAGATATTTTAAATAGATATTAAAATAATATAATAATATTTATTTAAATATTAAAATCAAAGATCTAAATTTATTAATCAAATCAAATGATGTCCAAATTCAAATATTTTACATCAAATAAAGTTTTACTAAAAATAATAAAAATTATATCTAAGCTCAATGAAATTGATAATACCAATCTCACCTCTATAGCTCTCTGTGAAAAGTAATACTCATATTCGAAAAGTTAATTATCTGAATCTAAAAAAATAAAAAATAGGTGATAAGCTTGATAGCCCAGTAAGTAATAAATATCTCAACTAAATATTTCAGATATTATAATAAGATATAATTTTCAAAAACAATATCATGAATAAGCATAAGAACATATTTCATGCTTACTTAAATAACTCAAATATTTTCAATATTTATATGCATATGTAACCATAAATTTGGTTTGAATCAAAAATATATATAACTCAATAGCCTGAACTATGACCACACTTATCCTGGTGGCAGGGCTCAGAATAGAAATAGTGAGCTCAGTTAGAATATCAATGCACAATCTCCATTGACAGGGTCCAGAGTCTAATACACAATCCCCATTGGAAGGGTCCAGAACATAATTAGGATGAAAGTATAAAAATCCAATCCATATCAAAGTACTTTTGCAACATAACATATATTTCATAATTCCATATATATTCCATAATAAATCCATAAATCATAGTATTCCAAAAATCTTAGAATTTCAAATCATGCATAATTCCAAATTAATTATTTACTTTCAAAATAAATTATGAAATATCTTGAAAAGATAGTTCGTTATTTATTTTTCACATAACACAGAACGAATGGATCAGTTAATCTTGAAAGGATTCTTCAAAACCTATTATTCAAAATTATATTTTTATATTACTTTTAATTTATAACTAAATCAAAAATAAAATCTCAAATCAAAATCCCACTTAAGATTGAATTGAAAATTGGGTGTATTTTTTGAATTAGATTTCTAAAATAACATCAAATTAATCATGAAAGATAGGTCTTAAGTTTCATAAATCCAAGAGAAGAGAAAGCAACAAGAAGCATGATAGAGAAAGAAAATATTGAAGAGAGAGAAAGTTTGTAGAGAGAGAAAATAGAGAGAGAAAAAAAGGTTAGAAAGGAAAGAGAGAGAAAAGGTAGAAAAATTTTTTATCTTCCTCTTTTTCTTTTTTTTCTTTATTTATTTTTTTTTTTATGGGACAGAGGACCCACGCGATCCTCTTTGTCTTCTTCCTTCACGGAAGAGGGGAGCTCTTGCTTTCCTTATTCCCAAGCTAGAACGGCTTCCCACCCTCCCACTAGCAACCCTTGTGACCGAAAGACCAGGCCATGCCGGTGACCAGCCAAATCCGACGACCGACGATGACAACTGACGATGGAAAAGAAAAAAACAACATGGGGAAAATAAGGGATCCGAAAAAACAGTGACTTTCAAATGATTTTAGGCAGAAAAATTAGCAATAATTCAAGAATAAAACCCCTAAAAGATTGAGGGAATGTGATGTAAGAGATTTACCTAATTTGGATGGAATTTGCTCTGATTTCTGACGGCCATAGTGAGATTATACCACCGATAAAGAGGATAGAAAGAAGGAAGAAGTCAACGATTAAACAGTGATTTTTGGTGGGAAGAAACTAGGGGATTAAGGCCCTTAAATAGACCTCTAATAGGGAAGAAATAGGGTTTGATTTAATCTCTAATTCTTCAGGGATTTAGGAATTTGAATGGAGAAGAAGTCCTTCGGGAGTTCTTACGTGCATTTTTCCCCTTCCTTGTTGATTTCCAGCACGTGCGTTGCACGTGTTGGTCTAATATTTTATTTTATTTTATTTTATTTTATTTTTTCCTTTTCTTTTATTTGTTGTTTAAGCGGTTCTTATTTTAAAACTTTTGGGTGTTACAATATATACAGAGACAAGTTACTCAACTTGCTTAGCAATCATAATTAATGAAGACTCTTGTTGTTCTACAAATGGCTTAAGATTGTGGCCACATTACTCATTAGCTGCTTCTAATAATTCTTGCTGGCTCTCATGCATATGCAATCTGAACTATGAGATTATATTTTGCTTAGGACGAGCCAAGGGCCAAACTAATCCCACTTGGGGAATCTTCTCTTCAAGGTCATGATCGTTTAGAATGCTAGAGCTAGTCTACCCATCGAAAAACCTCGACTCCAAAATAAGCCCGCAAACTCTATCTAGACAGTCCAGTTTTGAAGCACTTGGTGTTGTCATTTTGAATGATATCGATTCTTGTAGGCCTCGGCTTAGCACTTTATCAGCTATTGAATTGATCCTACGCTAGAACCTTATGACCCCTCAAAAAGAAGATGACAAAAAGATCAGATGGAAAGGACTCTCCTTCCTTCTGTCTCATCCGCTCGGCTATGGATATCGGCTCTACAATGAGTGATGAAGCCTCGAATACCCAATCCATCTATAAGGTTGCGATAAAAAGAGAAGCAGCGAAAGATCCTGCAGTAATATATTTGGTTGTTTGCATGGAATAGATGCAAGTATCCAAGCCAGTAGATCTAGAGCAAATAGGCATTGGTATTCATCGATAGTGTTGCATGTTGAACTTCATGTAGGGCCTGATAATTGAATATTACTCCTCCTTTTAGGTAGTATATATCTCAGTAGCTACCCATGTCCTATAGGCATGCTAGAAAATTATTCTGCTTGTAGACAAATAATTGATAGCGGGGCTAGATCATGCATGGGCATGCCACCAATATCCAAACCAAAAATGGTAGATGGTAGTGGGTTCTGCTGCCTTTACCTTCAAAAACTTTTGCAATTAGATGCTACCTTCTCGGGTAAGGGAGAGATATCTGTTGTGCGCAGGCTGTGGGGCACGTGTCAAGCAGGTCGTCGGAGACCGCACGCTCCGCCCCACGAAGTATTGCCCGCTTTGGTTGGGTCCGGACCGGGGGATAGTACCCCAGTGGTCCCCACCGGGGGTTGTCCCGCCCGGCGTCACGCAGACGGCCTCACGGTTTTGTCCCTTGCATTGGGGTCAACGCCCCGCAAAAGGCGCCTCGTGAGGGAAGGTGTGCTCGTATCCTTCTTAAGCACATGCACACACCAGAGTTGCCCGATGTGGGACTATTAAGGGAGGTCCCCCCACAGCCTGCCCACAACAGATGCCCCCCACTCTGGAGGGTGCAGGTGTTGAGCGACAGGGGGCGGGTTACCCCTACTTGGCGCGCCACTGTTGTGCGCACGTGTCAAGCAGGTCGTCGGAGACCGCACGCTTCGCCCCACGAAGTATTGCCCGCTTTGGCTGGGTCCGGACCGGGGGATAGTACCCCCGTGGTCCCCACCGGGGGTTGTCCCCCCAGCGTTACGCAAACGGCCTCACGGTTTTGTCCCTTGCATTGGGGTCAACGCCCCGCAAAAGGCGCCTCGTGAGGGAAGGTGTGCTCGTATCCCTCTTAAGCACATGCACACACCAGAGTTGCCCGATGTGGGACTATTAAGGGAGGTCCCCCCACAGCCTGCCCACAACAGATGCCCCCCACTCTGGAGGGTGCATGTGTTGAAGACAGGGGGCGGGTTACCCCTACCTGGCGCGCCACTGTTGTGCGCACGTGTCAAGCAGGTCGTCGGAGACCGCACGCTCCGCCCCACGAAGTATTGCCCGCTTTGGCTGGGTCCGGACCGGGGGATAGTACCCCAGTGGTCCCCACTGGGGGTTGTCCCGTCCGGCGTCACGCAGACGGTCTCACGGTTTTGTCCCTTGCATTGGGGTCAACGCCCCGCAAAAGGCGCCTCGTGAGGGAAGGTGTGCTCGTATCCCTCTTAAGCACATGCACACACCAGAGTTGCCCGATGTGGGACTATTAAGGGAGGTCCCCCCACAGCCTGCCCACAACAATAACTATGATGCTACACTACTGAAGATAAAGGCTATGAACTAAAAGAAAACAAAGATAACTGAAGATTATTGAAAAGTAAAATAGAAATACTAGTCATTGATTAGGTTTCAAAATAATCAACTCTCTTGTAACCAAAAAAAATTCACTCTCTCCTTTTGTTTGAAACCTTTAACTATTAATCTTACTTTATTTTTATTTATACTTTTATCTATTTTAAGACAAAGTGTATGTTACTCAAAATTACAAATAAATAACTGTACGTTTTCTTTTGAGTGCTGGATAGTTGTCACCCTCTAGTATTAACACCTATTATTTCCAGTTACCATCATCTCATCCGCGCTCTCCTGATAGTTGCTATGATCAGTTCTAACTATTTAATTATCTCCACTTTTCTTGTCTTAGTCCTCCAGTAACAACCTCAGGTTCTGCTCTTAAGTCTTCACTATGTATCAGGACAATGACTTAGTTGGGTGGACAGCATAAAACATGATTGGCCTTCAAATCAACCACATAGCCCCTCAAATAGGCTTTACCCACTATCAACCGATAATGCAAATTTTGGATTCTGATTTCTATCTGGCCAGTATGTGTATGCGCAAATGTAGTTGCATGTACATCCCATAATTGAAATGATATTGGTCGTTACGTTCAATAATTGTATGCCATGGTTCATTACATATATTTATACATTTGGAGTAGGGTTGCAAGAAGGGAGGGAGAGAGGGGGGGGGGGGGGGGGGGGGGGGGGGAGAGAGAGAGAGTTTTGAAACATCAATAGCAGGAAAAGAGGGTAAAAATTCACTCATCTCATTGATGTTGAAGGAACTACGACTATCTTTTTCAGTGGCTGGGAGACATCAGTGCAGCCTGCATGGCTTAGAAACTCCAAAGGTGTGAAGGTACTCCCATGGCATAGACATACAATGTTGATTGCATCATGAGTGTAACTTCGAAGTAACCCAAGGATGGTGTTAGCATCGGAGCCATCGCCCCTTACACAACGTATGGCATCTTATTTCCACATTGTTTATCTTGACTGGTGCCTTCTTTTATTGCTATCTGGTTGGAAGTAGCTCCTATATAAATGTTATCACTCTCTGCTACAATAGGAGTCATTAGAGAAAAAATTTAGGACAATTCAAGAGTTCAATTTGTTGAACAATAGGACCTGATTTGTTGACAAGCTTAAATGAAGCAGAATCGAGAAAGAATCAAGAAAATCTATAACATTTTATGAAGAGAAGGATAGCATCCAGAAATCCAGAAATGGGAAGAGATTTGGATTTGGACATTACATAGAAAAGTAATGTATATATTGAAGAGCACGCAAGAACATAAACTTTAAAGATGTGGTCCAAATGAAACAAAATTTCATGATTAACTTCAGCGCCTGCTTGGTTTTGCTTTTATTTTCTTTTATGTTTTTAGAAAACCAAGGAAAAAAAAATGAGACAGAGCAACACGTATGATGATTTTTTTTTTTTTTTGTGGATTTTTTTCCCTTAAAATCTTTAGAGTTTTCAGTAGCAAGATTTATTGCTTGTAAAAATGATACAGTGAAAATAAAAATAAGGAATAGCAGAAGTTCTGTGCAAATGCTATTTTGAACATCAATTTTAGCATGGTATTTCAATAATTTGCACAGAAACAAAAACGCAAAACCAACAATGGTAACATGTTTTTTCGTGCGTGAGAGAAAGAATTAAGAAGAAATCTGATTAACAGCTTCAACTTGCTGATAGATGTTTCAATTACAATATAGGGGATTTATGAATCTTTTAGAAATATGCAGTTAGGAAGCAACTGACAAACAAAAGCATGCAGGTAGATCAATATGCTGAAGGTTCAGAAAAACTGAAGGGATATTGGAACTAGGAGACGTACAAGGAAGTGTATGAGCTCGGAGAATATATATGACAAATTAAAACATCCAGAATCAAGAAATATATAGAAAGAAAAAAAAAGATTGGAAAGAAACGTGTCTACCTTGTAGTACACCTTGAATTGTGTTAGTGAAAGGGTTCTCTCTGGATGAATCTCTCCATGACTGAATTCCTTCAATGTTCGACACCACGCCATAGGTGATTGGAGGCTCAACCGCAGAAGGTAGAAGAGAAGCTGCATTTCTCATAGGTTGATTTAGCCAATGGGTAGCAAGAAATGTGGCTTGTGCTGGAGGAGGCGGAATCCAACCTGGTATCATGAAGTAGTTGTTTGCAGATGGCACCCATTGCACCTGGTTCAGATATGGTGTGGGCATCAATGGAGTAGATATGGGGTTAGTCTGGGGTTCCATTGCCACTTGCTCGGTTGATATGCTGATTTTGGGAGATGAGAGCCTATTCAATTTTTCATCACTCCCCTTGATCAGGAGGAGCCTTCTCTGCTGCTTCTCCTTCATCTTTCTCTTGGCCTCTTTGCGGCGGAGCGCACAAATCTCTCTCTCTTGCAGTAGATCAGGCGGAACTTTGCCATCGATTTCCATGGAAGCATTTGGATTTTTGGGGCCCAAGGCTAAGCTCTGTATTCTGCTCTTCCTCGAGCTTCTTTGAAAGCTTCACTTGATTCGAGTTGGCAACCTTTTTTTTTTTTTCCCCTAACATTCTTCGTAAGGAGCTCTATACTATTCTTCCTTAGAGGACAACATGGAGACTAAAGGGCAAAGACTGCTTTTATAACTGCATAGGGGGCCCACTGAAATAGGATCCTCTATGGTGCATGGTTCTCGCTATAGAGTCTATGCACCATTCGATGGCCACCATCAGAAAATGGTATCATCTAAAGCTATCGATTTTGATAGCCATCCATCGTTTGATAACGATTTTGATAGCGATTATCGAGTACTACACTGCAGTTTAAAGTCGTGCACTGCAAAGGATTCATTCTCACTCTTTTTTCCAACCTTGAACCACCTCAAACATCTGAACTGGAAGCAGTAACAGTGGCATGCCGCAGTGATTGCCTGCGATATAACTGACACTTGGGCATATTTTTAAGGCCATTCTTGTGGGCTGTACACACCAAAACTACGTGGCAGCTGCCCAAGGCACTGTACTCGTTCTTCTTACGGGAATCAGTAAAAAAAAAATGAGCTTCGAGGAGCACCACAACATACTCGATATTTGCAGCAAGGCCAGCGGTGTCACCAAGTGAGATGTTTGAACACATTGTAGACGCATACTCTCACTTTCTCTTTCAGTCAAATATTTCACCAATTTGCATGCGTCATGTAGGTTGGCAAAGATAACTGATCCTATGAGGACCTCCCACTTGTATCACTCCAACAGCAGGATATCTCGCCATGGGTGCCTCCATATCTCGGTGGCCCACATTTAGTGGGTGTTATTCTTTAGTGCTGTGGGGTCCATGTGGTTGTAGAATTCTCTAGCTATCACTATTCTCTCAGCTAATGGTTAAGTATAGAAGCAAAAATTGACTTTGCATTGACGTGTCTAATAAATATTCAGGAAATTCCATGCAAATCACAAATGGACAACGTGCAGAAAAGAGGGTGGAAAGAGGGGAGAGTTTGGTTGGGAGTTTGTCTCCTTTATTGCTTTGACTTGGTCCAACGGTAGACCATAAACTATCTGAAATCTATTGTTTCATATTTGGACCCTGCAGCGAGTTGGTCAAAATGGAAACTATCTTTTTGAAGAATAATTTGACAATAGGTTATGATCCAAACCATAAAGAATTAGGCAAAATGATAGAATGCAAAGTTGATTTTAAAATCAAGATCTATCTCTTATAGAATTTTATATTTTTTATAAATATTATTTTTATTAATCATGTTTATTTTAGGATATCTAGTTCTATTTGACTTAGAAGAGGAATTCAACTGAAAATATGCTAATTCTTTCTTGATGAATGATGAAACGAAAAAATATTTAGTACCGCTAGAGGAAAAGATTACTCAACTTATTGAGATCATCTCTAGATTGACAATACCTTCCGTACAAGTACCAACCCGAGCAACTACTAAAAAGTTATTTTCTATGTTTGGAAATAAAGATCCACCATTTAGCAATGAGGATGAGCCACCAACAAGTACCTAAAATTTCTCTTTTCAACTACTTAAAGTTGAAGCATGATTCAAGATCCTTGTATATGATAGAATTGTTGATGTAGAAAGGCCAAATAGTTGGTTAGACTAGTTAGAGACCTACTTTACTATCCATAGATGCTCCAGTATCCAAAAGGTTACTGCTGCCTATCTTAAACTTTCTAGTCATGCTCTTAGTAGAATTCATATACGTGAAACAATTGATAGAAATTATGTTTCCAAGCCAATCGTCAGTCTATTGACGATTGTACTCATATTTGTAAATTGTATATGAATTATTATTAATAAAAATCAATTACCTTTTTTGTGATATTTTGTCCATCTTTGAACTCCTGCGTTGTGATGAAGTCCTTAGGACTATATTTAATTGACAAAAGAGGATTTATCGTTTAATCCTTAAAACATATTCACAATCAAATGATATACTATTAATAGAACGATAGCGATATCGAGTATAAATCATTATATGCTATATAGATTGGTTGTTCTCTTAACCAAGGAGTGTGGGACACTGATATGCATGCAGATGGAATATAGAAGTATATTTACACTGAACGTGATCAATTGCTGAGCACTCTGCTATCAAGAATAGCTCGTGAAGAGTATGGGTATAAGTATCCCTCCGATCTGAGATCATCATGGTGACTTATAAGCAACTCACTGTACTTTGATGCCGGACAATCTAAATTTCTAATTTAGTGATGAAAGATTTATGGATGCAGTTAAGTATTTATCAAGTCGGTGCATGAGTCAAGATGGGATTGGTCCCTCTGAATAAATAGAAGTTAAACATCGGTGTATTTCAATTTAGTAAAATCTTAGTCAAAGTAATCTATGTGATGGATTTGAAAGGTTAAAATATAGTGTGGTTGACTATTTTAGAGTTGACAATTAAAACTCTAGATCACCTTGAGCATTAGGATCAAAGGGATAAATTATATAGTAACTATACGCCAATAGGTTCTAGAATGTTGCTTTGTAATCTTTCAGTCTATTTGGACATCGGGTCCCATTGCTAGATGGTTACATCGATTAGTATAAGAAGTTGTTCCTATGCTACTGACTTAGGTTCGAACCTATTGGATCACATATATTAGAAAATTCGATTTGATCGAATGGCTGAAGAGTCTCATTAGATTGTGACTCTGGTGAAGAGTCCCACCAGACTGGGACTCTGGAGGAGAATCCCACTAAATTGGGACTCTACTATTAATAGAGATTTATTAGTAATTAGATTACTAATTGACTTAATTTGATTAAACAAAGAGGTTCGAATCAAGTCTAATTAAATTGGATTTAGTTTGACTTAGATTGGGTTTGATTTGATTGAACCTAATTGTAAGAAAAAATTATTTTTGATTTGATCAGAAGTTGGATTCAGTTAATTTTTAATTGGGCTAGAATTTATTGAGGAGATTAAATTTTTAATTAGATTAGATTTCTTCTTCTCATTGGGTTCAAACCAAATCTAATTTGATTTGGAATCAAGTTGAAAACGAAGAGTCCCAGCTAACTGGGACTCTCTCCCTTATGCATGCCCTGGACCCATGCCATTCTTCTTAACGAAAAAATAGTTTTTGTGTGAGATTTTTTGGACGTAAGAAAGGAGGGTGTGGAGAGGATGGGTGGCACTCTTTATGAGTCATTCATTTTATCTCTTTCCTAACTTGAATTCGATTCGAATCAAGGATAAGGAGATAAGAAGGAAAAAGATCCGCTTTGTATGGAAAGATGGGTGGTGCCAAAATTTATTTCCCCATATGCGTTGGAATTTTTGGAAGGCATGAGAATGATTTGATTTCTTTCTCATGTCACTACAAAAATTGACAAAAATTGGGATGCCCCATATGGTGGTTGGCATGGAGTTTTATAGCATCTCCTCTTGACCCAAAATCCAAACACCCATCTATATAAAGGGGGTCCAATAGTTGGACGCCCTATATGAGATCCAGTTGAAATTTGTTTCTTCTCCATAGCTCTCTTCTCTCTTCCCTTCCTCCATTAATTCTTCTCCCTCTCTAGAGCATCTAAGAGATCAAAGAAAGAAGAAGATCAACTTTCAAAGATCCTTGCGAGCTAGCACTCTCGAGGAGCCTGATCAGCATCCATTCCTTATGTGGATGACCTGTAGAGGTCGGACATCTTTGTATGGCTGTGAGCAACCTGAAGGAACTTCAATCTACGTGATACACTTGTAGAGATCAGTAATCTGCACTGCGGTAATAAGTTCTGAACTCGTTAGATCAGGATTGATTAGATTTAAGGATTAGATCTAATCTAGAGCATCGATATGATCGATGCAGATTTTTATTTTTTTCAGATCTTAAACTCATATTTAATCATATCATAGATCTTGGCATGACAGTTTAGATTAGATCTTGTGTATGTAACATAGATTAAATCGTTTAATCTAATTAGATTCACTATAAAATTTTAAAATTACATGTATAGAACTGCCAATATTTTCTTCAACAATGGCATTTCTAATTTGACATGGAGTAACTTCAAAAGCTTAATCAAGATGCAGTTTTACCCAATTGGCTGTGAGGAAGATCGGTGGATCAAGTGGCTATACCAATAATAAAAGTATGATTAATCCATTTAGGACTATGCCATTAAGTTTCATAAGCAAGAATTTTCACTTAGAACCTCCATCGACGACCATGTAGTTTTCAGGAAGTACATTGGACACCTCCATGAGAGCATGCAAAAGGATTTGAAGCTTTTAAAAGTCAAAAACATCAACAAAGCCTGCATGAAGGTTGTAGAGATTAAGGAAAAGAATTGGCCTAGGAAAGTAAGAATAGCAATGCCAACACAACTCAAAAAATTATTGTGATCATGAAACTTTTGCAACACACCAAGGAGAAGTTGTTGCAAGCTTTATCCTAAATTAAAGCCAAAGTGGAAGAAGTTGAAGGGTGACAATTTCAAGTAGGGAATAAGGCAATTCTTAATGTTGTAGAGGTTGAGGGGCTATCTAAGCTTGAGCACGAAGACTCCAAACTAAGCTTGATGGCAAGAAAACTGAGACGGGAATAAAGGCAAATCTGGAGGCACAAGAGGAACTCTTTCATTTCAAGATCATGATGAAGTAGATTATTATCAAGACTATTTTAGATCCTGAAAGCTACAAGAATCTCATTTTTTGAAATTTACTTCAAAAATCAAGATTGCAAACCAAGCCTCATCCACATCCTTACCCTCTTAATTAGACTCAAAGAGATGTTGAGTTGAAGATCATCAAGTAGTGCATCTTCAAATTAATTTGCCATCACTGAGAGGTATATTTATGAGATAATTTGGGAAGTAGTTCTCTTGGATGTTTGCCAAGTTATCCTTGGAAGCTCCTATCTTTGGGATCAAGATATGCAGTCTTCTATAAGAGGTAAACAAAGTCTCATTTAGTAAAAAATGGAAAGAAGTTCATGATCAATACCTCTAAAACACAAAAAATAGAGATCTTATGACTGCTGTCCAAACAAAATTACTTGTTAATACTTACAACAAGTTAGTAATAGTGGTGCAATAAGTCAATACTACTTTTGAACAGCTAAGCTCTCACTTTTTTACTCCATCAATCAATCAATCAAGATCAAGATCAAGAAGTCACTATAGTCATCATCAATGACAAAGGATGGCAAGGAGTGTCCTTACCATGAAGCCTAGATGCAAGAGCAGACCAAGTGTTTTGTTGAAACCTGAGAGAATAGAAGAGCAAAGTCAGACATCATATTCGAGCAAAGTTAGATGGTTCAACCAAGAGATAGAAAAGCAACCATTTTTTCATCTTCAATTTTCATTTAGAGAGATATAAATCTTCTAAATAAGAAGAGCTCTAATCCAAAAGTATCATCAGACTCAATGTAGACAACTTTAGCACTATGTATAGCACTAGATAGAATCCAGCAAGAAGATCCACCATAATAGAAAGTCAAATTATGTACAAAACTTCAAAAGACCATAACTTGATCATACGATGCTCGATTGAGATAATCATTTTTGAAATTAGATAACTTTTGAGATCTACAACTTTGAGCCAATCCTTCAGAGGGTTGAATTTGGCCAAAATTTTATTGTTTGGATCCTAAAATAGACTAGTCAAAATCAAAACTTTCCTTGAGAAAGATTTTATCTAGAGATTATCTTACAATTTATGAAGGATTAGGCAAAGTGATAGAAGACAAAGCTGAAGCAAAAATTGAGATCTACCTCCTATAGAAATTTAGTATTTTTTGATAATTACTTTTATTAGTTATATTTATTTTGGGAAATCTAGTTCTATTCGAACTAGAAGAGAAATCTTACTCAAATTGTACAAAGAGAGCCTCACTAATATTATAAATAGGCTCTATATACCTCAATTTAGGAGATGGAAAAATCAATGAAAGAACTTAAGTCCAACTGCTACAATTTCTCTCTTATTTTCTTTTGTAAGGTTTAAGTTGAATGGAATGAAGAAAATCTATCTTCTCTCCAATTGGATCATTGGAAGCTATTGTGTAACTTTCTAGTAGGTTCTTATACTTTTTGCTAGTTTTCTAAATGAAAGTTGCTAGTACAACTCAATGCAACTACTCAGTTATACTAAGCCCTAATCCCAAACTATTTGAGATTAGCTACATGAATCCTTTTCCTCCATTCTGCTCTATTTAAGATCACACTTTCTACAAGATGAAATGATGTAAAGTCATCCCATATAATTTTTAGTCTACATCTATCCTCTTTTCTTCTACATGTATCGAATCACTCCTTCATGAAAATACATCCATTTTGCCTATGTTGCATATGTCCAAACCATCTAAATCATCATTTATCCTTAATTGGTGCTATCTTTATCTTTTTACAAATGACTTCATTTCTTATTCTATCTTTTCTTTTATTACCACACATCGTTCTTAAAGTTCTTATTTTGGTCAAGCTCATGCATTATTTTCTAACAGCCCAACATGTTATATCATAACATATAAATGGTCGTATGTCTATTCTATAAAATTTTTTCTTCAATTTGGCATGTATATATATGATAATCATATAATATCCTGGTTGCTTTTTTCATTTTAACCATCCTGCTTGTTTATCCTCTTCAATCTCTCATATCTAATGAACAATTGATTTTAAATATTGAAAATGATTATTTTTAAAAACTTCATTATCCTCAATTCAATTTAATAAAAAAGTTCATCTCTATTTCTACTTTTACTAAAACTACATTTTATGTATTTCATCTTGATCCTATTTAATTTTTAAAATCCTTAAACTCTAATGCACTCCTCCACATTCCAACTTAACTAGAAGTAGCTCTAACCTTAGTTTTATCCACTAAAACTATATCATGCAAATGGCATACCCCAAGAAATATCATCCTCGATATACTTATTAGTAAGCTTATCCATAACTGGTATAAAAAGGTAAGTACTAAAAGGAGATACTTGATATAAATATATTGTTATCTAAAACTCCATAATATTACGATCAATGATTCTCACACTAGTAAATACTCCATTATAGATATCCTTAATTGTGTCAATATAATTGATAGAGACTCCTTTCTTTTCTAAAACCTACCATATGATTTTTTTCTTGAAGACTCTGTCATACCTTTAAATCAATAAAAACCATATGAATCTTGTTTCTTTTCTCTATATTTATCTATTAACTTTTGAAGGAGAAAATTAACTTCCATAATTAACCTTTCTAGCATGAAACTAAATTAATTTTTGGATATTTTTGTGTCATATCTGATAAGTCATATATTTTTATATTTATTTTAGATATTTTTGGTAATTAATGATGCTAACATCTTCTAAAAAATCTAATTTCATAAATAAATTAAATTTTTTTATAAAAATAAATAATTTTAAAAATATAAAATTAGAGTATATTTATGAAAAATAGATGTTAAACTAATTGAGCAATTTAAGCACTAACATAATTAAAAAATTAATGAGTAATTTAATTCATATTTTTTTCTATTTTTTAAACATAAAATTCGAGCAAAATCAAGTGAAAATATTCAAAAATTTATTTTAAAATAGCCTTCGGTACATGATGGACCGACCGCTCGATCCACAGAATCAAGGGCATGGTCCACAAGCACAGTTACGTGGTCTTTGTCATAGCTCATGGCGGATAGATGTTTTTTGTACAATCGGATGGTGGCCCACAGCAGCTGCGCAATCCAACAGTTAGGAGCGATCTTGAGCGAGATCCGATGGTCTGTGTTCATTGCTGGCTGAGAACTAAATCAGAAGAGACTTCTTGATGCCATCCAACGATCTAAAATAAATCTGAAGCCCGATCCGATAGCTGATAGCGATCCCGACTGTGAATAGGAGATCAGGGGCGTGATCCAATGGTCTAGAATTGATCAGATGAATGATTTAATGGCCAGCATTGATCCCAATCGAGATGAGGAGTTTAACGGTGATTTTTTATGCAATCTAGGCAGTCCAAACAAGATCCAATGATCAAAAATTAAGATGTGGGTTTGACATGATTTTGAGGGCTTTTAGGACTCCATTTGCTACTAGAAAAAAATAAAACATTCACCTATAAATAAGGGAGTCTAAAAATAAGAGAAAAATCAGAGAAAAATAATAAAAAAATAAAAAATAAAAAAAATTAGAGAGATTTAGAGATCCAAGGAGAAGAAGGAGAGAAGTCGGTTCACTCCACGGAGTACGAAGGAAGAAGGAGAGGTCATCAACCATCTTCCCGACGAGGCTGCACCGATCAACTTCAGATTCTTATTATAGTTTTATTTTATTTTATTTTATTATTTTTTAAATTTTTTTATAATTAAATTTTAACTTTCAATTAATATAAAATTTATTTTATTATACTTTTAAATTTTTGCTTTTTATTTTTGTTGTAAGTAGATGCTAAGATCTAGTTAGTAAATCTTAGTACCAATTTATTTTTATGTACTTTAAATTTCTATCTTTTATTTTTATTATAGGTAGAAGCTAGGATCTAAATAGTAGATCTTAGTATCTGATTTATTTTTTATATTTTTAATTTTTAATTTTTGACTTAAATTATTTTTTTTAAATTTTATTTTTTTATAAAATCAAAGATTTCAAATCAAAGTACTGTCTTCTCTGTAGATTCGATCCGACTTGCTACTCTTGACGTATTTTAAATTTTTATTGAAGTCAGATTTAATTTGATAATTATGGTGTCTTAACGGCAACATCGCGAGCCTATCAATTTTTGACACCATTGTCAGAGAAGACACTAATTTTAACATTTGATTTTTTTATTTTTTTTATGAATATAGCTTACTAACTTTTTTTATTTTTTTTATTTTTTGTAAAAAAAATAAAAAAAAGAGAAGAAGAGAAGGATGAAATGCTTCAAATTGGTGAGATCAATCTTAATCCTAAACTACTTTCTTTTTTTAATATTAATTTTTTTTTGAAGGAAAGAAAATAGTTTTCCTCCAGAATGCCCAGGTGATTGTTGAAAAATATGTTCCAAAAGCCAATCGTCAACCTGTTGACGGTTGAGCAACTTTGTATTGTAATTGATTTGTTAATAAATAAAATATATTTTTGATATTTTCATCATAAGTTTTCATCTTCTAATGAATTTCGTTATTATGATGAAGTCCTTAGAACTATTTAGGTTCGATAAAGACAGGATTTATCGATTAGTCTTTAAAACTGTTCATGATCAAATGATAGGCTGTTAATAAGAATGACAGCCTCTATCGAGCATAGGTCACTGTAGGCCATTTGGGTTGGTTGTCCCCTTAACCAAGGAGTATGGAGATACTGGTATAGCATATAGGTGAGATGTAAGGGTATATCATCATTGAACTAGATCAACTCCAGAGCATTCTGCTGTCGAGAATGTCTCTGATGGGATATAGGTATAAGTGTCCCTTAGACCTGAGATCGCCTCAGTGACTTGCAAGCAACTCACTGTGCTTTGGTACTAGACTAACTAAATTTCTAATTCAGTGACGGAAGGTTGTTGGGCACAATCAAGTACTTACGAAGTCAGAGTGTGATCGAGATGGGATTGACCACTCCAAGAGTTGGAGAAGAATGAGTCGCTGTATTTTAATTTAGCAAAATTTTGATCAGGATAATCCATCAGATGGATTTGATATTTTGAACTACAATGTGGACAACATGATCAAAGTTGACGATTGAACTCTGAGGTATCCTATGATCATTTTGGTCAAAAGGATGAATTATATATAAACAATATCCGCATGGGTTCTAAGGATGTTGTTCTACACATTCGATCTATCCGACCGTCGGGTACCATTGCTAGATGGTCACTTCGATTGGTACAGAAATTTATTTCTGTACTACCAACTTAGGTTCGAACCTATGAGGTCACACACATTAGAGTTCATGATCCGATCAGATGGTTGATCAATGATTAAGAATCTTTCTAGGATTAAACGATCAATACGATTGATATTTAACCTAGTGTAAGTGTTGCAGGAGGATTGATTAGCAATTCGATTACTAATTGACTTAATTTGATTAAGCTAAAGGATAGAGATTAGGTCTAATTAAATATAATTTAATTAAATTTGGTTTGGGCTTGATTGGATCAAGTCCAATTGGTTTATTGGATAAGCCAAGTGCAAGAAAAAAAACTAGTCCTAGTTCAAATAGGACTTGGGTCAACCTAATTTCTAATTTGATTAAAAAATTAAATCAGATTTAAATTTAATTTAATCTAATTAAATTAGATTCTTAATTGGGTTAAGATCTATTTTAATTGGGTTGATTTGATTTTGATTTGATTTGATTTGAGAAATCAAATTTGAAAAGTCATAGATTGAATCTTAGTAAGACTAGGATTCCACCTTGTGCCACCTTAGCCCCCCATGCCCACTCTCTCTTATCCCACGCCCACTCTCTCTTATTTTGTACGACAAAACCCTCTCTCTCAGGTCTTCACACACACCCAAAATTTTTCTCTCTCTTTCTCTCTTACATGGAATGTGGTTGTGGATCAAGTCAAAGTAGGAATTAGTTTGGATTTCAAATTCTATGAGATAGAGTTTTAGAAAACCAAAACTCTTTCCTTATGGCACTAATTTTATCTAGATTTTTTTGAAATTTTCATAGATTTTATGGCACATAATATGCACCTTTTGCTGGTGGTCCACGAAAGAAAAAGAAGGAGGGGACGCCCAAGAGTTGGGTGCCCCTTGTCTTGCCTTGTTTGGATAATCCTTGACTAGGTATTTGACCTAGACAAGGACTCTTCATATCTTTCTATTTAAAATAATTTTTTTATAAAATTTTCGTGGAATATAGAGCATTGAGATACCTTTGGGGTGTCCAAAAATCAAAAAAAAAAAGTCTTGGGGCGTGAAGATCTAATAGACACAAAACTAGATGTCTGGGTTAGAGCAAAGAGAAGAAGAAGAGGGTCTTCTTCTAAAGTTGCTGGGTTCATCTCTTTCCTTCCTCCATCTGTAAATTTTCTAAGAGTGTCTCATCTAAAACTCCTTCTCCTACTTCTCATCTTTGGAAGAGTCCAAATAGCATACTGTGCTATTTTCTAGATCAGGACTTCTGATCGTGATTCGTGAGCTCGTGTAGATGACTCCTAGAGGTCGGACGCATGTGTGGCTCACAACATCATCCTCAAGCCTGGATCAGCAAAGTTAGAATATCTAACTTGCAAGGTAATAGATCTGGTCTATTATATTTTACATACATTAGATGTAGTATAGAAATATGTTGATATGATCAACATATAGTTCTTGCTCTTTATATTTTAATTTTTGATTTAATATCATATAATAATCATATAATAGGATCTTAGATCTAGAGATTCTCTGATTTTATAAGATAAATTTTGATTTATTTTAGTCTTCCGCTGCTTGATCTTGAAAAAATTTCAAGATCTAACCCTGAAACCCTAGATCGGGTTCCTTCAATTGGTATCAGAACCTAGGTTGTTTATTACATGATTATTTATACATGCTTAGATTATTTCTTAGATTAGATCTAATTTATAATCTAATTATTAAATCTAAAATTAAAATTTTTGATCAATCACGAACTATAGGTTGTCCTGTTGTAAGGTTTACCCCTTACAGTGCAAAGTTTGTCCTAGTTCGTGTAGATCTATCTTTGATCATAAATTTGTTAGATGTGATCTAGATTAAATTTATAATTTATTAGATTTAAAAAGTATTTAAATCTAAAATAAAATCTCTTTGTTAATAATTTTCGTGCAAAGAACCATCATATATTTGTCTGAAAAATTTGCACAGTTTAATGTTGAAATTATTTCAATTACATGAACCTGTTTGATTAGATCTAAAGTAGTTTTATATTTATTTCACTTGCATTTTGATTATGAATCAAACATGCAATTTAGTTGGTAGAACCATATTATAAAAATATTTTATAAATATAAAAATTATTTTTAAAAAGTCGAACCCCAACCCTCAGCCCAAAACTTAATTGAGAATTAAGAAGTTGTTTGATTAAGTTCTAAGATTGTGAATTGAAGAACCTAAGACACAAATCATAACACATTGAGTTAATGGGTTAGTGAGAATTAGGTCTATTAATTGGGTTAGACCTAATGTTAGATTAAAGATGGACTTAATTAGAGAATTGACTAAATCTAATCAATTATTATCTTAGATTAGGTCAAGAATTCTCTAGATCAATTATAATAGTTGTAGTTGGTCAAGTACATACCTTTAACGAGAACCAAATGGACTTTATTCTTGGCTAAGCGGTCTAGCACGAACTGTTAGATTGATCTAATCGAAACTAATTAAACCAATTGGTGTCTAAGATAAATCAGATCGATGATTTTTAATTGGAAACCCACTTACCTGGTCATTTCTGATGGTCTAAGGCAAGCTTTGGCAGACTCTCCCACCGATCGAACTTACCTGACCTCTTGGTGAAATTATGTTTTAATCGAATCACTTGACTATTCGAGCTGACCCATGTCAGCTAGGTAAATCAGTGTGACTAATTTAGGTGCTCCTAGACCAGCTCTTTTAATGGTCTCTCTTAAGCTGACTTGGTGAAGCCAGTGGGAGGATCATGATAAGCTGGTTCATCTGACCTCATCCTCTAAATCAATTAAATCTTCTAAAATTATTAGGTCCTTAAAATAAAATAGTTATGGTGATAACTAGATCATAGCCTCCCATTAAGTGGATAATAATGGGTCTATCAGTTGAATAATCATTGGAGGCCCAAAGGCCTGGTGCTTATCGACTGATGGAATTGTCATTCATAATATGATTTCTTGACTGCATCTTTCTAAATGGTGGTTAGGTTAGCCAACCAAAGTTGGACCTAATTATTCATTGGCTAGATGGGCCAAGTATGGTCATGTTAATAGTTGGACCTAACCAGACCTTTTCAGTGGAGGCCAAAACCTACTGATTAGGGACTGGGGCAAAAATAAAATTACTAGAAATTATTTAGAGAAATAATTGGTTATGAGCCTACTCTTAGATATACATGGGTTGGCCAACCAAAGTTGGGCTTATGTGCAGTCTAAGTGAATTTCAGTACCTACTAAGAAATTAGGGCAATTTCTTGAATTGGAGGTAGAGGCTACCAATTCGAATAAAATAGTGAGAGAAATCTTTTGATTAAAGTCTAAATCTTTAGGTTTAATGAATCAATTACTAATTAGGTTATGGTTTTCTTTGTACAGATATAGCCACTTTCCTATCACTCTGATCATTATTGGACAATGATAAGTTGGTGGGATCCAACTTCGATAGCTGATACCGAAAGTTGAAGATAGTCCTGGAGCATGAATGGATCCTGTTGGTGCAGAATTTCATCAAAGCCGGAGAAGCTAGAGTTGAGATGACCGCGGCCGTCGTCGGAACCTGCAAGGAAAGTCTAAACCAGAGTTGGGGGTGCTCCGACAAGACCTCCGATGCTCAAGTCAGTACTCTGCTTCAACAGAAATGGAGTGCTCGAGTGAGAATTTTAGCAGAGTTTCGAGATAGAGTTTAGAGCTTAGAGAAGAATGTATCTGGGGCTTCCTTTTTATAGACGGAGAGCATAACTGATTGACAGCAACGTCTGTAACCGCCTGGTAGTGGGCCGTTCAGAGCTACGCGGAGTTTGTTATGGAGAGTAGTGGCGTCATGGGCCGTTCAGGGTCACGTGGAGTTTGTTACGGAGAGTAGTGATGTCAGGGGCCGTTCAGGGCCATGTGGAGTTTGTTACGGAGAGTGGAGTGGTGTCCGTTGTCGCGACTTGCCAGAGAGTGGTGGAGCCATACGAAATCCATTGCAGAGAGTGGAGTAGGGTAGTGGCCATTGTCGTGACTTGTCAGAGAGTGGTGAAGCCACGTAGAATTCGTAGCAGCCATTGTCGTGACTTGCCAGAGAGTTCGAATCTGTCGGCTGAAGCTCAGCTGGGATGTCTGATGGAGTGAAATGGCTTTCTATCTCGTCGATCTAGGAGGAGCTCGGATGTTTTCGAGGTTGTGATGGGTCTATTGTTGTTGGGTGCCTAGAGCACTGATGCTGCAGGCGAAAATCATCTACTGTAGAAGCTCGGACGGAGACTTTCTGTTGGAAAAGTCTGGTTTCATGAAGAATCTGGTACAAGATCGACCGGTGGTAGACTTCGGATGGCGTTGAGGAGGTTCATCCGCTGGAGGAGTTTGGGGATCTGTGGAAGTCTGGATGGCGTTGTTGAAGTCCGACTGACGCTATTGAAGATTGATGGCTGGGGAGGTTCAGCAGACACCGGAGGTGATCGACCGTTGTAGAAATCCAGCTGTTGGAGCCCATCTGTTGTAGAAGCTCATCTGGAATCCATCCGCTATGGAAGTTCGGATGGAGTTCGATTCTTATAGAAGGCTGAAAGGAGGCCGCTTATTGTAGAGGCTCGATCGAAGATCGGTTGTCATGGAAGTTCGGAGTAGTGACCTGACCGATGGAGCCTATCCTGTTGTAGAAGCTCGTCTGGGATCCAGAGTAGATATCCAAAGTAGATCGCCTGCAGTAGGAGTTCGGAGTAGACTGCTTGCTGTAGAAGTTCGATTCTTGCAGGAGCTCGGGTGGAGTCCGAAAGACGGTCGACCATTGTAGAAACTTGGATGGAATCTGATTACTGTAGAAATCTCATTGTCAGAGAAGCTTGGATATTGACAAAGTCTGAAAGAAGTTTGGAGTAGGGTCGTTCGCGGCCGAAAGAAGTCTGGAAGAAATTTGGAGAATAGTTGATCGCTGTAGAAGATCGGCTGATAGTGAAGCCCAGAGAGCCTTTGGAGCAGCCCAGTAGATGAATGGAGAAGCTCATTGTCGGAGAAGTTCGGATGGTCGAGGGAGTTCAGAAAGACGTCACATAAGGTCGGAAGCCGGTAAAGCTCCGGAAGGGTCGGCCTTTTGCAAACTTCGACTGGGGGTATTTTATACCCAACACTAGTCCCCTTACTTTCAAGTTTGGGTTCCGAATGAAGGAAGTACAGAAAAATTCTCACATCCGAAGTTGCCTCCCTTAATTTTCGCACTCGGTGGTTTTCAGATATTTTGGCGTTTAGCACGCTGGTGCTGGAGTCTTTTCAAATCAAGGCGATCCGAAAAGATTTTTTTGAAATTCTCATTGGAGCGTGGCTCTAGGTACGGTGTAATAATGATCTTGTTAGCTGTCAGCCATTTTCAGCAGTCTGTCATGGTAAGTGGGACACGCGGCGAGTGTAGATCGGCCAGAGGAGATCCGCAGTCATTACTGTGTCGGGCCCTATTGCCTATTTAAACCCGCTCCCCCCTTTCAGGAATTTTACTTTGCCTCCTGTTGGTGCCCTTCTTCTTCTTCCCCGAGAGCTCCATCCCTTTCGGCTTTAGACATTTTTCGAGTCGATCCCCTTCTCTGCATCTCTGCACTTCTCGGACCAGTCTAGGTTAGTTCCAGAACTCCCCTCTTTGCTTTTTCTTTTATTGTTCTTCTTCTATTTTTCTTCTATTACATTCGCCTATTCAGTTTTTCGCAAGGCCCCATCTCTTATTTTTTTTATTTTTTCGAGATTTTTAGGGTTTTTGCTCGATCCATAATGTCCTCCAGCACTTCTTCCTCTAGTAGTTCTAGGAGTTCGTCCGTCCCAGCTTCCGAAAACCTCAGTTCTGTAGATGAACCTCATTCGATGTTTGTACCAGACACCATCCCCTGCTCTCTGACTTCAGAGGAACTCTCACTAATTAGAATTCAGTACGAGATTCCTCCGGAGTACGAGCTGGAGCTTCCCGGGCCAACTGACCAGGCCAGCGCTCCTCCCTCTGGCTGCTTCTATTTATACCAAGAGGCTTTCTGTGCCAGACTTTGACTTTCGTTTCTACCTTTTGTCATCGCTCTCTTTCGCTTCTTAAACATTTCTTTAGTTTCTGTAGTGCCGAACTCCTTTAGATTTCTGATAGGATTTCTTTCCCTCTGTCACCTAGCCGAAGTCCAGCCAACCCTTTCTCTGTTCAGGAATTTCTATACCTTCAAGCGTCGCCCTTCGACAAAGGACTAATGGTACTTCTCCTCCCAGTTCGGTAGAAAGGGGTTGCTGAAAGGCACCCCCTCTTCTATCCACAACTAGAAGGAGAGGTTCTTCTATATCCGATGTCCGACCTTAGAGCTGGGATTACCCCCTTGGGGCTCTCTGAGGGATTCCATCTGCCAGGCTTCTAGCCTGGAAACGGACGACCTCGAAGCCTCCAAAAAGCTCGAGGCCTATCAAGCCCCCCTCCTCTCTGAACTTCTGAAGGAACAACTCTTGTTCAACGTCGGCCTGAGTCCTCTTAACCCTACCGGTACCATTTTTTTTTTTTTTTGCTGCTTCCTCTTTCTCTTATTCCATCTCTGAGCCATGTTGGTCTTCTTTTATTGTAGACATGGATGTAGGCGTGGCTCGGAGGTTAGCCCAGGGTCTCAAGACCCACAGAGAAAAGGTGCCTCGACTTCAGGGTCGGCAAAGAGAGCCAGGACAGAAGAGACAAGCTCGACTGTGCCTACTCAAGTGGCCGTCGCCGTCGACGCCCCTTCCGACGTCGAACCCAAAGTCCCCCGAGCCTCTTCAAGGAGCCCCCCGACCGAGGATCCCACTCCAGAGGCTCATCCTAAGGGGGCACCTGGGGCCGAAAGGAGGAGGAGAAAGAAGACCCTGGCCCGCAAGAGCCACAGCTACAAGACTGCCGTCGAGGGGGCCGGCGGCTCCCAGGAAGATCTGGGGAAAAATCCCTTCAACAATAGAGATTTAGTAAAGAGGCTGGTCGATGGGTGCATTCCGCCTGAGGTTGTCCAGAGGATCATCCTTGCTAATCCTGAGCTGTGGATCTGGGACTCTTTGGGATCTTTTTTCGAAGTAGGTTAATTCATTTTTTTTTCCTTCTTGCTTCTTTACTTAATTTACTCCTTAGCCTTTGTATTGACTCCCCGGCCTCTCTTGCAGATTGGATACCAGCTCGTCGCCAACGTCGAGGTGGTGAAGATCGCCAAGAGGGAGGCAGCTCGGGCAGAGGAAGGTCGCCTGGCTGAGGCTGCCCGTCTCGAGGAGAAGATCATTGAGGTCACAAGTCTCCAGGAGGCACTACAAAAAGAGGGACAAACCTCGTCCGATCTGAGGACCACCTTGGAGGAGGAGAGAAAGAAGGCAGAGGCTGAGGTTTCTGAACTGAAGGTGCAGGTTTTCGAGCTAAAGGTGCGGATCCCATCCCTGGTCTTGGAGGCAGGGGCTCGAGCAGTAGAGGAGTTCAAGGCCTCCTCCGAGATGGAGGATCTGCAGGTTCAATTCGGCCAGGATGCCTTCATCAAGGGTTTCGAACTCTGTCAAGAGAAGGTGGTCGAAAAGTTTCTCGAACTGGACCTCGACTTCCTGGATGAGGCATCCGACGATGAAGCCGGACCTTCCGAAGCCGCTGTCGGTCCTCCTCCAGCCATGACCTCTTCGATCGCTGCGGCTGTCGCTACCGACCTTCCGGGGGCACCGAGCCCCCTCACTTCTGCCCCAAAGGTCCGAAACCTCTAATTTTGTATTTTTCCTTTGTGATGACTTTTCTTCGTTCTCTTGTACTTAAGAATTATTTAATCAATGAAATCGAATTCTTCTTTACAGAGAGCCCTCTTTTTTTCTTCTGTATTCTTTTCCTTCTCTTTTGTCTTCTTGCACTAATTTGAGTTGTGACGTTCTTATCTCCCAACGACCGTGCCCTACCGAAGCTCTTCCCCTACCACAGGAGATTCCTCTGAAGTCGATGATTCGAGACCTCAGAAGGGAAGTTCGTTAGTTGACGAAGAAATCCAAGAAGCTAGAAAATGAACTTCACCGACTGAGGGAGAGCCATTCAGAGGTCACTGCAGAGGCTACTCGCTTTCGGGACCTCCATAGAAGGGTTTCATGGAATACACCCGGAGGAAGGCCGACTTCGTGGCAGAGCTTGAGGAACTCCGAAAATACACCAGCGATCGATCTTGGACTCAGGCTTCCAAGATCAGCTCTCTTGAAGTTGAGCTGGCAGCTGCACGAGAAAAGATTGACCAGTTGGAAGGGAGCTCATTCTGGCTCGCAACTTAGGCCGAACACGACCAAGACTGGTCGATCAAATTCTCTGACCTTTCAAAAGCAGCTGTAGGATGCTGAAGTGAACTACAATGCCTATCGGATCAACTGGTGCGGGCAGGTAGAGGACTACCGAAGGAAGCTCAAGATGGCAACCGACGAAGTTGCCTGCCTTCAGAGATAGTTGTCTGAGAGAGTCTAGCCTACCTCTGCACAAGGCTCCGACGAGCTCTGCTCCTTGAGAGGGACCATGGCAGAACTGTCTGTGGCCCTTGGGCGGGAGGAGGCCGAACTGCAGTGGCTGAAGATTCAACTGGTCCACGAGCAAGAGGAGGTCAAAGATATCGAGGCAGAGTCTGAGGTCCTGAGGAAGAGGCTTCGAAAGTCGGAGGGCGAAGGCCAGCGATTCCACCAGATGTATCGGGAGATGCTGCTAAGAAAGTGTTAGGATTTGATGTCTCAAGATTCAGCCTACATTGAGCCCACAGCGAGGTTCGATGAAAAATGGAGTCCAACGAGACCAAGATCACCTGAAATGGAGCTCGGATGGAGGAGATACGAGCTTTTGAAGTCAGCACGAGATTTGAGGTGGTGGAGGACCGTCGGCGATCGGCGGCCGGCGGTGGGCGGCAGCAGCGCACGGGACACGTGACCCAGGCCCGCACGGGATGCATGACCCATGCGGGTATGCGGCCCAGCCTGGCGCGTGGCCCAGGCGGGCGCGCGGCCCAGGCACGCGCAGGCCCGCGCATGGGAGCGGGCCGGCCCAGGCGACCTGTTGGCCCTGTTCTCCGGTCCACCGTGGATTGGGCAGTCCACGGCTAGGCCTGTGGACCGCGTGGGTGTTTCCCACGATTTTTCATGGTCCATGATACTATTTCGTGGACCGGAGCATGATCTGAGGGCGTGGGTGGCTCCCGATCTTGATCCGATGGTCCAGGGGTTATCTGGCTTTGTTTAGGACTCCTAATCCTTCTCTAATCAAGTTTTAAGCCCTTTAAATAGGGCTGATCGGTAACAGAGAGGATGTGGTTGTTGGTTTTCTCACACCGTACAAACTCGAGAAGAGAGAGAGAGGTGAAAGTGTTGAGAGAGAAGAAGCATGAGGCTTTTGGACAGCGGTCGCCAGGTACTTCAGGGGTTCAGGGGGTCTTCCAAGAGAGAGAGAGCTTTTGTGAGAGGAACTTCTAGTGAGAGAGAATTGGATGTACAAGGGTTGAGGGTGAGGTCTCCTCTTATAATTTTTTTTTTCATAGTGAAGTTTGCATGTCCCATTGAGGCGAGCCCTTTTGTGGCTGATCCACGTATTTTGATTGTTTTTTCTTTTTGTTTGTTTCTTCTTTCTTCCTGCTGCATCGCATGGTACTGAAAAGATCTTGGGAGGTGGTGTCCTGGCCAGATATCCACCCGACAAGTGGTATCAAAGCAAGGTGGTACAAGGATGCAGATTGCAGCGGTGGTGAGCAAGACTGAAGATGGAGAAGACAGGAACAATCAAGATGGAGATCAACAAGTTCGATGGTAAGAGCAATTTCTCCTTGTGGCAGGCAAGGGTGAAGGACATGCTCATCCAACAGGAGTTGATCGATGCTCTCTTGTGTGATGAGAAACCGACCACCATGGAGGTGCGGGATTGGAAATGGCTACAGATGCAGGCGGTGAGTACCATCTGTATGTACCTGGCAGATGAGGTGGTGATCCATGTGCTGAGCGAGACTTTTCCGACGGTGCTGTAGTCGAAGCTCGAGGAGTTGTACATGGCGAAGTCTCTCACCAACACACTTTTTCTCTGGAAGCAGTTCTACCAACTGCGGATGACTGAGGGATAGAGCGTGCAGGAGCATCTGAGCCACTTCCAAAAATCTCACCGACCTTCTCAGCGTTGGCGAGAACGTTGAGGAGAAGACCAGGGCGCTGGTTTTGCTGGCGTCGCTTCTCCCTTCGTACGAGTCCTTGGTGACTGCTCTTCTAGTGGAGAAGAGTACTATCAAGATGGATGAGGTCACCACGACAATACTCCAGAACGAGATTCTCAAGAGGGAGAATCTAGCTTCGAGCTCAAGTGGCGGTAGCTCAGCTTTGGTGGCTTCTGAAAGAGTAGGAGGTGGTAGACGGAGCGACAGGAGATCGCAACGAGGGCGGTCTAAGTCCAGGAGGGACTTGAGCAAAACCAGGTGTTACCGGTGTGAGGAGTTGGAGCATCTAGCCAGAGATTGCCCTCAACTTAAAAATCAGATGGAGGTTGTTGTAGCGACGGCCGGCAGCGATTCAGATGGAGATGTCTTGGAGATATCTGACGAGGTATCTACTTCTTCCCAGCAGTGGATATTAGATTCTGCATGTCCCTATCATGTGTGTTGCAGAGAGGAGCAGTTTGATTCTCTGGAGAATAGTGAGGGCACTGTATATCTGTCGGATGGATCGAGCTTTGCGATCAGAGGCATTGGGACAGTCAGTTGGAGGACACATGATGGTGTAGTGAGGAGATTGGGGGAGGTCCGATACATATCCGATTTCAGGCGGAATCTTATCTCACTTAGCAGACTGGATTCAAGAGACTACAGGATGGTAGCTGGTGGAGGAATCCTGAGGGTGTTATGTGGTGATAGGATTGCGCTGGAGGAGAAGAAGGGAAGCAGAGGATATTATTACCTAGCAGGGAGCCCAGTGCGAGGTGGAGCTTTGGGAGCCAGGCGGAGCCCAGAGCAAGGTGGAGCTCTAGGAGGTGGATCGAGCACGAGACAGGAGACTCGGAAGGACGAGAGGCGACATCGCAAGGTGAGATTCCTATTGCCGCAGGATGATGCCCCGAGCAGGTCTCAGGTCAGGAGAAGCACAGCATATGATGGAGATGGGATCGAGCAGCCTGGCTTGACTCCCATGTTTGCCCATCCATGATCAGCAGGTGATTACCCCAGGGCATGGGGGCGAGGAGATCTAGAAGCTCTCGGAGTTTGGAGTAGGCCGAATATCGAGTCGAGGTGGAGATTGTTAGGATTTGATGCCTCGAGATTCAGCCCACATTGAGCCCACAGTGAGGTTCACGATAAAAAATGAAGCCCAACGAGATCAAGATCACCTGAAACGGAGCTCGGATGGAGGACATACGAGCTTTTGAAGTTGGCACGAGATTCGAGGTGGCAGAGGACCGTCGGCGGCCGGCGGCAAGTGGCAGCGGCGCGCCGCAGGCGGCGGCGAGCGGGACGCGCGTCCCAGGCCCGCGCGGGATGTGCGACCCACACGGGCTGCGGCCCAGCCTGGCGCGCGGCCCAGGCGGGTGTGCGGCCCAGTCGGGCGCGCGGCCCAGGCGCGTGCAGGCCTGCACGTGGGAGCGGGCCGGCCCAGGCGGCCTGCTGGCCCTGTTCTCCGGTCCACCATGGATCGGGCGGTCCACGGCTAGGCCTGTGGACCGCATGGGCATTTCCCACACATTTCTCGTGGTCCACAGCACTATTCCGTGGATCGGAGTGCGATTTGAGGGGTGGATGGCTCCCGATCTTGATCCGATAGTCCAGGGTTATCTGGCTTTGTTTAGGACTCCTAATCTTCTCTAATCAAGTTTTAAGCTCTTTAAATAGGGCTGATCGGTAACAGAGAGGGTGTGGTTGTTGGTTTTCTCACGCCGTACGAACCCGAGAAGAGAGAGAGAGACGAAAGCACCGAGAGAGAAGAAGCAGGAGGCTTCTGGACAGTGGTCGCCAGGCACTTCAGGGGTTCAGGGGGTCTTTCAAGAGAGAGAGAGCTTTTGTGAGGAAAACTTCTAGTGAGAAAAAATTGGGTATACAAGGGTTGAGGGTGAGGTCTCCTCTTGTAAAATTTTTTTTTCATAGTGAAGTTTGCATGCCCCATGGAGGCGAGCCCTTTTGTGACTGATTCACGTATTTTGATTATTTTTTCTTTTTGTTTATTTCTTCTTTCTTCCTGCTGCATCGCGTGGTACTGAAAAGATCTTGGAGGTGGTGTCCTGGCCAGACATCCACCAACAGAAAGATGGAACTGAAAGAAGAAGTCAAAAACTTAAAGTAATCCCTAATAAGGACTGGAACTGAGAGCTCGAAGTCGGAAGAAGCTGAGCTTCTTAGAGCCCTTTTTTTTTTTTTTATCTTTCATCCTTTCATGTATTCTTTTTCTTTTCTTGTCGTTTCTCTTTTTTGGCCTTCAAGGCTTTGTAATGTACACTTCACTAATGAAATAAAAAAGAAATTTTCCATTACCTTGTCTATTCTCGTATTAAGTTGTCGTTTACCAAACTTCTTTTGTCTATTCCTCCTCGGCCTGTGTTGAGTTCTCTCTTAGCAACTGAGGGTTTTTGATAGGAATATCCTTCCTCGTTGAGACAAGTCCCTTGTGTCTTTGACATAGTTTATTTTTCACTTATCGCTGGTGTTGTTCGTCGCCTTCCCTTTTTATCTCCTTTTTTCTTTTTATTTGGACGAGGTTTTCTCTTTAGGCGAGGGATTTTTCTCTGCTCTTAGTGGGGTTGTGGGGATGTAGAGGAGCCGCTGAGGAGGCTTTTCTCCTCATCCGTCTTAATCGATCAGATCTTGGTTTGTGTTAGGACAAGGTTCTCCTCCTGTCCCTGACACAGTCAATTTTAGCTCATGCTAGGATGAGGTCTTCCTCTGTTCCTAATAAGGCTGTGGGGGCATATAAGGCCATTGCGAGGGCCTCTTCCCTCATCCGATCTTTAAATAATCGGACCTTCAACTTTACTCATGTTAGGATGAGGTTCTCCTCCTGTTCCTAACAAGGCGGTGGGGGCACATAAGGGCCGTTGCAAGGGCCTCTCCCTCCATCCGGTCTTTAAGTAACCAAGCCTTCGACTTTGCTCATGTTAGGACGAGGTTCTCCTCCTATTCCTAACAAGACGGTGGGGGCACATAAGGGCCATTGCAAGGGCCTCTCCCTCCATCCGATCTTTAAGTAACCGGGCCTTCACTTTGCTCATATTAGGATGAGGTTCTCTCCTGTTCCTAACAAGGCTATAGGGGCACATAAGGGCCGTTGCAAAGGCCTCTCTCCCCATTGGGTCTTTAAATAATCGGGCCTTCGGCCTTGCTCGTGTTAGGATGAGGTTTTTCTCCTGTTCCTAACACGCTTAATTTCGATTGTATGGGGGAGTTACTTCCTGTCGTTATAAGCTCATGCTAAAAGAAAAAATATGCAAATATGAAACTTTTATTTAAGGCAAAGTTATTGGTAATACATTCACAGATTTTTTGAATTTTATGATCGCAGAAGGTCTGCTCCTCCGAGCTCTTTTAGATAGTATGTTTCGGTCCGGACTACCTCCTTGACTTCATACGGGCCTTCCTAGTTCGGGGTAAGTTTCTCTTGATTTTGAGGTTGTGAGACAGCGGCTCATCGAAGTACCAGATCCCCCACTCTGAAGGCTTTGCTTTCTGCTTGTAAGCCACTATCCGAACTTGAGCTGTCTCCTGCTTTTCTTCTAACAATCGAGGTTGGCCTTGAGATCCTATGGATTGTGCTGCTCATCGAATGCCATAACTCATGCCGACAGAAGCTTGAGTTCAATCGGGATCACGGCTTCTGTCCCGAAGGCTAAGGCAAAGGGGGTCTCCCCTGTGGGCAATCTCTGAGTAGTTCGATATGCCCATAACACATGATAAAGCTCGTCTGCCCAAGTTCCCTTTACTTTTTCAAGTCTCGTCTTGATTCCTTGTAACAGAGTCCTGTTAGTCACCTCGACCTCGCCGTTTGCCTGCGGATGGGCTACCGAAGTGAAGTTATGGGAGATATTTAGGTCCTCACAAAATTCAGCAAACCTTGCTCCAGCAAATTGCTGCCCATTATCAGTAATGAGGATTCTGGGTAAGCCAAACCTACAGAAATTGACTTCCAGATGAAGTCTTGCACTTTAGCTTCTGTGATTTTTGCCAAAGGTTCAGCTTCGACCCACTTGGTGAAATAGTCTATTGCCACCAGGAGGAACTTCCGCTGCCCGAATGCCATGGAAAAAGGTCCAAGGATATCCATCCCTCATTGTGCAAACGGCCATGGAGCACTCAATGGTGTAAGTTTGGAGGTAGGTTGCCTTTGGATATTTGCATATCTCTGACACCGATCACATCTTCTGACATATTCGATGGAGTCGTGGTACATGGTAGGCCAGTAATAGCCTTGTCGGAGCAGTTTGTGGGATAAAGATCTGGCCCCCAGGTGACTTCCACAGACTCCCTTGTGTACCTCCCTCAAGGTGAGGTCGCTTCAGAAGGTCGGAGATATTTCAGGAGGGGCAAAGAGTACAACCTCTTGTATAGCTTGCCTTCGTAAAGGATATATCGGGAGGCCTGGTTCCTAAGCTTCCAAGCTTCTTTTGCATCAGGAGGAAGAATCCCGTCCTTGAGGTATGCAACCAGTGGGTCGATCCAGCTGGGTTCATGGCTGATCTCCATCACAAGCTATGATTCTTCCATACTTGGGCACTTCAGAACTTCGAAGAAGACTTCCTTAGGCAGTTCAGCCGAGCCAGTGTAGCTAACTTGGAGAGAAGGTCGACTCTGATATTTTCTGCTCTTGGGATCTGCCTGATGTCGAAGTTGCTGAAGGTAGGGATGATCTCTTTACCTTTTCAAGATACTTGGCCATACTTCCTCCTGATCTTCATAATTTTCGCTGACCTGTCCCACTACTAATTGAGAGTCACTGTAGGCTTGAAGCCGATCTACTTCTAATTCTTTGACATCCTTAGTCCTGCAATCAGAGCTTCATATTCTGCTCCTTATTTATCACAGAGAATTCAAAGTGCAGCGTATACTCTGCGATAATTCCATCTGGATTGACCAAGATCAGGCCCGCGCCTGTGCCTGACATGTTGGAGGAACCATCCATGTAGAGGACCCAAAAACCATCAGGGAGATCTGTTCTTTCTTCAGGGGAGTTCAGCTGGAGCCCTAGGTTGTCGGCTTCATCTCATCCAAGTTCAACCACTTCCGGGATAGTGCATTCCACCATGAAGTCTGCTAATATCTGACTTTTATCACCGACCGAGGTCGATAGTCGATGTCGAACTCCATGAGCTCAACTGCCATTTCGCTATCCTCCCAAAGGCATTCGCTCGATGCAGAACCGCTTGATCGGCTGGTCGGTGAGCAGTTTATGGTGTGTCCTTGAAAGTAAGGTCAGAGCCTTCGAGCTGCAATCAACAAGGCATAAGTTAGTTTCTCTAACTTAGTATATCTGGTTTCGGCATCTCTCAATACTCCGCTTATGTAGTAGATCGGCCATTGAATTTTTGCTTCTTCCTTAATCAGAACTGCTGCGAGAGCCACAGGGGAGACCGCCAGGTACAGGAAAACTTCTCTCCAGATTGGGCTTTACCAATAGTGGAGATGAGCCGAGATAGTTCTTCGAATGCTTGCTGACATCCAGTGGTCCAACAGAAGTTCTTCGCTGCTTGAGAGTCTGAAAGAAAGGTAGGCATCGCTCGATCGATCTTGAGACGAAGTGATTTAGAGCCACTACTCTTCCAGTAAGGAACTGAACTTTCTTTATTGACTTGGGCGGTCATTTCTGGATGGCATGAATCTTTTTCAGATTTGCTTCGATCCCGCACCCCGATACCATAAAGCCCAGAAATTTTTCTAAGGTTACTCCAAAAGCGCACTTGGCTGCTTCATCTTGTATTTTTGGAGGGTGCTGAAGGTTTCCTCAAGGTCGGCGATGTGGTTCATCAAGGATTTGCTTTTTACGAGCATATCGTTCACATAAACCTCCATGTTGTGGCCGATCTGTTCTTTGAAAATCTTGTTTACCAGCCGTTGATAGGTCGCCCCTGTATTTTTGAGGCCAAAAGGCATGACCTTGTAACAATAAAGGCCACGGTTAGTAATAAAAGCAATTTTTTCTTCGTCCTCTGGTGCCATCCTGATTTGATTGTAGTCAGAGAATGCATCCATGAAAGTGAGAAGCTCATGGCCCGAGGTTGCATCCACTAATTAGTCGATTCTGGGCAGAGGGTAACTATCCTTCGGGTAGGCTTTATTCAGCTTTTTGAAGTCTATACACATCCTCCATTTACCGTTCGCCTTCTTAACCAGGACCACAGTGGAAATCCAGCTCGGATAGTTGACCTCTCTGATGAATCCGACTTTCAGGAGTTTATCAACTTCCTCAGCTATTGCCATTTATCTTTCTAGTGCATGACTTCGAACTTTTTCCTTCGTCGGTCGATGTTTGGGATCAACAGCCAGATGGTGTTCCATAACTTCAGCATCAATCCTGACATATCTGCCAGAGCCCAAGCGAAAATATCCGCATTCTTTTGTAGAAAATTGATAAGCTGTGTCCGCACCTCTTTCCCCAAGTTGGAGCCGATCTTCACCACTGCTCTTCATTCCCATCATTCAAAGGAATTGAGACAAGATCTTCTATTGGCTCACCTCGTTCTTCGGTCAGATCATCACGGGTGTCCAATCCATCAACGAACAGGGGTCAGGCTGACCATTTCTTTGCAGGGCTATGTTATAGCAATGTCTTGCCAGGGCTTGATCTCCTCTGACTTCTCTGACCCCCTGGCTAGTAGAAAATTTCAATTTCAAATGGTAGGTCGATATTACAGCTCGGAGGGCGTTGAGGCCAGGTCGGCGAGTATTGCGTTGTAGGCAGACGGCCCCTCACTACCAGAAAATCCACTAGCACTCTAGATTATTTCGGATACCAACCTGCAACTACAGTCAAAGTTATTACTCCCTCCACTGGCACAGCATCGCCAGTAAACCTTACCAACGGAGAGCTAATCGGCCCTAACGGACCATCAGGGATGGAATTTTTGAGAATGCATCGTAAAATAAAATATCGACTGAGCTTCCACTATCAACAAGAATGCGGCGTACATCATAATCAGCAATATTTAAAGAAACTACAACCGCATCATTATGGGAAATTGGATCTCCCAGGTATCTTCTTCAGTAAAGGTTTAGATCCTTCAGTTCTCTGCCACTTGAGCGGTCCGGCTGATCCACTGGCCGCTCCCCTCCGGGGCCCTCCAGAGATGGTGTTGATGATCCCGATTGGAGGTCGATCTTCAGGCTGTTCTTCCCTCCTTGGTGGCTCTGATTGTGGCAGAGCCCTCGGCCGATCCTCCCTACCTTCAGGCCGGTGTCGGATGAATCTGTCGAGCTGACCTCGCCTATGAGCTCCTTGATTTCATCTCGAAGCTGAATACACTCCTCCATGTCGTGGCCGTGGTCATGATGATAAAGGCAAAATTTGTTTGGGTTGCGCTTCCGGGGTGCGAGCACATCCTTTCTGGCCTCAGCAACTGCTCCCTGACCTCCATCAGCACTGAGCTTTTGGAGCATTGAGAGGGGCGTAGCTGTAGAATCTTCTGGGGGAGAGCCCCATCGAACTCTGCCGGTCCCTGGACTCAGAGGAGTCCGGACATGCCTGTGTCGGGAGGAGTTTGAAAATGTGGTCGAGCTTCACTTGGCCCTTTTTCAGCTGCGGGCTTGCTGGAGCCACCCACCTGCCACTCCTTCGCGGCCTCCTCGTCCTTCAACTTGAAGGCTTTCTCTGCTCGGGCATATCCTTCGCCCGAGCCAGCAAATCAGCAAAGTTCTGGGATACTTCTTTTTCAAGGAGAACAGAAGATCATTCTTTTGTAGACCTCTCTTTAGGGCGGCCATTGCAACCGATTGGTCCAAGTTTCGGACCTCCAATGCGGTGGCATTAAATCGGTTGACATAGGTTCGGATGGATTCTCCCTCCTTCTGCTTGATGTTGATAAGGGACTCTGAACCTCTCCGGGGATGCCGACTGCTAACAAAATGAGCCACAAACTGGTGGCTCATCTGATCAAAGGAGAAGATAGTACCCGACTTTAGTGTCGAGTACCAGTTCCTTGCTGCTCTCTTCAAGGTAGATGGGAAAGTTTGGCACAGGATGGCGTATGGCACGTCATGGAGCAGCATCATTGTCCGGAAGGCCTCCAGGTGGTCAACCGGATCTGAGGTCCCGTCGTAGCTTTCGAATTGGGGAGCTTGAAGTTTGGCGGGATCGGTTCCTACATGATCATTTGAGAGAAAAGAGGGTCAGTACAGATGTCTTCACCATAAGAAGGGGGAGCATGGCGGAGCTTTTCGATCCGTCGATTCATCTCCTAGAGCCTTTGATCCAGGAGGTCCTCTTAACTGCGAGTCTCGAGGGTCTTCTGGCAGAATGGAGGTAGGGATCCTCTGGGGGTGGAATTGTGATCAGACTGAGAGCTCTCCACCCTCGACTTCCCCTTTTCGGGAAAGACAGGGCGACTGGCCCAAGTGGCCCACCATATTGCCAGATTTTGAAACTCCGATGACGCTCTTTCCAGTCGCACTGACGCTTGCAGCTGTTGCTGTTGCTGCATGGCTTGCACTGCTTCGGTGAGGCCTCTGACCTGCTGAACCAGTAGGTCGAACTGCTCCAAGCCGACTGCCATTGCGGAGGAGGAGGAGGAGCCTGGGAAACTAGAGACGAGGTCAGAGCTTGCGGAGCTCGTTGACATCTGGCCGTGGAGGCCGTGGATCGCCTGGTGGATGCCTTTCGGGGAGGATCAGGTGGAGATCTAGAAGGAGAAGGAGAAGAGGATGTCAGAGAAGATGATCAAAGACAGTCCCGTTGAGCACTCCTTTAGGAACAAGGGTACTGCGAAGATACAATGCCCTTCCTTTAGCGCCAATTCTGTTGGTGCAGAATTTCATCGAAGCCAGAGAAGCTGGAGTTGAGATGACCGTGGCTGCCGTCGGGACCTACAAGGAAAGTCTAAACCAGAGTTGAGGGTGCTCCGATAATATCCTCTGATGCTCAAGTCAGTACTCTGCTTCAACAGAAATGGAGTGCTCGAGTGGAAATTTTAGCAGAGTTTCGAGATAGAGTTTAAAGCTTAGAGAAGAACGTATCTGGAGGTCCTTTTTTATAGACGGAGAGCATAACTAATTAACAGCGACATCTGTAACCGTCTGGTAGTGGGCCGTTCAAAGCCACGTGGAGTTTGTTATGGAGAGTAGTGGCGTCAGGGGCCGTTCAGGGCCACGTGGAGTTTGTTATAGAGAGTAGTGGTATTAGGGGCCGTTCAGGGCCATGTGGAGTTTGTTATAGAGAGTGGAGTGGTGTTTATTGTCACGACTTGCCAGAGAGTGGTGGAGCCACATGGAATCCGTTGCAGAGAGTGGAGTAGGGTAGTGGCCATTGTCGTGACTTGCCAGAGAGTGGTGGAGCCACGTGGAATTCATTGCAGAGTGTGGGGTAGGGTAGCAGCCATTATCGTGACTTGCCAGAGAGTTTGGATCTGTCGGTTGAAGCTTGGCTGGGATGTCTGATGGAGCGGAATGGCTCTCTATCTCATCGATCTAGGAGGAGTTCAGATGTTTTCGAGGTTGTGACGGGTCTACTGTTGTTGGGTGCCTAGAGCACTGATGCTGCGGGTGGAAACCATCTGCTTTAGAAGCTCGATGGGGACTTTCTGTTGGGAAAGTCTGATTTCATGAAGAATCTGGCAGAGGGTCGGTCGGTGGTGGACTTCAGATGGCATTGAGAAGGTTCATCCGCTGGAGGAGTCTGGGGATCCTGTGAAAGTCTGGATGGCATTGTTGAAGTCCGGCTGATGCTATTGAAGGTTGATGGTTGGAGAGGTTCAGCAGACATCGGAGGCGATCGGTCGTTGTAGAAATCAGCTGCTGGAGCCCGTCTGTTGTAGAAGCTCGTCTGGAATCCATCCACTACGGAAGTTCGGACGGAGTCCGATTCTTGCAGAAGGCTGAAATGAGGCCGCTTATTGTAGAAGCTCGATCGAAGATCGGTTTCATGAAAGCTGAAGTAGTGACCTGGTCGGTGGATCCTGTCCCGTTGTAGAAGCTCGTCTAGGATTTGGAGTAGATATCCGAAGTAGACCGCCTGTAGTAGGAGTTCGGAGTAGACTGCTTGCTATAGAAGTTTGGTTCTCGCAGGAGCTCGGGTGGAGTCGAAAGATGATCGATCATCGTAGAATCTTGGATGGAGTCTGGTTACTGTAGAAATCTCATTGTCAGAGAAGCTCGGATATTGACGAAGTCCGAAAGAAGTTCGGAGTAGGGTCGTCCGTGGCCAGAAGAAGTCTGGAAGGGATTCGGAGAATAGTTGATCACTATAGAAGATCGGCTGATAGTGAAGCCCAGAGAGCCTTTGGAGCGGCCCGGTAGATGAATGGAGAAGCTCATTGTGGAGAAGTCCGGATGGTCGAAGGAGTTCAGAAAGATGTCACACAAGGTCGGAAGCCGGTAAAGCCCGAAAGGGTCGGCCTTTTGCAAACTTCGGCTGGAGGTATTTTATACCCAACAGATCCTATATATGATAACGGATCCTGCACTTGAGGAGCCAGCTGCCAATGCACATGAACAATCAGAGACACTTACCAGAAGTGGCTCAGTGATCGGACCATGGTGCGCTGCATTATGCTAGCTGCCATGAGCGATGAGTTCAGTCACAGATTTGAGATGACTCAGCCAAAGGACATGCTTCAAGTGTTGGAGGATGCCTTTGGCACACCTGATGACATGGAGAGGCACAAGACTAGTTGTACCATCTTCAATACTAAAATAGGATGGTGCCTCTGTCACTGATCATGTATTGTACATGATCGAGCTGATGGAGCATTTGAGCAAGCTCGGCTTTTTCTTGCATGAGCAGCTTGGGAAAGATGCAATACTGAACTCGCTGCCCAAGTTTTATCTCCCATTCCTCACTCATTATAGAATGACAAAGTCTGAAGTAAACTACCATGGGTTACTGGAGTTGCTTCAGAACTTTGAGAAGGATCACCAACTCCACAAGGAGTTGGTGAACTTAGTGGGAGGTTCGTCTTCTGGTTCTCGATCCTTTAAGAAAGGGAAGAAGAACAAGAAAAAGAAAGTGAAGAAGGTGCAAGTTCAGGCTGGGACATCAGTGCAGGGCCAGACCAGAAAGATCAAGCCCGATAAGAGTCAAGCTGAATGCTTCTTTTGCAAGAAGCGGAGCACTGGAAGAGGAATGTCCTCAGTATATTGCCTCTCTGGATCCGAACAGGCAGAGAAAAAAGCAAGCTGTTGCTGGGCAAGGTATTTATATGATAACTCCTTACAATTTCTTTATTTGTGATATAACTGACTGAGCATTGGATATCGATAGCCCTTACCATATTTGCAATTCATTGCAGGGGTTGCAGGTCAGTAGAAGATTCGAACAAGGCGAGAGGTTCCTGAACATTGAAGATGGAAGATTAGTTCCAGTTCAAGCATTAGGAATCTTGAAACTTGTATTTGAGTCTCATACCGTTGTTCTTAATGATTGTCATTTCTATCTCAGTTTCTTTTTAAATTCATTTCTATAGATCTTCTGGCCAAAAATGATTATGAAATTTCAATAAAGAAACGAGTTTGTAATACCATTATGAATGGTGTTATTATTTTTTGTGGACATTTGAACAATGGTGTGTATATGTTATCATAACCTGTTAACGTAGTCTATTCCACTGGCAAGCACCCTAGATTAGACAGTGTATCAGATATCTACTTATGACACTGTAGGCTAGATCATATAAATAAGAATGGGATAAATAGGTTGACTCAAGAGGAAATCCTCAAAGTCAGTGATTATGAATCACTTCCAACCTGTGAATCCTATCTTCTTGGTAAAATGATCAAGTCACCTTTTACTAGAAAAGGTGAGAGAGCTACTGAAAGGAGAATGGTATGTCTGAAAGGAGAAATCGAACTCTCTAAGCTACCTTTCTGGTGAGTTTCTCATATATCTAAGAGAGAATGAGATTCTCTCCCAATGGACTCCTCCAGAATACCACAGCATAATGGTATGTCTGAAAGGAGAAATCAAACTCTGTTAGACATGATCCGATCCATGATGAATTTTGCCAGCTCGTCGATATCCTTCTGGGGATATGCACTCAAATCAGTCTGTTATCTGTTAAATAGGGTTTTAAGTAAGTTTGTAATTAAGACTCCATATGAGATATGGACAGGCATAAGCAATACCTTCACACCTTAGGGTCTGGGGGTACCCGACCTATATCAAACGGTTAGTTACAGATAAACTTGGACCTAGGTCTGACAAATGCACATTCATAGGGTATCCCAAAGAGACCAAAGGATATTTTTTCTACCATGCTGATGAACAAAAGGTATTCGTCAGTCTTAAGGCAATCTTTTTAGAAAAAGAGTTTCTTGGTGAAGGAACCATCACCTTAAGGTTGAACTTGATGAAGTTTAACAAGTAGAAAAACTGACACCAATAGCTGAACCTGAGTCAGATTTGATTAGATTAGATCCAGAGCCCAATGTACTACACCATTAAGGCGATCTGGTAGAGTACCACGTCAACCAGACAGATACTACGATTTCTTAGTTCGAGACGGTGATCCCATCGAACTCGATGAGAACGATGAGGATCTGATCACCTATGTGGATGCAATGCAGAGACCTGATTTGAGAAATGGCTTGAAGCCATACAATTCAAAATGGAGTCCATGAAGATCAACGATGTATGACATTGGTTGACCCACCTAAAGGAGTTAAACCCATTGGGTGTAAATGGGTCTTCAAAAGGAAGAGGGGCACAGACAGAAAGGTGGAGACCTATAAAGCCCGTCTGGTTGCCAAGGGATATCGTCAACGTTATAGTATTGACTATGATGAGACTTCTCTCCTGTGGCAATGCTCAAATCCATTCGGATAATGCTTGCAATAGCTACCCATCTGGATTATGAGATCTGGCAGATAGATGTAAAGACAGCTTTCCTAAATGGAGAGCTAACCGAAGAGGTGTATGTGATACAACCTGAGGGGTTTACATCCACAGATGAGTCTAAGGTGTGCAAGCTTCAAAGATACATTTATGGATTAAAGCAAGCTTCTCGGAGTTGGAACATGCATTTTGATAAAGTGATCAAAATGTATGGCTTCGTTAAGAATGGAGAAGAGCCTGCATCTATAAATAGGCAAATGGTCTAGTTATGGTATTCCTTATCTTCGTACTACAGAGAATAAAAGTTTAGTTATCATCACAGTTCTCTATGGACTTGGGTGAAGCATCCTACATCCTAGGGATGAAGATCTATAGGGATAGATCTAAAAGGATGCTTGGGTTATCCCAGTCCACATACATAGACACTATGCTAAAGAGGTTCTACATGGAGAATTTCAAAAAGGGCTATCTACCGATAGGTCATGGAATTTTTCTCTCTAAGAAGGATTGTTCGACAACTCCTGAAGAGAGAGAGCGTATGAGTAGAATCCCATATGCTTCGGTCGTGGGATCTATCATGTATGTCATGATATGTACAAATCGGATATGGCATACTCACTAGGAGTAGTGAGTAGATACCAATCTGATCCTGGAGAAAATCACTGGAAAGTGGTTAAAGCCATTCTTAAGTATTTGAGAAATACTAAGGACCAATGGTTGGTTTATGATGAGTCAGATCTAAAACTTATGGGGTTTACAGACTCCAGCTTTCAATCTGACCATGATGATAGCAGAAGTATGTCAGATTATATCTTTATTCTGAATGGTGAAGCCATCTGCTGGAAGAGTTTCAAACAGCAAACTGTGGTAGATTCTGTTTGTGAGACAGAGTACATCACAGCATTGGATGCCGCGAAGGAAGCTGTGTGGCAGAAAAAATTCATCATCGCGCTCGGAGTAGCACCCTCCCTCGATGGTCCGATCTTGCTCTACTGTGACAACACTGGTGCCATAGCTTAGGCGAAGGAACCCAAAGCACACCAGTGGACGAAGCACATTTTGTACCACTTCATTTGGTCTGAAGGATCGTGGATCGAGATGACGTCGACCTTCAGAAGATCGACGAAAGAATAACCTGGCCAATGCTTTCACTAAAACCCTGGCAATAAAGGAGTTCGACAACCACAAGTCGAAGATGGGTATTAGATACTATGTCGAGTGGCTTTAGGACAAGTGAGAGTTGTTGGAAAATATGTCCCAAAAGCCAATCGTCAACCTGCTGACGGTTGAGCAACCTTGTATTGTAATTGATTTGTTAATAAATAAAATATATTTTTGATATTTTTATCATAAGTTTTCATCTTCTAATGAACTCCATTGTTATGATGAAGTCCTTAGACTATTTAGGTTCGATAAAGAGAGGATTTATCAATTAGTCCTTAAAACTATTCACGATGAAATGATAGACTGTTAATAAGGACGACAGCCTCTATTGAGCATAGGTCGTTGTAGGCCATATGGGTTGATTGTCCTCTTAATCAAGGAGTGTGGAGACACTGGTATGGCATACAGGTGAGATAAAAGGGTACATCATCATTGAATATGATCAACTCTAGAGCATTCTGCTGTCTAAAATGTCTCTGATGAGATATAGGTATAAGTGTCCCTTAGACCTGAGATCACCTCAATGATTTGCAAGCAACTCACTGTGCTTTGGTACTGGACTAACTGAATTTCTAATTCAGTGACGGAAGGCTTCTGGGCACAGTCAAGTACTTACGAAATCAGAGTGTGATTGAGATAGGATTGACCACTCTAAGAGTTGGAGAAGAATGAGTCGCTGTATTTCAATTTAGCAAAATCTTGACCAGGATAATCCATCAGATGGATTTGATATTTTGAAATACGATGTGGACAACATGATCAGAGTTGACAGTTGAACACTGAGTATCCTATGATCATTTTGGTCAAGGAGATAATTATATGAAAACTATATCCACATGGGTTCTAAGGATGTTGTTCTACACATTCGACCTATCCGACCGTCGGGTACCATTACTAGATGGTCATTTCGATTGGTATAAAAATTTATTTCTGTACTATCGACTTAGGTTCGGACCTATGAGGTTACATACATTAGAGTTCATGATCCGATCGGATGGTTGATCAATGATTAAGAATCATTTTAGGGTTAAACGATCAATACGATTGACATTTAACCTAGTGCAAGTGTTGCAGGAGGATCGATTAGCAATTCGATTGCTAATTGGCTTAATTTGATTAAGCCAAAGGACAGAGATTAAGTCTAATTAAATATGATTTAATTAGATTTGATTTGAGCTTGATTGGATCAAGTCCAATTGGTTTATTGGATAAGCCAAGTGTAAGAAAAAAACTAGTCCTAGTTCAAATAGGACTTAGGTCAACCTAATTTTTAATTTGATTAAAAAATTAAATTAGATTTAAATCTAATTTAATCTGATTAAATTAGATTCTTAATTAGATTAAGACCTACTTCAATTAGGTTGATTTGATTTTGGTTTGATTTGGTTTGAGAAACCAAATTTAAACAAGTCATAGATTGAATCCCAGTAAGACAAGGATTCCACCTTGCGCCACCTTAGCCCTCCACGCCCACTCTCTCTTATTTTGTGTGACAAAACTCTCTCTCCCAGGTCTTCACGCACATCCAAAACTTTCCTCTCTTTCTCTCTTACATGGAATGTGGCTGTGGATAAAGTCAAAGTAGAAATTAGTTTGGATTTCAAATTCTATGAGATAGAGTTTTAGAAAACCAAAACTCTTTCCTTATGGCACTGATTTTATCCAGTTTTTTTTTAAATTTTCATGACTTTTATAGCACATAATGAAGGAAAAATCAGCTTTTTCCTTGTAGGATCTTCCAGATCTAATGAGATATGGGGTGGAATGTTTCAAAAAAATTTTCTATGATATTTCAGATCTAAGATCTATTAGATCTAATTCCTATTATCTGATATTAAATCTAAAATTAAATCTAAAAATATGATGAATAGAGAAATATCTCTAGGGTAACTAAATTATCCTGTAGATGATCACAGCAATGCTCGAGATTCTAAAATAGTCATGCAGTCGTCTGGCCTCTACCAGTATCCACTCGAGTAGGATCTGGATCATCTTCTCCTTGCAAATCTTTGCTTCAAAAATCAGATCTGGATCTGATCTGAAAGATCTTCAAAAGATCTTCTAAAGCTGGAGCAGCAGCTTTTCGACAAATCTCTGCAGCCTTCTAATCAGGAAGCCACCACGCCTTGGACAAGCACCAGATGGATGCCCAACCTCTTGGATGTGAAGAGGGGAGGGAAAGGAGCAAAGGGGGTATGGAGAAGTGGAGAGGATTCAGGCTTTTGCTGGTTATTGAGCAGAGTCTCAAAACCTTAGGTGCAGATAGGATTTAAATAGACCCTACTGCGCCATGCAGTGCCACATCATTCGACCAATCAAAAAATTCTAATTAATTCTGAAAAAATTTTGATTGGTGGAGTGATGTCATATGATCATATCAAATAAGAATTCCCACAATTTCTCCTACTGTTGGTGCCAACACTGGATAAGCACAGTGAGATTGGTGCCCCACAGTCCAAGTAGATCAAGGGATCAGAGTCCTCATCTCATGGGACTCTATCCTTATCCACTTGGGGCGCACGCCCAATCTGAATATGGCACCCATTTTGAGGCTCAATTTAGCAGGTGGACACTCCATAAAAAATCTCCAATGACTTCTTGCCAAGTGGCCTTCAGTCCAAGGTCCATGGGTCAATGTTTGACCAATGTCCTAAAATGAAAATCACAGGTGACAGGAATTAGCAGGTGTTGTCTTAAATTCATCTCATGAATTAAGACAAGTCCTTTTTGAGCTAGACTGACTCCAGTCAGACTGTGAGAAACCTTCTCAAGGTTCTCTGGGTGAGTCAAATCATATTTGGCTCAGTTGAGATAGAAAAGATTACACGAGGAGAAAGTTAGGCTCAATCGTGTGCTAGCATGATTTCCTTAAACCTAATTGGATCTAATCCAAATCAATCGAACTAGGCTATCTCAATTGATGACATCCAGACCCTAACTCTTGTTTATGTGATCCAGTTAGATTCATTTTTGTATGGTAATGAGACATGTCATGATCTTATCATCGATATCATCGAAACTCAAAGGATGTATCACAGACATAATATACATAATATGATAGTAGAATAACCTTTTTATTCATTTATAGTCAAAATTATAAATTTGCCCTTATATTTGTACGGGAAAGTGTCAGCCAATCTGGCATCTAGGGCACACATCTAACAAACTCCCACTTGACCTAATGCCAATTGGCTACATATCTAAGTCCCATCTTTTCAAGGTGGGCTTCGATCTTCTGCTGGCCTAATGACTTTGTCAGTGGATCTGTCACATTGTCTGTGGAGTCGACTCTCTTAACCTCGACATAACCTTTTTCGAGATAATCATGGATCAGATGGAATCACCGCTCGATATGCTTGGACTTCTGGTGAGATCTTGGCTCCTTAGCTAGGGCTATGGTGCCATTATTGTCGCAGTAAAGAGGGATGGCATCCGATGACATCACTCCAAGCTCTGCGGCAAACTTCTTGTACCAAAATGCCTCCTTTGCAGCTTTCGATGCAGTAATATACTCTGCTTTCATGGTGGAATCAGCAATCACCATCTGCTTGGAACTCTTCAAGCTAACTGCACCACCATTGCAAATGAACAGACTTTCAGATGTCGACTTTCGATCATCTATATCAGACATAAAATCTAAGTCTATAAATCCCTGAACCTGGAGTTCTCCATTCTCAAAGACTAGAAATATATCCTTAGTCCTTCTCAAGTATTTAAGAATACATTTCACAGAAGTCCAGTACTCTTCGTCTGGATTCGACTGATATCTGCTTGTGACACTCACAGCATAGGCTATATCAGGTCGTGTACATAGCATGGCATACATGAGGCTTTCTATTGCCGAAGCATAAGGGATCTTGCTCATGTGTTCAATCTCCTCAGGTGTGCTAGGGCACATCTTTTTGGAGAGATGAATGTCATATCTAAAAGGTACTAAACCTCTTTTGGAGTTTTCCATGCTAAACCTTTTTAGCACCTCCTCTATGTACATCTTCTGTGAAAGTCCCAGCATCCTATTTGGTCTATCTCTATAGACCTTAATACCCAGTATAAAGGATGCCTCTCCTAGATCTTTCATAGAGAACTCCTTAGACAACCATATTTTGACTAAGGTCAATATGAAAATATCATTTTCAATCAGGAGGATGTCATCTACGTACAGTATGAGGAAGACAACTGCGCTCCCACTGATCTTCTTGAACACACATGATTCCTCCTCATTCTTGATGAAACCAAATATTTTGATCACATCATTGAAACGAGTATTCCAGCTCTGAGATGCTTGCTTAAGTCCATAAATGGACCTTTGTAGCTTGCAGATCTTGTGATCATCATCACTGGATGTGAAACTAAGTGATCGTTCCATATAGATATCTATTTAAGAATGCCGTTTTCACGTCCATCTGCTATATTTCATAATTGAAATAGGCTGCAACAGTAAGTAATGTGTGGATGAATTTTAGCATGGCTACATAGAAAAGGTATCCTGATAGTCAATGCCTTCACGCAGACTATAACCTTTCGCTACGAGCCTAGTCTTGAATGTCTCCATATTTTCATCTGCACCTATCTTTCTCTTGAAGATCCATTTACACCTAATAGGTACAATACCCTCAAGTGGATCTACCAAGGTCCAGACTTGGTTTGAGTGCATCGAGTCAATTTCTGATCTCATTATCTCTAACCATTTCTCAGAGTCGATATCTGGTATCGCCTTATCAAAGGTCTTGGGGTCATCACCATAAGCCCCATTTTCTGTGAGGAATATTTTCTCTACTTTCTCTTGTATAGTATCTAAGTACTTTCAGGAGGACAAAAAACTCTAGTCAATCTACGAAGTGGAAGAGGTTGTGTTAGGACTGGTTCTAATTGATTGGGTTCCTCAGGTTTTTTAGCTCGTTGCTCTTGGGAGACATTCTCTTTGAGCTTAATTATTCTTCCGATGCCACCATCTTGAATAAACTATTTTTCAAGAAAAATAGCATGTTGATTCACAATCACATTGTGATCTTCTGGAATATAGAAAAGTATTCTAATGACTCTTTAGGATATCCTATGAATCGAGCTCTAAAAGATCTGAACTCTAACTTGTCCGTTTGCTGTCTCTTGACATGAGCCAGACAATCCCAAATTCTGAGATGACTTAGATTTGGCTTCTTATCATGCCATATCTCATACGGTGTGGTAGGAATGATTTTAGAGGAAATCCTATTCAATACATATATTGCTGTCATGAGATAATATCCCCAAAGAAACTCAGGGAGATCCATAAAGCTCATCATGGAACAAACCATATCTAATAGGATCCGATTCCTCCATTTTGAAATCCTGTTGAGTTGTGGCATTGCAGATGGAGTCCATTGAGAGACTATGCCATTGTCCTTAAGATAGTTTAGAAACTCCTGACTAAGGTATTCACCTCCTCGATTTGATCGAAGAACCTTAATGGGCTTTCCTGTTTGTTTTTCTACCTCATGTCTGAATTCTTTGAACTTTTCAAAGGCTTCAGACTTGTGTTTCATTAGAAACACATACCAGTACCTAGACATATCATCGGTGAAGGTAATGAAGTAGACATAGTTGCCTCTAGCCAGCACATCAAATGGACCGCACACATCTGTATGTACTAGGGCAAGTAGGTCTGTAGCCCTTTCCCTATGTCCTGTAAAAGAGAGCTTGGTCATTTTGCCTTGAAGGCATGATTTACAAACTGGATATGACTCGAAAGTCAACGGACTCAATAGCCTAAATTATTCCAATTTGTTAACCCTATCTTCGCTATATGACCGAGCCTTAGGTGCCACAGATACCTATCATTTAGACTATCTCTAGGTCTTTTAATTCTCATGGCATTCATATTTTGCTCGATATGAAATACAGATACATCAATATGTAGCTGATAGAGACCATTAATAAGAAAACTATTTGCAACTTTATTATTTTCATAAAATATGTTACAATGGTTCTTATGAAAGCTAATCACATAGCCTTCTTATGCTAAACATGAAACAAAAATTAAATTCCTGCTTGCTGCAGGCACATAATAAAATCTCTAAGAACTAAATCTAATCCTAACGGTAATTACAGAGGATAGGTTCTCATGGCCACAGCAGCAACTCTTGCTCCATTCCTGATGCGTAGGATCATATCTCCATCCCTCAGCCTCCTGCTCTCCTCAAGACTCTGCATAGAAGTGCACAAATGAGCACGAGAACTAGAGTCAAATATCCAACTGGATGCAAAGAAAATCGTAAGATTAGATTCTATAATGAGCATACCTCCAGAAGGACCATCCTTCTGTTGAGAATAGTATCCCAAAGTCAATCGTCAGCCTGTTGATGGTTGTGCTCATTTTGTATATGTACATGAATTATGAATTAATAAAAATTATTTTGGTATTTTTCATCACAAAATATTTCATCTTCTAATGAACTCCTATGTCGTGGTGAAGTCCTTAGGACTATTTAGATTCGACAAAGGAGATTTATCTTTTAGTCCTTAAATCTATTCGCGATCAAATGATACGTTGTTACCAAGAACGACAATATTTATCAAGCATAGGTCGTTGTGTGCCCTATAGGTTGGTTGTCCTCTTAACCAATGAGTGTGGAGACACTGGTATGGCATACAGGTGAGATGTAAGGGTACATCTGCACTGAATATTCCGACTCCGGAGCTATTTCTACTGTCAAGATTTGCTCCAATGGAATATGGGTATAAATATCCTCCGACCTGAGACCGCCACGGTGACTTGCAAGCAACTCATTGCACTTAGACACTGACTACCTGAATTTCTAATTCAGTGACGGAAGGCTGCTGGGTGTAGTCAAGTACTTGACTTGTCGGGTGTGTGTCAAGATGGGATTGACCACTCCAGTTTAGGAGCTGTGTACAGTCATGTTTCAATTTAGCAAAACCTTAACCAGGGTAGTTTTTGTGAGGAGTCACAGGATTGTTTGAGTTGAGCACGATTCGAATGATCTAATCAGGGTTGACAGTTAACCCTGAGTCATCCTAAACACAGAGGTCAAAAGGATGAATTATACATTAACCATATTCACGTAGGTTCTGAGTGTTGCGATTGTGACCATTCGACCTATCCGATCGTCGGGTACCATTGCTAGATGGTCACTTCGATTAGTACAGAAATTGGTTCCTGTGCTACCGGCTTAGATTCGAACCTGCGGGGTCACACACATTAGAGGTTCCTATCTGATCTGATAGCTGGTGAAGAGTCCTTCATGTTTGAGATTCTATGATCGGGAATCAAGATTCTTTGATCACGAATTCCACACATTTTGGGTATCGGGGTCAAGAGTCCTATTGGTTTAGGACTCTTCGATCAGGGTTACATATCGATGAATTCTGATGTCCGATTACCCATCAGATTTGGACTCAATATTTATGAGAGATTTTATTAGTGATTTGATCACTAATTAACTCAATTTGATTAAGTAATTAATTTTGGATCAAGTTTAATTGAATTAGATTTAGTTGGGTTTGACCCGATTAGGTTAAGGTTGACCTAATCGTCGAGATGGTTTGGTCCCTGATATGATCAGGGGTTGGGCTTAATCAATTCTTGATTTGATTAAGATTTTATTGAGCCTAATTAAGCTTAATTAAGTTGAATTTAAATTAGTCTAATTGGGCCTAACTTATTCGGTTCAATTAGGTTGGTTTAAATAATGAAACCACCTTGACCCATTCCCCTGCGCCACCTCACTTCCACTGGCCCATTTGAATTCACGAGAAGAAAATTCTCATAAATTTTTCCTCATGCAAAGCCCTCCTCATGCCCTACTTTAATGCACCAAATGAGTGGATAAGGATGATTAGTTGGCCATTCAAATTCAAAACAAAAGTTTGAATTTGAATGAGCAAACAATCTTAGCACCTTGACCTTATCCTCTTTTAATGCCCCATTTATTACATGAGAAAATGTTTCTCATGAAATCACTCATGCACAAATTAAGCCACGCCCTCCTCTTCTCATGCCCTTAGTGGATAGGGATAAATTGGTTTCCATTTGAATTCAAAATTTGATTTGAATTCAAATGTACAATTACTCATCTTTATCCTCTCACGTGGATAAGACATTTGACATTGTTTTAAAAGGAGGAGAAGAGTGGGGCGTGTGCAAGAAAAATTTTGGAGAGAAAATCTAGGCGTGAGGAATCCTTGTGTGCAAGGTGAAGGTCTATATCCTTTCGAGAGAAAAAGAAAGAAAAGAAAGAAAAAGTGTGCGCAGGGTTTCAGTGAGTTCTTCAGGGTTTCAGCCTGGAGTTCGGGAAGTGAGAAGGTGAGCTACGAGTGTCGTGAGCCCACCAAATTTTAGGAAGATCTTCAACATCCTCTCAAGCATGTCTGCTGATGATCCAGAGCATCTAAAGAATTGGCAGACATTGATCAAAGGAGTTCGATCAGCATCGACCATCGAAAGGGCTCTACAATGAGCTAACACTCGTGAGGAGTCGATCAGATCGGGAGCTTCGTGTGAATGATCCACAGAGGTCAAACATACTGTGTGGCTGCATCCGATGATCAGACTCTTCCGACGGTGATCAGATTGTGGCGATCTACTACCTGCACAAAGGTATTATGTTCTAAACACATTACAGTAAAGTGTTTACTGTTAAATTCAAATTTTAAATTTAAATTTAAATACATGCATGCTATATATCATATTTAGATCTTAGTGTAGGATAAATTTTATTAATTAATTAGATTAATTAATAATTTTTACTGTAAAATAATGATTTTGAAAAGTTTTAAAATTATCATTTTACCCCTGCACTGATTTTCTCACAAATGGTATCAGAGCGGGTTCTTAGATATGATATATAAATTTACATGCATAGATTAAGAAGTAATCTAAAAGTTTAAATTTGAAATTTAAAATTTAAAATTTGAATTTTGAAAGTTGTTCGAAATTCAAAATTCAAAAATTTGAAATTCATAATTTGAAATTTGAATTTTGAAATTTAAAATTCAAATTTAAAATTCAAAATTTAAAATTCAAAATTTAAAATTTGGTTGAAATTTCAAATTTGAAATTAAAATTTAAAATTCAAAATTTGAAATTCAAAAATTTAAAATTTGAAATTTGTTTGAAATTTAAATTCAAAATTTAAAATTTAAAATTTGAAATTTAAATTTTGAAATTGGTATATTTAGATATACTTGATCCAAGTAGCAAGTAATCGAATTGGGTTGGTTGCCATGGCCGTCCGGTCATAGGAGAAAATAGGGTTTAAAGGCCCTCTCTTCCTATTCGATGGGGTCTCCTATGGTGGTAGGGGTGCCGATGCGATTATATCCCATGCAGATGAAGCAGCGAAAGGAATATTCATGATTTATTTTGATTGAGTTATTTTTTGTTATGTAATTAGCAATAGGATTGCTATTTATGAAATGTGCTGATATATTTGTATAATAAGTCAACATATTTGGTGAACAGAATATAAAACCTTTCAAATTTGAAAATTATTTTCGAAATGCCAAACCCGGACCCATCAGCACAAATACTTAATTAAAAGAATTAAGTGTTGTCTAGTAGGTCTTGAATTGTGAATTAAGACCTAAGACAATTGCATAAACTTGTGGATCAATGGGTTAGATGGATTAAGTCCATAATTGGGTTAGACCTAAGGTTAGCTTAAAGAAATAGACTAAATTAGAATAATTGGTCAAATCTAATCAACAGTTGAATTAGATTAGGTCAAGATACTCTAGACTCAACTCCGATAGTTGTAGTTGAATGGGTCCATGTCTTTAACTAGATCAAGATGGACTTAATTCATGGCTACGCAGTGGAACCCTATTTACTAAGTTGATCAAATTAAAACTAATGAACCGGTTGGTGTCTAAGGTAAGTTTGCAGTTTGATCGATGGTTTTTAAGTGGGAGCTACTCGCAGTGATTCGATCTCTGATGAGTTAATGGCTTATCCCCACCACTGATCTCACTTACCTGGCCAACCTAGTGAATTAGGTTTTGATTAGATCACTTGGTGATTAGGGCTCACCCATGTCATTAGGTAAATCAGTTTGACTGATTTAGGTGCTCCTAATGCCAGCTTTAAGTAAATCCTTTTTAATCTGACTTGGTGAAGTCAGTGAGAGGATTGAAATTGGCTGGATATTTTCTTCTCATCTATTCTTTAATAAAATCTTCAAAAAAAAATTATTAGGTCTTAAAAATGATTAAGTTATATTGATAACTAAGTCATAGCCTCCCATTAAGTGAGTGATAATGAGTCCATTAGTTTAATAATCATTAGAGGCCCAAAGGCCTGGTACTTATTGACTAATGGAATTATCATTCATAGTAATGATAATTTGATTTGAGTCTTTCTGATGGTGGTTAGGTTGGCCGACCAAAGTCGGGCTTGATCATTTATTGGTCGATTCACCAAATCAAATCATGTTAATGGTTGGACCTAACCAGATTTTTTCAGTGAAGGCCAAAGCCTACTGATTAGGTTCTGGAGCAAAATTAATTACTAGAATTGTTTAGAGAAATAACTGGTTATGAACCTACCCATAGATGCACATGGGTTGACCAACCATAGTTGGGCTCGTGTGTAGTCTGTGTGGATTCTAGTACCCACTAAGGAATTAAATTAATTCTTCGAATTGGAGGTTGAGGCTACCAATTCATAAAAATACTGAGAGAAATTTTAGACTAAAGTCCAAGTCTTTAGTATTAATAATTTATGTACTAATATAGGTCTGGTTTCTCTTTATGCAGCTATGGCCACTACCCTGTCGCTCCGATCATTATTAGATAATGACAAGCTCATGGGACCTAATTTCAATAGCTGATATCGAAAATTAAAAATCATCCTTGAGCATGAGAAGATCCTTTATGTAGTAATGGATCCGGCACCTGAGAAACTAGCCCTGAATGCTAGAGGGACGATCCGAGACACTTACCAGAAGTGGTTCAATGACCGCACCAACGTCCGGTGCATAATGCTGGCGCAATGAATGATGAGTTCAGTCGCAGGTTCGAGAATGCCCAGCCATAGGAGATGCTTCAAATGTTGAACGACTCTTTTGGCACGCCTGATGATTTGAAAGGCACAAAACTAGTTGTGCCATTTTCAATGCTCGGATGAGGGATGGAGCCTCAGTCACTGATCATGTACTGTACATGATCGAAATGATTGAGTGCCTAAGTAAACTGGTTTTTCCCTGCACGAGCAGCTCGGTAAGGATGCGATCCTTAATTCTCTGCCCAAGTCCTTCCTTCCCTTTCTTACTCATTTTCGAATGACAAAGCTGCAGTGAACTACCACGACTTGTTGGGGTTGCTGCAGAACTTTGAGAAAGATCACCAGCTCCATAAGGAGTCGGTGAATGTTGTGGAGGGTCTTCTTCTAATCGTCGATCCTTTAAGAAAGGAAAGAAGAACAAGAAGAAGAAGAATAAGAAGGTGCAGCTGCATGCTGGGACATCTGCACAGGGTCAGACCAAGAAGTGCAAGCCCGATCAGAGCCAGGCGGAGTGCTTCTTTTGCAAGAAGCAGGGGCACTGGAAGAGGAACTGTCCTCTATACATTGCCTCACTGGACCCGAACAGGCCAAAGAAGAAGCAAGGTACTTATATGATAACATCTTACAATTTTTTTATTTGTGATACTACTGCCTGGGTATTGGATACCGGAAGCCCTTATCATATTTGCAATTCGATGCAGGGTCTGTAGGTCAGTAGGAGATTTGATGAAGGCGAGAGGTTCCTGAACATTAGAGATGGAAGCAAAGTTCCAGTTCTAGCATTAGGAATCATGAACCTTGTAATCAATTTTCAAAATATAATTCTGAGTGAATGTCACTATTATCCAAGCTTTTTATTAAATATTATTTCTGTAGGCCTTTTGGCCATGAACGGTTATCAATTTTTAATAAAAAAAATATTTACAATATCATTTTGAATGGTGTTACAATGTTTATTGGACAACTTTATAATAGAATTTACTTTCTATCACAACCTGTTAATGTGGTTCAAACCTCCGATAAATGCCCTAGAATAGATAATGTATCAGAAGTCTACCTTTGGCACTGTAGGCTAGGTCATATCAATAAGAACAGGATAAACAGGTTGGCTCAAGAAGAATTCTTGAAGTAGGTGATTGTGAATCACTTCCAATCTGTGAGTCCTGTCTTCTTGGTAAAATGACCAAGTCACCTTTTACTGGAAAAGGTGAGCGAGCCAGTGAACTCTTGGGTCTGGTACATTCTGATGTATATGGACCCATGAGCACAAGTGCAAGAGGTGGATATTTCTACTTCATAACCTTCACAGACGACCTATCGAGGTATGGGTATGTCTATTTAATGAAGCATAAGTCGGAGTCATTTGAAATGTTCAAACTATTCCAAAATGAGGTAGAAAAATAAACTGAGAATTGTATTAAAACTCTTCGATCTGATCGAGGAGGTGAATACCTTTCCAATGAGTTTCTGACATATCTTGGGAGAATGGGATTCTCTCTCAATGGACTCCTCCTGGAACACCACAGCATAATGGTGTATCTGAAAGGAGAATCGGACCTTGTTGGACATGGTTCGATCCATGATGGGGTTTGCTGGTCTGTCGATCTCCCTCTGGGGATATGTGCTCGAATCGACTTGTTACCTTCTAAATAGAGTTTCGAGTAAGTCTGTAACCAAAACGTCATATGAGATATGGATAGGACATAAGCCAGTACTCTCGTACCTTAGGATTTGGGGGTGTCTGGCTTATGTTAAACGTTTAATTACGGACAAGCTAGGACCTAAGTCTTACAAGTGTAATTTTATAGGATACCCAAAAGAGACCAAAGGGTATTATTTCTACCTGGCTGATGAGCAAAAGGTGTTTGTCAGCCTTAAGGCAATCTTTTTGAAAAAAGAGTTCCTGGTGAAGGGACTGTTGCCTCTAAGGTCGAACTTGATGAAGTTCGACAGGTGAAAAAATTGACACAAGTTGCTGAACCTGAATCGGATTTGATTAGATCAGATCTGGAGCCCATTGTTCAAGCACCCTTAAGGCGATCTAGTAGAGTACCACGTCAACGGACAGATACTATGGTTTCTTGGTCCGGGATGATGATCCTATCAAACTTGATGAAAATGATGAAGATCCGATCACCTACATGGATACAATGTAGAGACCTGACTCTGAGAAATGGCTAGAGGCCATGAAATCCGAAATGGAGTCCATGAAGGTCAACGATGTGTGGACATTGGTTGACCCACCTGAAGAAGTAAAACCCATAGGGTGTAAGTGGGTCTTCAAGAGGAAGAGGGGCACAGACGAAAGGTGGAAACCTATAAAGCCCATCTGGTTGCCAAGGGATATCGTCAATGTTATGGTATAGACTATGACGAGATATTTTTTCCTGTGGCAATGCTCAAATCCATTCGGATTATGCTTGCGATAGCTGCCCATCTGGACTATGAAATCTGGCAGATGGATGTGAAGACAGCTTTCCTAAATGGAGAGCTGGATGAAGAGGTGTATATGATGCAACCTGAAGGATTCACATCCACTGATGAGTCTAAGGTGTGTAGACTACAGAGGTCCATTTATGGACTTAAGCAGGCATCCCGGAGTTGGAACATAATTTTGATAGGACGATCAAGACGTATGGCTTCGTTAAGAACGGAGAAGAGCCCTGCATTTATAAGTGGGCTAATGGTCCAGTAGTGGTATTTTTTGTATTGTATGTGGATGATATTCTCTTAATCAGGAATGATGTCCCTGCATTACAGGGAATAAAGATTTGACTGTCGTCACAGTTCTCCATGAAGGATTTGGGAGAAGCTTCCTACATCCTAGGGATGAGATCTATAGGGATAGATCTAAAAGGTTGCTTGGTTTATCCCAATCTACGTACATAGATACTATGCTGAAGAGGTTCAGCATGGAGAATTTCAAAAAAGGTTATCTACCGATAGGCCATAGAATTTTCTTGAAGAGGGATTGTCCGACAACACCTCAAGAGAGAGAGCGTATGGGTAGGATTCCGTATGCTTCGACAGTGGATCTATCATGTATGTCATGACATGTACATGACTAGATGTGGCATACTCACTAGGGGTAGTGAATAGATACCAATCTGATCCATGGGAGAATCACTGGAAGGTTGTTAAAACCATCCTGAAGTATTTAAGAAATACTAAGGACCAGTGGCTTATTTATGGTGAAGCGGACTTGAGACTTATAGGGTTTACAGACTCTAGTTTCCAGTCTGATCACGATGACAGCAAAAGTGTGTCGGGATTTATTTTTACCCTTAATGGTGGGGCTATCTGCTGGAAGAGTTCCAAGCAACACACAGTGGCTGATTCAGTTTGCGAGCAGTATATCGCTGCATCAGATGCTGCCAAAGAAGCGGTGTGGCTAAAAAATTCATCATCGAGCTCGGAGTAGCACCCTTCCTTGTTGGTCCAGTTCTGCTTTACTGTGATAGCTCTGGAGCAATTGCTCAGGCGAAGGAACTCAAGGCACACCAGCGGATGAAGCATATTCTGCGCCGCTACCATCTCATCCGAAAAATTATAGATCGAGGTGACGTCGACCTTCTGAAGATCGACGGAAAGGAGAACCTGGCTGACCCATTCACTAAAGCATTGCGGTGAAGGAGTTCGACGACTACAAGTCGAAGATGGGTATTAGATACTGCACCGATTGGCTTTAGGCCAAGTGAGAGATTGTTGGGAATAGTATCCCAAAGTCAATCGTCAGCCTGTTGATGGTTGTACTCATTTTTGTATATGTACATGAATTATGAATTAATAAAAATTATTTTGATATTTTTCATCATAAAATATTTCATCTTCTAATGAACTCCTATGTTGTGGTGAAGTCCTTAGGACTATTTAGACTCGACAAAGGAGGATTTATCATTTAGTCCTTAAATCTTTCGTGACCAAATGATACGTTGTTACCAAGGACGACAATATTTATCAAGCATAGGTCGTTGTGTGCCATATAGGTTGGTTGTCCTCTTAACCAATGAGTGTGGAGATACTGGTATGGCATACAGGTGAGATGTAAGGTACATCTGCACTGAACGTGACTGACTCTAGAGCTATTTCTGGTGTCAAGATTTACTCCGATGAAATATGGGTATAACTATCCCTCTGATCTGAGACCACTACGGTGACTTGCAAGCAACTCACTGCACTTAGGCACTGGACTACCTGAATTTCTAATTCAGTGACGGAAGGCTGCTGGGTGTAGTCAAGTACTTGACTTGTCAGTGCGTGTGTCAAGATGGGATTGACCACTCCAGTTTAGGATCTGTGTACAGTCGTGTTTCAATTTAGCAAAACCTTGGCCAGGGTAGTCTTTGTGAGGAGTCACAGGACTGTTTGAGTTGAGCATGATTCGGATGATCTAATCAGGGTTGACAGTTTAACCTGAGTCATCCTAAACACAAAGGTCAAAAGGATGAATTATACAGTAACCATATTCACGTAGGTTCTGAGTGTTACGATTGCAACCATTCGACCTATCCAATCGTCAGGTACCATTGCTAGATGGTCACTTCGATTAGTACAGGAATTGGTTCTTGTGCTACCGGCTTAGGTTCGAACCTGCGAGGTCACACACATTAGAGGTTCCTATCTGATCTGATAGTTGGTGAAGAGTCTTTCACGTCTGAGATTCTGTGGTCGAGAATCAGGATTCTCTGATCACGAATTCCACACATTTAGGGTACCGGGGTCAAGAGTCCCACTGGTTTAGACTCTTCGATCAAGGTTACATTTCGATGAATTCTGATGTCCGATTACCCATCGAATTTGGACTCAATATTTATGAGAGGTTTTATTAGTGATTTGATCACTAATTAACTTAATTTATTGAGTAATTAATTTTGGATCAAGTCCAATTGAATTAGATTCAGTTGGGTTTGACCCGATTAGGTTAAGAGTTGACCTAATCGTCGAGATGGTTTGGTCCCTGATATGATCAGGGGTTGGGCTTAATCAATCCTGATTTGATTAAGATTTTATTAAGCCTAATTAAGCCTAATTAAATTGGTTTAAATTGGTCTAATTGGGCCTAACTTATTTGGTTCAATTAGGTTGGTTAAATAATGAAACCATCTTGATCCATTCTCCCTGCGCCACCTCACTTCCACTGTGCCCATTTGAATTCACGAGAAGGAAGTTCTCATGAATTTTTCTCATGTAAAGCCTTCCTCACGCCCTACTTTAATGTGCCAAATGAGTGGATAAGGATGATTAGTTGGCCATTCAAATTCGAAATAAAAGTTTGAATTTGAATGAGCAACCAATCTTAGCGCCTTGACTTATCCTCTTTTAACACCTCATTTATTACATGAGAAAATATTTCTCATGAAATCACTCATGCACAAATTAAGCCACATCCTCCTCTTCTCACGCCTTAGTGGATAGGGATAAATTGGTTTCCATTTGAATTCAAAATTTGATTTGAATTCAAATGTACAATTACTCATCTTTATCCTCTCACGTGGATAAGAAGTTTGACATTGTTTTAAAAGGAGGAGAAGAGTGGGGTGTGTGCAAGAAAAATTTTGGAGAGAAAATCTGGGCATGAGAAATCCTTGTGTACAAGGTGAAGGTCTATATGCTTCTGAGAGAAAAAGAAAGAAAAGAAAGAAAAAGTATGCGCAGGGTTTCAGTGAGTTCTTCAGGATTTCATCCTGGAGTTCGAGAAGTGAGAAGGTGAGCTACGAGTGTCGTGAGCCCACCAAATTTTAGAGAGATCTTCAACATCTTCTCAAGCACGTCTGCTGATGATCTAGAGCATCCAAAGAATTGGCAAATATTGATCGAAGGAGTTCGATCAGCATCAACCGTCGAAAGGGCTCTACAATGAGCTAGCACTCGTGAGGAGTCAATCAGACCGGGAGCTTCATGTGGACGATCCGTAGAGGTCAGACACACTGTGTGGCTACATCACGATGATCAGACTCTCCCGACGGTGATCAGATTGCGGTGATCTACTACCCGCACAAAGGTATTGTGTTCTGAACACATTACAGTAAAGTGTTTACTGTTCAAATTCGAAATTTAAATTTAAATGCATGCATGCTATATATCATATTTAGATCCTAGTGTAGGGTAAACTCTTATTAATTAATTAGATTAATTAATAATTTTTGCTATAAAATAGTAATTTTAAAAAAGTTTTAAAATTATCATTTTACCCCTGCACTGATTTTCCCCACACCTTCTTGTTCTTCAGGGTGGTCAGGTACTAAGGATAGTTTCACTTCCAATGGTCGTCTGAATTACAGTGAAAATATTTTTCCTTTTAAGTAGCCTTCTTCTTCGGTTCTGTCTTTTTCTTCTTTCCATCCACCTTCTGCTTCTTCGCAGACTTCTTCTTCTTTCCAAAAGACTTTCTCTTGGAAGAAGTCTGCTTCACAGTAAGGACTGAGCCTTTTGAACCCTTCAAAGAAAGCTCAACCATAACCAACATGTTCATTAACTCAGCCAAAGTACACTGTATCTTATGCATATGGAAGTTTATGATTAACTGACCATATGCATCAGACAAGGACTGAAGGATCACATCAATCTGAAAATCCCTGTCTAAGATGACACCGAGCTTCTCAAGCTCCTTAAGGTCCTTGATCATTGACAAACAATGATCTTGGACTGACTGCCCATCACGTATTTTAGTCTTAAATAGACTTTGGCAGACTTGATACTTGACTGCGTATTTTTGTTCACCAAACAACTCTTGTAGGTGAGCCAACATTTGATGGATAGTCATAATATTCTCATGCTGGGCTGTAAGTCATCAGACATGGCACCCAACATATAGTACCTGGCCTTGTTATCGTCATCCATCCACTTTTTCAGAGACGCTCTCTGTTCAGCAGTCGGACGTGCTGGTATGGCAGGTGGGTCTTGGTCCAAGACATGAGTTAGTTTCTCGAAATCCAGAATAATTCTGTAGTTCCTCAACCAGTCCTTGAAATTAGGTCCAGTCAATCTGTAGGTGTCTAGTATTTTGGTCAGGGGGTTGGATGCAGACATGTTTCCTGTAGAGAGTCAAAAATTTCTAGTTAGATTTTGTAATCAGACTTAACCAATTTATTTAGGGGTCTTATTTTTAAACAAATTAGGCTTCCACTATTTTCTCAGATCCCTACACTCCCTAGGTAGAGATGTGAAAATCTCCGTGATTAGTGATTTCTAGTGGGTGGTGCGGTCTCACCGACTGGCTCACCATCTCACCTAACATTATTGTGATGGGTCAATCGATGAGTGGACAACTCTTGTCCAATGATTCTCTAATTATAGTGCACCCAAAACTTAGTCTCTAATTCATGAAGCTCACCATGTCCGGAATATTGCTCCAATCCTTAGTTAAGTCAGACCCACCATTTGCACTTAGATTCCTGATTGGGTCCCTCACCGTATCCGAATATTGAGCACAACCCATCCTCTAATCCGTAGCATCCAATGCCTAATGGACATGGTTGCATCTTTCCGGTGCAACTGAGCCACTTAACCAGTCGAGAAAAATCAATCCTGAGAAGGGCCCGCACATCCATAATGGTGGAAGACCTTAGATTTAATATTTTCTTAGAGAGATTTGATTTAGGTCTCATTATACTTGACTTGACATAGTCATAACAATTATGACTAACCTAGTGGCATGGGCTAGCTCAAATTGTTAGCCACCTCAAATCAGGACTGAATCGACACATATGGCCAGGTAAGTGAGATCGATGGAAGGGATATGCCATTAACTTGACAAGAACGCATTCGAGTCAAGTAGCTCCCAATTAAAAACTAGTCGATCGATTTGCCCAACTTACCTTAGACACCAGATTGTCGAACCAGAACCAATTGGGTTAGTCTACAATCCAGGCTCTAACCACTGAGCCAAATTAGGTCTTAACTTGATCGAGTTACATCTAAATATGATTTAACCTTGACCTAGACTTAATCCTATTAGGCTGGTCAATTATTAGCTTTCATGATCCTACCTAACCAACTTTTGATTCGGTTTGATCAACCGCTAGACCCAATTGAGCTACCCAAGTCCGAACCCAATTTTATGAAAATGGCTTAGATCTGAAATTCTCAATTTTAGATCTAATTTGATTTAATAAGCTTAATTCATTAATTAAGACTTGGGTTCATAAATAAAATATATAAATAAATCCTAGAATTTTAGGATCTAAGGTTTTACAGAAAAAAAATTTTAATTTCTGATTAAGATGAACGCACAGCACCCCTACACGCCATAAGAACACCCCATTAAATGGGAGGAGAGGGTCTTAAACCCTACTTTGTTCTTATGACCAGATGGCCATGAGGAATACCTTAATCAAAAATATTAATTTAACTACAAAACTTGTTAGATCTAAGTTATATATCACATATATAATTTTAGATCTAACTTATACATGCTTTGTATACATCTCATGTATTAAAATCTGATCAAACTAGCATACTTTCATATCAATCTTACGTATTAATTAAAATTTTATTTTTTATTTTTTAATCTAAATATAATATTTATAATATCAAAAAAATAGAAATAAATTATATCTAATTTATATTTTAATCATATTAAAATATAAAACTATAAGATATTCATAGATTAAACTATTCCCAGTCTAGTCATGCATCTCATACATGTTAGATCTACTTAGATTTAATTTTAAATTTTTTTGATTTTAGATATTATCATATTTGATATGATATCTAAAATTCATTAATATCAAATAAATAAAAATAAAAATTAGATCTAAATTAGATCTGAAATAGAGCCATCAACCTGGCTCTGATACCAGTTGAAAGAAAAATCAGCTTTTTCCTTGTAGGATTTCCAGACCTAATGAGATCTGGGGTGAAATATTTTAAAAAATTATTCTATGATATTTTAGATCTAAGATTTATTAGATCTAATTTTATTATTTGATATTAAATCTAAAATTAAATCTAAAAATATGAGGAATAGAGAAATACCTATAGGGTAACTAGATTATCCTGTAGATGATCGCAGCAATGCTCGAGGTTCTAAAATAGCCATGCAGTCGTCTGGTCTCTACCAATATCCACTCAAGTAGGATCTAGATTATCTTCTCCTCATGAATCTTTGCTCCAAAAATTAGATCTAGATCTGATCTAGAAGATCTTTAAAAGATCTTCTGAAGCTGGAGCAGCAGCTTCTCAACAAATCTCTGCAGCCTTCTAATCAGGAAGCCACCACGCCTTGGACAAGCACCAGATGGATGCCCAACCTCTTGAACATGAAGAGGGGAGGGAAAGGAGTAGAGGGGGCATGGAGAAGTGGAGAGGATTCAGGATTTTGCTGGTTATTGAGCAGAGCCTCAAAACCCTAAGTGCAGACAGGATTTAAATAGACCCTACTACGCCATGCAGTGCCACATCATTCGACCAATCAAAAAATTTCAATTAATTCTGAAAAAATTTTGATTGGTGGAGTGATATCATCTGATCATATCAGATAAAATCCCCCAATCTCTCCTACTATTGGGGCCAACACTGGATAAGCACAGTGAGATTGGCGCCCCACAGTCCAAGTTGATCAAGAGATCAGAGTCCTCATCTCATGAGACTCTATCCTTATCTACTTGGGACGCACGCCCAATCTGAATATGGCACCCACTTTGAGGCTCAATTTAGCAGGTGGACACTCCATAAAAAATCTCCAACGACCTCTTGCCAAGTGGCCTTCAGTCTAAGGTCCATGGGTCAATGCTTGACCAATGTCCTAAAACAGAAATGGCAAGTGTCAGGAATTAGCAGGTGTTGTCTTAAATTCATCTCATAAATTAAGATAAGTCCTTTCTGAGCTGGACTAGCTCCAGTCAGACTATGAGAAACCTTCTCAAGATTCTCTGGATGAGTCAAATCATATTTGGCTTAGTCGAGATAGAAAAGATTACACGAGGAGAAAGTTATTGGGAATAGTGTCCCAAAGCCAATCGTCAGCCTGTTGACGGTTGTGCTCATTTTTGTATATGTACATAAATTATGAATTAATAAAAATTATTTTGATATTTTTCATCACAAAATGTTTCATCTTCTAATGAACTCCTATGTTGTGGTGAAGTTCTTAGGACTATTTAGACTCGACAAAGGAGGATTTGTCGTTTAGTCCTTAAATCTGTTCGTGACCAAATGATACATTGTTACCAAGGATGACAACGTTTATCAAGCATAGGTCGTTGTGTGCCATATAGGTTGGTTGTCCTCTTAACTAATGAGTGTGGAGATACTGGTATGGCATACAGGTGAGATGTAAGGGTACATCTGCACTGAATGTGACCGAATTCGGAGCTATTTCAGCTGTCAAGATTTGTTCTGATGGAATATGGGTATAAATATCCCTCCGACTTGAGACCACCAAGGTGACTTGCAAGCAACTCACTGTACTTAGGCACTGGACTATCTGAATTTTTAATTCAGTAACGGAAGACTGCTGAGTGTAGTCAAGTACTTGACTTGTCGGTGCATGTGTCAAGATGGGATTGACCACTCCAGTTTAGGAGCTGTGTACAGTCATGTTTCAATTTAGCAAAACCTTGGCCAGGGTAGTCCTTGTGAGGAGTCACAGGACTGTTTGAGTTGAGCACGATTCAGATGATCTGATCAGGATTGATAGTTTAACCCTGAGTCATCCTAAACATAGGGGTCAAAAGGATGAATTATACAGTAACCATATTTATGTAGGTTCTGAGTGTTGCGATTGTGACTCTTCGACCTATCCGAACATCGGGTACCATTGCTAGATGGTCACTTCGATTAGTACAGAAATTGGTTCCTGTGCTACCGGCTTAGGTTCGAACCTGCGGGGTCACACACATTAGAGGTTCCTATCTGATCTGATGGCTGATGTAGAATCCTACATGTTTGGGACTCAGTGATCGAGAATCAAGATTCTCTGATCACGAGTTTCACACATTATGGGTACCGGGGTCAAGAGTCCCACTGGTTGGGATTTTTCGATCAGGTTTATATATCGATGAATTCTGATGCCTGATTGCCCATCAAATTTGGACTCAGTATTTATGAGAGGTTTAATTAATAATTTGATCACTAATTAACTCAATTTGATTGAGTAATTATTTTTGGATCAATCCAATTGAATTGGATTCAGTTGGGTTTGACCCGATTAGGTTAAGAGTTGACCTAATTATCGAGATGATTTGGTCCCTGATTTGATCAGAGATTGGGCTTAGTCAATTTCTGATTTGATTAAGATTTTATTGAGCCTAATTAAGCCTAATTAAGTTGGATTTAAATTAGTCTAATTGGACCTAACTTATTTGGTTCAATTAGGTTGGTTTAAATAATTAAACCACCTTGACCCAATCTCCATGCGCCACCTCACTTCCATTGCACCCATTTTAATTCATGAGAAGGAACTTCTCATGAATTTTTCCTCACGCTAAGCCCTTCTCCATGCCCCACTTTTATGTGCCAAATTCAAATTCAAAATGGATAAGGATGATTGGTTGGCCATTCAAATTCAAAATAAAGTTTGAATTTGAATGGGCAATCAATCTTTGCACCTTATCCCTTTTTTTACGCCATATTTATTACATGAGAAAAGATTTCTCATGAAATCACTCCATGCACAATTTAAGCCATGCCTCACACCTTTAGTGGATAAGGGATGAGTTGGTGTCCATTTGAATTCAAAATTTGATTTGAATTCAAATGTGCAATTACTCATCTTTATCCTTTCTTTTGGATAAGACGTTTAACGTTGTTATAAAAGGAGGAGAAGAGTGGGGCATGCAAGAAAAAGATTTTTGGAGAAAAATTTTGAGGCGTGAGGAAGTCTTGTGTGTGAAAAGGAAGTCCATATCCTTCCAAGAGAAAAAGAAAGAAAAGTGGGTGCAAGGTTTCCAGTGAGTTTTCTAGAGTTTTAGCCTGGGGTTCGGGAAGTGAGAAAGTGAGCTATGAGTGTCGTGAGCCCACAAAATCTCAAAGAGATCTTCAACATCCTCTCAAGCATGTCTGTTGACGATCTGGAGCATCTGAAGAATCAACAGATATCGATCGAAGGAGTTCGATCAGCATCGACCGTCAAAAAGGCTCTACATCGAGCTAGCACTCGTGCGGAGTCGATCAGACCGGGAGCTTCATGTGGATGATCCATAGAGGTCAGACACACTGTGTGGCTACATCGTGATGATCAGACTCTTCCGACGGTGATCAGATTGCGGCGATCTACTACCCGCACAAAGGTATTGTGTTCTGAACACATTACAGTAAAGTGTTTACTGTTCGAATTTGAATTTCAAATTTAAATGTATGCATGCTATATATCATATTTAGATCCTAGTGTAGGGTAAATTCATGTTAATTAATTAGATTAATTAAATTTTTTCACTGTAAAATCATGATTTTGAAAAAGTTTTAAAATTATCATTTTACCCCTGCACTGAATTTTCCTACAAAAGTTAGGCTCAATCATGTGCTAGCACGATTTCTTTGAACCTAATTGGATCTAATCCAAATCAATCAAACTGGGCTAGCTTAATTGATGACATCCAGACCCTAACTCTTATTTGTGTGATCCAGTTAGGTTCATTTCTGTATGATAATGAGACATGTTGTGAACTCATCATCGACATCATCGAAACTCCTTTCAATGGATCAGAACTCTTCTGATTCAGATAATTAGAATGATCGATCATCAAGATCATTCTAATTGCTCCCAAAATCCATCAGTGACACCTAGTAGTATATGGTGGCAACCGATCAGAAATAAAGACAAACCTCTCGGTGCAGCTACCTGTGTGATTGAGTTCTTCTATCATGAGTCCCGACTAAATTAGAGTTAAGGTGAACTCATCAAACCCAACATCAGTCATATGAATCAATCGATTGATCCGAGTCTGATGTGAAACTCCAATAGAAAACTTTTTTTCATTATTTCACTCTGCCATGGCCATGGGCTTAAGGACTTGATCTTTCGATCATCATAGAACTACTCCTCTTATCTACCGAGGTTGATAGATCCCATCTTGGTGCGATCTGGTTCCTATAATGAATATGCTACAACCAACATACACCTCAGGGTTCCAAATGGCTAGGAGATCGAGTTATGGTGTAGTCAAACTATAACACACTCAAGGTGAACTATCGACATATCTCAAGTCAAAGAACTAGACACACAGTTGCAGCATCGAGCTAGTCATCGACGAGAAGGTAGATTTTCTTATGACTACATGAGGTGGTCATGCTCAGTACTCTCATTCTCAATGAATATCTGTACTCTCATTCCGATGTCTTTACATCATAGACTCAAGACACATCTACCTTAAGATAGCGATCATACACCAACCTTCTGGATCGATCACCATCCTCGTGATGATCCTATGGTCAGGAGCTGTTTATGAGTTAGTTATGTAAATTCATGCCTTAAATTTTCAACTCTTGAAAATATGAATTAACATTCCTACTAACTCAAAAGATGTATCACAGACATAATGTACACAATGTGATAGTAGAATAATCTTTTTATTCATTTATAGTCAAAATTATAAATTTGCCCTTACATTTGTACAGGAATGTGTCAGCCAATCTGGCATCTAGGGCACACATCTAACAAACTATCATTTGACCTAATGCCAATTGGCTACATATCTAAGTCCCATCTTCTTAAGGTGGGCTTCGATCTTCTGCTGACCTAATGGCTTTGTCAGTGGATCTACCACATTGTCTGTGGAGTCGACTCTCTTAACCTCGACATAATCTTTTTTGAGATAATCACAGATCAGATGGAATCGCCGCTTGATATGCTTGGACTTCTGGTGAGATCTTGACTCCTTCGTTAGGGCTATGGCACCATTATTGTCGCAGTAAAGAGGGATGGCATCCGATGACATCACTCCAAGCTTTGCGGCAAACTTCTTGTACCAGAATGCCCCCTTTACAGCTTTCGATGCAGCAATATACTCTACCTCCATGGTAAAATTAGCAATCACCATCTGCTTGGAACTCTTTCAGCTAACAGCACCATCATTGTAAATGAACAAACTTCCTGATATCGACTTTCGATCATTTATATCAGACATAAAATCTGAGTCTGTAAATCCCTAAACCTGGAGTTCTTCATTCCCAAAGACTAGAAACATATCCTTAGTCCTTCTCAAGTACTTAAGAATATATTTCACAAAAGTCCAGTGCTCTTCGTCTGGATTCGACTGATATTTACTTGTGACACTCACAGCATGGGCTATATCAGGTCGTGTACATAGCATGGTATACATGAGGCTTTCTATTACCGAAGCATAAGGGATCTTGCTCATGCGTTCAATCTCCTCAGGTGTGCTAGGGCACATATTCTTGGAGAGATGAAAGCCATGTCTAAAAGGTACTAAACTTCTTTTGAAGTTTTCAATGCTAAACCTTTTTAGCACCTCCTCTATGTACATCTTCTGTGAAAGTTCCAGCATCCTATTTGGTCTATCTTTATAGACCTTAATACCCAGTATAAAGGATGCCTCTCCTAGATCTTTCATAGAGAACTCCTTAGACAACCATATTTTGATCGAGGTCAACATGAAAATATCATTTTCAATCAGGAGAATGTCATCTACGTACAGTACGAGGAAGACAACTGCACTCCCAGTGACCTTCTTGAACACACATGGTTCCTCCTCATTCTTGATGAAACCAAACATTTTGATCACATCATTAAAATGAGTATTCCAGCTCTGAGATGCTTGTTTAAGTCCATAAATGGACCTTTACAGCTTGCAGATCTTGTAATCATCATCACTGGATGTGAAACCAAGTGACTATTCCATATAGATATCTATTTAAGAATATTGTTTTCATGTCTATCTGCCATATTTCATAATTGAAATAGACTACAACAGCAAGTAATGTACGGATGGATTTTAGCATGGCTACGGACGAAAAGGTATCCCGATAGTCAATACCTTCGCGCTGACTATAACCTTTCGCTACGAGCCTAGTCTTGAATGTCTCCACATTCCCATCTGCACCTATCTTTTTCTTGAAGATCCATTTACACCTAATAGGTACAATACCTTCAGGTGGATCTACCAAGATCCAGACTTGGTTTGAGTACATTGAGTCAATTTCTGATCTCATTATCTCTAACCATTTTTCAGAGTCAATATCTGATATCGCCTCGTCATAGATCTTGGGGTCATCACCATGAGCCCCATTTTTTATGAAGAATATTTTTTTACTTCCTCTTGTATAGTACCTAAGTACCTTTCAGGAGGACAGAAAATACTAATCGATCTATGAGGTGGAAGAGGTTGTATTAGGACTGGTTCTAATTGATTGGTTTCCTCAGGTTCTTTAGCTCGTTGCTCTTGGAAGACATTCTCCTTGAGCTTAATTATTCTTCCGATGCCACCATCTTGAATAAACTATTTTTCAAAAAAAATAGCATGTCGATTTACAATCACATTGTGATCTTCTGGAATATAGAAATAGTATCTTAATAACTCTTTAGGATATCCTATGAATCGAGCTCTAAAAGATCTGAACTCTAACTTGTCCGCTTACTATCTCTTGACATAAGCCGGACAACCTCAAATTTTGAGATGACTCAGACTTGGCTTCTTACCATGCCATATCTCATATGGTGTGGTAGGAACGATTTTAGAGAAACCTATTCATTACATATATTGCTGTATGAGACAATGTCCCCAAAGAAATCAGGGAGGTTCGTGAAGCTCATCATGGAACGGACCATATCTAATAGGGTCCGGTTCCTCCGTTCTGAAACTCCGTTGAGTTGTGACGTTGCAGAAGGAGTCCATTGAGAGACTATGTCATTATCCTTAAGATAGTCTAGAAACTTCCGACTAAAGTATTCGCCTCCTCGATCTGATCGAAGAACCTTAATGGGCTTTCCTATTTATTTTTCTACTTCATGTCTGAATTCTTTAAACTTTTCAAAGGTTTCAGACTTGTGTTTTATTAGAAACACATATCCGTACCTAGACATATCATCGGTGAAGGTAATGAAGTAGACATAGTTGTCTCTAGCCAGCACATCAAATGGGCCACACACATCTGTATGTACTAGGGCAAGTAGGTCTGTGGCCCTTTCCCCATGTCCTGTAAAAGGAGCTTGGTCATTTTATCTTGAAGGCATGATTCACAAACTGGATATGACTCAAAAGTCAATGGACTCAATAGTCCAGATTTCTCCAATTTGTTAACCCTGTCTTCCGCTATATGACCTAGCCTTAGGTGCCACAGATACCTATCATTTAGACTATCTCTTGGCCTTTTAATTTCCATGGCATTCACATTTTGCTCGATATGAAATACAGATACATCAATATGTAGCTGATAGAGATCATTAATAAGAAAACCATTTGCAACTTCATTATTTTCATAAAATATGTTACATTGGTTCTTATGAAAGCTAATCACATTGTCTTCTTATGCTAAACATGAAACAGAAATCAAATTCCTGCTTGCTGCAGGCACATAATAACAATCTCTAAGAACTAAATCTAATCCTAATGGTAATCGCAGAGGGTAGGTTCCCACGGCCACAGTAGCAACTCTTGCTCCATTCCTAATGCATAGGATCATATCTCCATCCCTCAGCCTCTTGCTGTCCTCAAGATCCTGCATAGAAGTGCACAAATGAGCACTAAAACTAGAGTCAAGTACCCAACTGGATGCAGAGAAAATCATAAGATTAGATTCTATAACGAGCATATCTCCAGAAGGGCCATCCTTCTTGTTCTTCAGGGTGGTCAGGTACTGAAGATAGTTTCGCTTCCAATGGCTGTCTGAATTGCAGTAAAATATTTTTCCTTTTCAGCACCTTCTTCTTCGGTTCCATCTTCTTCTTCTTTCCATCCACCTTCTGCTTCTTTGCAGACTTCTTCTTCTTTCCAAAAGATTTTTTCTTGGAAGAAGTCTACTCCACAGTAAGGACTGAGCCTTTTGAACCCTTCAAAGAAAGCTCAGCTGTAACCAACATATTCATTAACTCAACCAAGGTACACTGCATCTTATGCATATGGAAGTTCATGATGAACTGACCATATGCATCAGACAAGGACTGAAGGATCACATCAATCTAAAAATCTCTGTCTAAGATGACACCAAGCTTCTCAAGCTCCTCAAGGTCCTTGATCATTGACAAACAATGATCTTGGACTGACTGCCCATCACGTATTTTAGTCTTAAAAAGTCTTTGGCAAACTTGATACTTGACTGCATGACTTTGTTCACCAAACAACTCTTGTAGGTGAGCCAACATTTAGTGGGTAGTCATAATATTATCATGCTGGCACTGCAAGTCATTAGACATGGCACCCAACATGTAGTACCTGACTTTGTTATCGTCGTCCATCTACTTTTCCAAACACGATCTCTGTTCAGCAGTCGGACGTGCTGGTATGGCAGGTGGGTCCTAGTCCAAGACATGAGTCAGTTTCTCAAAACCCAAAATAATTTTGTAGTTCCTCAACCAGTCTTTGAAATTAGGTCTAATCAATCTGTGGGTGTCTAGTATTTTGGTCAGGGGGTTGGATGCAGACATATTTCCTATAGAGAGTCAAAAATTTTTAGTTAGATTTTGTAATCAAACTTAACCAATTTATTTAAGAGTTTTATTTTTAAACAAATTAGGCTCCCACTATTTTCTCAGATCCCTACACTCCCTAGGTAGAGATGCGAAAATCTCCATGATTAGTGATTTCTAGTGGGTGGTGCGGTCTCACCGACTGGCTCACCACCTCACCTAACAGTTATTGATGATAGGTCAATCGATGAGTGGATAACTTTTGTTCAATGATTCTCTAATCATGGTGCACCCAAAACTTGATCTCTAATTCATGAAGCTCACCGTGCCCGGAATATTGCTCCAATCCTTAGTTAAGTCAGACCCACCATTTGCATGAATTAGATTCCTGATTGGGTCCCTCACCGTATCCAAAATATTGAGTACAACCCATCCACTAATCTGTAGCATCCAATGCCTAATGGATATGGTTGCATATTTTCGGTGCAACTGAGCCACTATAACCAGCTGAGAACAATCAACCTTGGGAAGGGCCCGCACATCCACAATGGTGGAAGACCTTAGACTTAATATTTTCTTAGAGAGATTTGATTTAGGTCTCATTATACTTGACTTGACATAGTCATAACAATTATGACTAACCTAGTGGCATGGGCTAGCTCGAATTGTTACCCACCTCAAATTAGGACTGAGTCGACACATATGGCCAGATAAGTGAGATCGGTGGAAGGGATATGCCATTAACTTGATAAGAACGCATTCGAGTCAAGTTGCTCCCAATTAAAAACTAGTTGATCATATCTGTCCAACTTATCTTAGACACCAAATTGTCGAACCAGAACCAATTGGGTTAGTCTACAATCCAGGCTCTAACCACTGAGCTAAATTAGGTCTTAACTTGATCGAGTCACATCTAAATGTGATTCAACCTTGACCTAGACTTAATCCTATTAGGCTGGTCAATTATTAGCTTTCATGATCCCACCTAACCAATTTTTGATTCGGTTTGATCAACCGCTAGATCCAATTGAGCTACCCAAGTCCGAACCCAATTTTATGAAAATGGCTTAGATCTGAAATTCTCAATTTTAGACCTAATTTGATTTCATAAGCTTAATTCATTAATTAAGTCTTGAGTTCATAAACAAAATATGTAAATAAATCCTAGGGTTTCAGGATCTAAGATTTTGCAGAAAAGTAAATTTTGATTTCTAATTAAGGATGAACGCGCAGCACCCCTACATGCCATAAGAACACCCCATTGAATGGGAGGAGAAGATCTTAAACCTTACTTTATTCTTATGACCGGATGACCATGAGGAATACCTTAATTAGAAATATTAATTTAACTATAAAACTAGTTAGATCTAAGTTACATATCACATATATAATTTCAGATCTAACTTATACATGCTTTGCATACATCTCATGTATTAAAATCTGATCTAATTAGCATGCTTTCAGATCAATCTTACATATTAATTAAAATTTTATTTTTTATTTTTTGATCTGAATATAATATTTATAATATCAAAAAAATAAAAAATAAATTAGATCTAATTTATATTTTAATCATATTAAAATATAAAACTATAAGACTATTCATAGATTAAACTATTTCCAGTCTAGTCATGCATCTCATACATGTTAGATCTACTTAGATTTAATTTTATTTTTTTTTAATTTTAGATACTATCACATCTGATATGATATCTAAAATCTATTAATATCAGATAAATAAAAATAAAAATCAGATCTAAATTAGATTTGAAATAGAGCCATCAACCTGGCTCTGATACCAGTTGAAGGAAAAATCAGCTTTTTCCTTGTAGGATCTTCCAAATCTAATGAGATCTGGGGTGAAATATTTTAAAAAATTATCCTATGATATTTAGATCTAAGATCTATTAGATCTAATTTCTATTATCTGATATTAAATCTAAAATTAAATCTAAAAATATGAGGAATAGAGAAATACCTCTAGGGTAACTAGATTACCCTATAGACGATCGCAGCAATGCCCGAGGTTCTAAAATAGTCATACAATCGTCTGGCCTCTACTGATATCCACTCAAGCAGGATTTGGATCATCTTCTCCTCACAAATCTTTTCCCCAAAAATTAGATCTGGATCTGATCTGAAAGATCTTCAAAAGATCTTCTGAAGCTGGAGCAGCAGCTTCTCGATGAATCTCTGCAGCCTTCTAATCAGGAAGCCACCACGCCTTGGACAAGCACCAGATGAATGCCCAACCTCTTGGACGTGAAGAGGGGAGGGAAAAGAGCAAAGGGGGTATGGAGAAGTGGAAAGGATTTAGGCTTTTACTAGTTATTGAGCAGAGTCTCAAAACCCTAGGCGCAAACAGGATTTAAATAGACCCAACTGCGCCATGCGGTGCCACGTCCTTCGACCAATCAAAAAATTCTAATTAATTCTGAAAAAATTTTGATTGGTAGAGTGATATCATCTGATCATATCAGATAAGAATCCCTATAATCCCTCCTATTGTTGGCGCCAACACTGGATAAGCACAGTGAGATTGGCGCCCCACAGTCCAAGTTGATCAAGGGATCAGAGTTCTCATCTCATGGGACTCTATCCTTATCCACTTGGGGTGCACGCCCAATCTGAATATGGCACCCACTTTGAGGCCCAATTTAGAAGGTGGACACTCCACAAAAAATCTTCAATGACCTCTTGCCAAGTGGCCTTCAGTCCAAGGTCCATGGATCAACATTTGACCAATGTCCTAAAATGAAAATGACAGGTGACAGGAATTAGCAGATGTTGTCTTAAATTCATCTCATGAATTAAGACAAGTCCTTTCTAAGCTAGACTGGCTCCAGTCAGACTGTGAGAAACCTTCTCAAGGTTCTTTGGGTGAGTCAAATTACATTTGGCTCAGTCGAGATAGAAAAGATTACACGAGGAGAAAGTTAGACTCAATCATGTGCTAGCATGATTTTCTTGAACCTAATTGGATCTAATCCAAATCAATCAAACTGGGCTAGCTCAATTGATGACATCCAGACCCTAACTCTTGTTTGTGTGACCCAGTTAGGTTCATTTCCATATGGTAATGAGACATGTCGTGATCTTATCATCAACATCATCGAAACTCCTTTCAATGGACCAGAACTCTTCTGATTCAGACAATTAGAATGATCGATCATCAAGATCATTCTAATTGCTCTCAAAATCTATCAGTGACACCTAGCAGTATATGGTGGCAACCCATCAGAAATGAAGATGAACCTCTCGGTGCAGCTACCTGTGTGATTGAGTTCTTCTATCATAAGTTCCGACTGAATTAGGGTTAAGATGAACTCGTCAAACCTAACATCAGTCATATGAATCAATCAATTGATCTGAGTCCGATGTGAAACTCCAATGAAAAATTCTTTTCCATTATTTTACTCTACCATGGCCATGGGCTTAAGGACTCGATCTTTCGATCATCATAGGACTACTCCTCTTATCTACCGAGGTTGATAGATCCCATCTTAGTGTGATCTGGTTCCTACAATGAATATGCTACAGCCAACATACACCTCAGGGTTCTGAATGACTAGGAGATCGAGTTATGGTGTAGTCAAACTATAACACACTCAAGGTGAACTGTCGATGTACCTCAGGTCAAAGAACAAGACACACAGCTGCAGTATCGAGCTAGTCATCGACGAGAAGGTAGATTTTCTTATAACTGCTCGAGGTGGTCACGCTCAGTACTCTCATTCTCAATAAATATCTGTACTCTCGCTCCGATATCTCTACACCGTAGACTCAAGATACATCTATCTTAAGAAAGCGATCGTACACCAACCTTCCGGATCGATCACTATCCTCATGATGATTCTATGGTCAGGAGCTGTTTATGAGTTAGTTATATAAATTCATTCCTTAAATTTTCAACTCTTAAAAATATGAATTAATATTTCTACTAACTCAAAGGATGTATCACAGACATAATGTACACAATGTGATAGTAGAATAATCTTTTATTCATTTATAGTCAAAATTACAAATTTGCCCTTACATTTGTACAGAAATGTGTCAGCCAATCTAACATCTAGGGCACACATCTAACACATAATATGCGTCCTTTGCTGGTGGTCCATGGCAGAGAAAGAAGGAGGGGATGCCCAAGAGTTGGGCACCCCTTGTCTTGCCTTGTTTGGATAATCTTTGACTAGGTATTGGATCTAGACAAGGACTCTTCATATCTCTTTATTTAAAATAAATTTTTTTATAATTTTTTATGAAACACAGAGCATTGAGAGACCTTTGGGGCATCCAAAAATCAAAGAGAAAGAGTCTTAGGGTGTGGAGATCTAATAGACACAAAACTAGGTGTCTGGGTTAGAGCAAAGGAAAGAAGAAGAGGGTCTTCTTTTAGAGTTGCTGGGTTCATCTCTTTCCTTCCTCCATCTATAAGTTTTCTGAGAGTACCTCATCTAAAACTCATTCTCTTATTTTCATCTTTGAAAAAGTCCAAATCAAGAAGAAGGAGGCATCTGATCGACCATCGAAGAAGGATCAGCGTAGTACTAGCATACTGTGCTGATTTTCTGGATCAGGACTTCTGATCATGATTCGTGGGCTCGTGTGGACGACTCCTAGAGGTCAGATGCATGTGCGGCTTGCAACATCATCCTCAAGCCCAGATCAGCAAAGTTAGAACGTCTAACTTGGAAGGTAATAGATCTGATCTATTATATTTTACATACATTAGATGTAGTATAAAAATATGTTGATATGATCAACATGTAGTTCTTGCTCTTTATATTTTAATTTTTGATTTAATGCCATATAATAATCATGTAATAAGATCTTAGATCTAGAGATTCTCTGATTTTACAAGATAAATTTTGATTTATTTTAGTCTTCTGCTGCCTGATCTTGAAAAAGTTTCAAGATCTAACCCTGAAACCCTAGATCTGGTTCCTTCAGTTGCATCTAAAAATTTTTTCTAATGTTCTACTTGTTTAAGGATCAAATCTTTACCTGAATCATAGTGAAACCAGGGATCAAATCTCAAATTATCTGATATAAACCTTCGCGGAGGCCTGAATATGCAGACCCTCTACTTTGCATGCACGTCAAATGCCGTAGGAAATCAGGATGAACTCCAATCCAATTAGCTTCGCAACTCAATCAATCAAGGGATGAGATCTGATGATGAGATATTTTACACCAACAGGTGGGATGCCCAAGAAGAATCCACGCCCAAAAAGAGGAGGCGGCAACAAAGGAAGAGATGTAGAAGATGAAGGACCTCTCTCTTCACACGCGTGTCTTTCTCTCTTTTTCTCTTCTCTCAATTTGATTAGTTTGCTATTCTATTCTCTTCTATCATCCATAGGTAGAGACCCTCTCTATTTATAGATGATTCTTATAACCCAATGAGAGGAGGACTATTTATTCAAATCTGATTTGAATTGATCCAATACTCATGAAAGAAGGACTCCTATATGAGATATAATTGCCATCACTTATGACATCCACTTTGCACCCACTCCCACACCCATTTGGGATGCCCCAAATAAGTACCAAACTAATTTTTGATCATACTTCATGAGTGGGTATTCCTAGTGCAAGTAGGAATACTCATATCTCATCCAAAATATGTCCGATTTAAATCCGATTCGAAGTCAGTTCGAAACAATTTCAAAAGACTGTCAATCCTAAGCTCTTTAGAACTTTTGTACCAAGTCTAACTTGGATTTTGGATCTATTTAAATCTAATTAATTCAGATCTAATCTGAAATTAATTAGTACTTAAATCCAATCTTTCATATATTCCATAGATCATAGATAGAAATTGTTCATCCCTAGGATTGAACTTGAACATTATGTATAGTGCTAACTAGACATAGTCAACTCTTCAATCCCGTTTGACCCATAACTCAATTCTCAATCAAGTTAGCTTATATGTTCAATCAAGTCAAGTACTTTTAGATTGGACATATAAACATAGATGAATTCTTTCTTACTTTGTTTGACTTGTGTGCGTGACTCCATAGGTTCAAATATTAAGTCGGTAGCACAAGAACCAATTCCTGCACTAATTGAGATACCATCTAGCAATGGTTCTCGATGTCTAGATAGGTCAAATTATCGCAAAGAAATATTTCAGAATCCATACTCATGGTTACCGTATAATTCATCCTTTTGACCTTGGATGCTCTAGGATGGTCTCAGGTTAACTATCAACAATATTTTATCCACATTGTATTTCAACCTTTCAAATCCATCTCATGGATTACCCTGGTCAAGGCTTTACTAAATTGAAATATAATGATACATCAACTTCAATAATGCAGAGGAGTCAATCCCATCTTGATCCACACACAGACTTCGTAAGTACTTGACTGTACCCAGTACCTTCCGTCACTACATTAAAAATTCAAGTAGTTCGATACCAAAGCATAGTGAGTTGCTTGTAAGTCACTATGGTGATCTCAGGTCTGAAGGATATTTATATCCATATATTTTACGAGCAGCTCTTGATAGCAGAATGCTGAGCAGGTGAGTCACTTATTCAGTGATGATGTACCCTTACATCTCCCTGTATGCTATACCAGTGTCACCACACTCTTTGGTTAAAGGATAACCAACCCATATGGCACACAACGACCTTCACTCGATAAACATCATCGTTCCGTAATGATGTATCATTTGATTGTGAACTTGTTTAAGAACTATATGATAAATCCTCTCTTTATCGTACACTAGCATAGTTCTAGGGACTTCATCATAGTACAAGAGTTCAAGAAAGATGTCACTTTGTGATGAAAAAATATCAAAATAACTATTATTCAATAATCAATAATTCATATACAAGGATGAACTCAATCATTATACGATTGGTTCTAGGACATAATTTCCAACAACTCTCACTTGGACTAAAGTCAATCGGGGAGTATCTTATACCCATCTTCCATTTGAAGTCATCGAACTCTTTGAGCTTTAGTGAAGGGGTTAGCTAGGTTCTCCTTTTGTCGATCTTTGAAGCTCAACATCATATCGATTCACGATCTCTCACACTAGGTGATAGCGGCGCAGAACATATTTAGTGCAATGGTGCAACTTAGGTTCTTTCACCTGAGCTATGGCACTAGAGCTGTCACAATACAGCAGGACTAGACCATCAATGGAAGGTACAACTCCTAGCTCGATAATAAATTTTTGTAACCACACCACCTCCTTTGCAGCATCCGATGCAGCAATGTATTCTGCTTCTCATACAAAATCGACCATAGTATGTTGCTTGAAATTTTTTAGCAAACAACTCCTCCATTCAAGATAAATATATAGCCCGACACGCTTCTGCTATCATCACAATCTGACTGAAAACTGAAATCAGTATATCCCACAAGTTTCAGATCAGAGTCTCCATAGATAAGTCATTGTTTTTAGTATTTCTCAAATATTTAAGAATTGCTTTTGCAATCTTCCAATGCTTCTCATCCGGATCTGACTAGTACCTACTTACTACCCCTAATGAATAGGCCACATCCGACCTTGTACATATCATAGCGTACATGATAGATTCCACTGTCGAAGCATATGGTATTCTACTTATGCGCTCTCTCCTCAGGAGTTATCGGATAATCCTTCTTGGAAAGAGTAATTCTATGACCTATCGGAAGATAGCTTTTCTTGAAATTATTCATATTGAACCGCTTCAACAAGGTGTCAATGTACGTGGATTGGGACAATCCAAGCAACCTTCTAGATCTATTGTCACACCCCCGGCCCGAGATCGCGAGCAGGATGTTCATTTTTTTTTTTTTTGGGTTGGGTTTAAGGCCCAATGGGCCAGATGTTACATTCTTTCCTCCTAAAAATAAATTTCGTCCTCGAAATTTTTCTTACCTATCACCATTGTATTGGAAGCCTGTGCATTCCGATGAGTAAGCGCATAAACTCTTCCCAGGGTTTTAAAAATCTGTCCACCACCCTTATGTTGTCCTTCATAAGTTCTTTGGCCAACTTGATTTTCAGTATTTAGCGGGCAGCTAGTAATTTTATGATTCATCTGACCATATTTGAAACAAGCACCTGTATTCCAATAGCAATCCTTGTCTGTATGATTTTTGCCACATCTGGAGCACTGCTCACCATCAATCTGTTGAGTCTTATTATCTATTGCTCCCTAAGTTGAACTTTTGATGTTTTTATTATTCTGCCCTTGTGTATCATTTAATTTTGCTCTCTTTCTTTGCTTTCTTTCCCTTTCCATGCATTCTTCATTGACTTCTCTTTCAATTATCAGTGCTTTGTTTACCACATCATAAAAAGTTGTCAATTCATATGGAACCACTTGTTTTCGAATCTCAGTTCTCAGTCCCATCTCAAACTTGTGAACACGTTCTTGCTCACCATCCACTAATCTCGGAGCAAATTTTGCTAACTCTATAAATTTTGCTTCATATTCAGTCACACTCATACCCTTTTGCTTCAAATAAATAAACTCTTGCTCTTTCTGGATCCTTATACTCCGAGGAAAATACTGATCGTAGAATGCAATCCGAAATCTTTCCCAGGTAAGTATTTCGCCGTCTTGTTCATACTTGCACTGTAGTGCTGACACCAGTTGTATGCTTCTCCTTGTAGTAAATAAGCTGCATATCGAATCTTTTCTTCATCAAGACACTCTTGGATAGTGAAAGCCTTCTCCATCTCTATTATCCAATTATCAACCTTCAAAGGTTCAGTAGTCCCCTTGAAAGCTGGAGGAGCAAGCTTTTTAAATTCTGAAATATTATTCCATTGTACTGGTTGCTCTCCATGTTGTGGTGGTGGATGCTGATGTTGTTGTGTATCTCGTTGTATCTGCTGTTGTTCAAGCATTTGCTGCTGTATTTGTTGTTGCGTTTGTACCATCCTGATTAGGGTCTGCATTAACTGAGCCATATCTGTTCCTGACGTACTCTCGAAGTACTCCCATTAGGATCTATGACTCCCTCCTCCTGAGGGGTGCCACTGGTCAGATGGGGAGTGCTACCATCCCGTGGTTGTGATGTCTCTCTTGCAATTCCTTGAGTAGTTCTTATCATTCTACGGGGAGGCATGATAACCTTGTAGTAGTAAAACTTTATTAGATTCATTTATCTATTTGTTAGGATGGGTTTATTATGATGCTCATACTTTAATGTCCCAATATTTTAATGTTTACCCACCTACACTCATACTATGTCTAATTCTATGTATCATAATTTATCCACTTATGCTCTGATACCATATTAATTATCACGCCCCCGGTCCGAGATCGCGAGCAGGAGGTCGCGGTAACCGCCGCATACTTATGAAGAACTCTCTCCATAAGCATGCAAGGCATCTCATCACGATATCAATGCATCACAGCGGAATAAATTTAAATAATTATTATTCAACTTTAATTCAAGTAATTAAATCAAATATCTTACATCCAATAAAATTTTACTAAAAATAAAATAATAGATCTAAGTTCAATGAAGTTGACAATGCTAAATCTCGTCTCTAAAAGCTCTGTCCCAATATTTCTTCCCATGCTGTCATTAATTATCTGAATCTAAAAAATAGAAAGAAAGGTAATGAGCTAGACAGCCCAGTAAGTAACAAATATCTCAACTAGATATTTCAGATATTATATAATTTTCAAGAACAATACTGCAAATAAACATAAAAATATATTTCATACTGATTTTATACAAATCCAATCTTTTCAAATATTCACATATAATATAATCATAAATCTGATTCGATTCAAAATACTCGTAACTCAATAGCCTCGACTATGACCAACGTTTAACCCCCATTGACGGGATCCACTGAATACTAGCGCACAACCCCCCACTGGCAGGGTCCACTAAATACCAGCACACAACCCCCACTGGCAGAGTCCACTGAGTACCAACGTGTAATCTCCATTGGGGGGCCCACTGAAATATAGTTAGGCTAAGAGCATAAATTCGGTCTGTATCAAAATACTTTTGTATCATAATATATCATAATTTTTCACTGAATATGTGCATAATCGATGTACCATAATATTTCAAAAGTACTTTTCTTTCAAAACATAATTTCATAAATCATGCAAATTTCAGAGAATAATTATTTATTTTTAGAATAAATATGAAATATCTCGAGAAGATGGTTCATTACTTACCTTTCACAGAGTACTAGATGAATAGATCGACTAACTTCTAGAAGATTTTTCAGTGGCTATTATCCAAAATTATATTTTTATATTAATTTTAATTCAAAATTAAATCTAAACAAATCTCAAATCAAAATCTCACTTAGAATCAGACTCTTCCCTAAACTCGATCAAAATCATCAAAATGAAGCCTTTCACTATGCTAATCTTAGAAGGATAATTTTGGAGAGAGAAATCCATCAAGAGAGAGAAATAATCTAAAGAGAGAAAATTCTAGAGAGAGAAAGTCTAATTTTAGAGAGAGAAAATAAGGGTTCAGACTGAAAGAAGAGAGAGAAACTCTCTCTCATTTTTATTTTATTATTTTTTATTTTTTTCTTTTCTTTTCTTTTTTTCTTTTCTTTTTTTTTTTTTTCTTTTTCTTTTCTTTTTCCTTTTTTTTTTCTTTTTTTTTCTTTTATTATTTATTGATTTATTTATTTATTGCTTTTCTTTTTTTTTTTTTTTTTTTTTTTTTCTTTTTCTTTTCTTTTTCCTTGAAAAATATGAAACAGGGGACCAAATGGTCCCCTCATACGGTTGGCCGACTAACGATCGGTCGGCACAGGAATGGTCGGTAGCCAGAGGAGAGAGCACCGCCATCCCAAGGGTCCCAAATTGGTGGCCGACGACGACCATCGACGTCCAAAATCAAAAAAAATCAAAACCTCTTCCATGACAAAATCCGATGACTCCGATCACCGATGAGCATGCACACCGGCACGGGAAGGAAGGAAGAGAACCACATGCTTACCTCGAGCTCTGGAGACCTCTCCGGTGAGAAATTGCAGCGGGCACAGTGACGGTTTTTGTGAGCGATTTCCGGCGATCTACGCCGTTTCGCTCCAGGATTCTTTGGTAGGAAGAAGGGAGAAGGGTCTCCCCTTTAAATAAAATCGGAGGAGAGGAGTTTGACTCCTCTCCAATGAGGTTTCCGACTCCGATTAGGAGCCAGTCGGGAGAAGAAGACTCCCTACGGGAGTCTTCTTCATTTTTTTTTTTTTTTGGTTTGGGTTTAAGGCCCAATGGGTCGGATGTTATATCTATCCTAATAGATCTTCATCCCTAGGATGTAGGATGCTTCTCTCAAGTTCTTCATAGAGAACTGTGATGATAACCATAACTTCACACTCTGGAAGGTCGGGATGTCATTTCTTAGTAACAGTATGTCATCCACATACAGCACAAGAAAAATGACCATAGAATTAGAAGCCCATTTGTAGATGCAAGGCTCTTCTTCATTCCTAACGAAGCCATACGTTTTGATTATCTTATCAAAATGCATGTTCCAACTCCTCGATGCCTACTTAAGTCCATAAATTGACCTTTTCAGCTTGCATACTTTCGACTCATTTATAGATGTGAACCCTTCAGATTGTATCATATACACCTCTTCTTCCAGCTCTCCATTAAGAAAAGCAGTTCTGACATCCATCTATCAGCTCTCATAATCTAAGTGTGCAGCAACAGCAAGCATAATCCGAATAGATTGAGCATTATCACAGGAGAGAACGTCTCATCATAGTCAATACCATAACACTGACGGTAACTCTTAGCAACTAGATGGGCCTTGTAGTCTCTATCTTCCCGTCTGCTCCTCTTTTTCTCTGAAAAATTTATTTACACCCTATGGATTTTATCCCTTTGGGCAGATCAACTAGTGTCCAGACACTATTGATCTCCATGGACTCCATCTCGGACTTCATAGCCTCAAGCTATTTTTGGGAGTCGGACCTTTGCATGGCCTCCATATAGGTGATCAGATCCTCATCATTCTCATCAAGTTCAATAGGATCACCGTCTCAGATCAGAAAACTATAGTATCTATCCAACTGACACAGTACTCTACCGGATCTCCTTAATGGTGCCTCTACTAGCTCAGATTCGATTCACCAATCGAACCCAATTCTGTATGTGTCGATCTTTCCACCTCATGAACTTCATCAAGTTCAATTTTACAGGTATTAGCTCCTTCATCAAGGAACTCCTTTTCCAAAAAGACTGTCCGACTGCTGACAAACACCTTTTGTTCTGCAGTGAAGTAGAAGTAGTACCCTTTAATTTTTTTTGGATACCCTACGAACAAGCATCTATCAGACTTGGTCTAAGCTTATCTGTCTTTAAATGCTTGACATAAGCTGGACACCCCCAGATCCTAAGATGTGAGAGCACCGACTTACATCCAGTCCATATCTCATATGAAGTTTTATCGACAGACTTACTGAGCATCTTATTCAAAATATAGCAGGCAGTCTCTAGAGCATATCCCAAAAGGATATTGACAGACTGAAAAAAGCCCATCATGGATCGGACCATGTCTAATAAGGTTTGATTCTTTATCTCGGACATACCATTATGTTATGGTGTTTCAGGAGGGGTCCATTGTGAGAGAATCCCATTCTCTTCTAGATATGTCAGAAACTCACTGGTGAGGTATTCACCTCCTCGATCTGATCGAAAGATCTTAATACTCTTTCCAGTTTGTTTCTCTACATCAGTATGAAATCGTTTGAACATTTCAAATGATTCTGACTTATGCTTCGTAAAATAGACATACCCATACCTCGATAGGTCGTCTGTAAATGTAATGAAGTAGTAGTATCCTCCTCTGGCACTTATGTTCATAGGCCGATATACATCAGTATGTATTAGACCTAGGACATCACTGGCTCTTTCAACTTTTTTTTAAAAGGTGACTTAGTCATCTTACCAAGTAGACAAGATTCACAGATAGGCAATGATTCACAATCATCTATCTCAAGGACACATTCGTTAATCAATCTGTCAATCCTATTATTATTCACATGACCAAGCCTACAATGCCAAAGGTAGGATTCACTGACATTATCTATTTTGGGACGTTTACTAGGTGTGTACATTACACTAACAGGTTGTGATATTATGTATATGTCATATTTTAATTGTCCATACATAATTGTAGTATCATTCATAATGCTATCATAAAAATCATCCTTTATTATAAACTTGTAATCAAGTTTGGCCAAAAGGCCTACAGAGATGACATTCATCATAAAGGAGAGACAATAATGACAATCATCTAACATTACACTACTGGACTCGAAGACGAGCTGCAAAGTTCTCAAGGCCAGAACTGGAACAAGGCTTCCATCTCCAACGTTAAGGAACCGCTCGCCCTTTCAAAATTTTTTACTTACCTGCAGTCTCTACAACGAATTGCATATATTAATAAGACTTTCGGTATCCAATACCTAGGTAGTAGTATCACAAACAGAAAAATTATAAGGTGTTATCATATAAATACCTTGTGAAGTAACCACTTGCCTCTTTCTCTTGTTCTTAGGCCTGTTTGGATCAAAGATGGCTATATAAGCAGGATAATTTTTTTTCAATGATCCAGCTTCTTACAGAAGAAGCACTCTGCCTAGCTCTTGTCAACTTTTGACAGTTTGCTCTGCTTGGGATCGGCGGCACGGGATTTTTGCACCTTTTTCTTCTTTCCTCTCCTAGAGGATCGACGTCCTACAGATGAACCTCCCACTAAATTCACTGGCTCCTTTTGGAGCTGGTGATCCTTCTCAAAAGTCTGCAGTAATCCTAGCAAACCATAGTAGTATACTGCAGGCTTCGTCATTCTATAATGACTGAGAAAGGGTAGATAGAATTTCGGTAGCGAATTGAAGATAACATCCTTGCCTAACTGTTCATGCAATGAAAAGCTAAATTTGCTAAGGCATTCAATTTTCTCAATCATATATAATACATGATCGATGACTGAAGCTCCCTCTCGCATACGAACATTGAACACTACGCAGGAGATTTTATGTCTCTTCGCATCCTCAGGAGTGCCGAAGGACTCATTTAATATTTGAATCATCTCCTCAGACTGCATATCTTCGAACTTACGACTAAGTTCATCGTTCATAGCTGCCCTCATCACACAACACACAGTCGTGCGATCATTGAGCCACTTCATGTAAGTGTCTCTTGCAGCATGAGGAGCATTAGCTGTAGGTTCTTCAGGTGCCTGATCCATAAGGACATACAAAATCCTCTCATGCTCCAACATGATCTTCAACTTTCGATACCAGCTATCGAAGTTGGGTCTGGTGAGCTTGTCGCTGTCCAACAGCGAACGGAAGGATAGTGTATTGGCCATAACAGAAAGAAGAAAATATTAGCCTATTAGTATATGAATTATTTTTTTAATCCTGAAGATATGGACTTTAGTCTAAAGGTCCTCTCACTATTTTTTTGTGAATTGGTAGCCTCTACCTCCAACTTGAGGAATTACATTAATTTCTTACCGGATACTAGAATCCACACGGACTACATTCGGGCCCAAGTGTGGCTCGGTCAACCCTAGTGCATCCATGGTAGGTTCATAACCAATTGTTTCTCCAAATAACTTCTAGCATTGGGTTTTACCCCAGACATTCCTTCAGCAGGCGTGTGGCGCCTCCACTGAAAATCCTGGTTAGGTCCAACCATTAACATGACACATCAAGTGCATCTAACAAACAGATGTCTAGGCCCGAGTATGGCTCGACTAACCTGAGCATTGATCTGAAGATACATTATGATGGTCATATGATGAATGATAATTCCAATACGTAATAGACACCAGGCGTGTGGCGCCTCCAATGCCTCTTTGGAATATTGAACTCATTATCACACACCTTAATTGGAGGCAATGATCAAATTATCTCATAACTTTATCACTTTATGGACCTAATAATTTAGAGAATTTGATTTCATTGACCTGAGAATAAGAGAAGTCGACCTGCAAGCTGCAAATTCTTCCACTGACTTCATCAAGTCATGTAAAGGATTAAACACAAGTGGGTCTAAAGATACCTAAATCAGTCACACTGATTCACCTTAATGGCATGGGTCAGCATGAATCGATTAGTGATCTAATCAAAATATAATCTACCATGTTGGCCAGGTAAGTGAGATCAGCGGGAAGGATCTGCCCTTAACTCACTGTAGACACATCTAGGTGAATAGCTCCCAATTAAAAATCACTTGATCGAATCTGTCAAACTTACCTTAGACACCAACTGGTTAATTAGTTTCGATTTGGCACACCAGAAGATTTGGGCTCAACCACGGAGCCCTGATCATAGTCCATTTATTAGGATCAAACATATAGACTTGATCAGACTTCAACTATTGAGATTGATTTAGAGAAATATTGATCTAATCTAATTCAACACTTGATTAGACTTAATTAATTTCTCTACTTGACCCATATGTTTCCTAACCCTAGGTCTAACCCATTAAAGACCTGATTCATGCTAACCCTTTGCTCATCATATTATGTGGTGTCTTAATAATCTTCAATTCTCAATTCTAGATCATTCAAACTTAATTCAAAATTAAATGTGTGAAATATGTGTTTCAGTTTGTAGAACTATTCTACAAAGGTTTCAAGTGAAGCATACCATATGTTTCAACACATAAAAATAAATTTTCATAATATGTTTAACAATTAAACATACATAGGTATGATCTAAACTTCATTCATACATCTCATGTATATAATAACTTCTAAATCAATACTAATTAATCATATGTAATATGTAATTCAGATCTAAAATAATTTTATATCTAAATTTTATCCTATTATAATGAATCATAAATCATTTAGATCTAATCTAAATATATTTATGACTAAAATAATATATAAAATTTGTTCATTTTTTTCTTCATGAAACTGGATCACAACGACACCCCTACACGTCATAAGAGAACCCATCAAATAGGCAAAAGAGAGATTAATCTCTTCAATCTCTTATGACCGACAGTCTGGTGATCTCATCAATCCGAGCACTAGGCTACTAAGATCTGAAATCTAATTTCTTATATAATTACATCAATATGTAATTATTGACAAAACTATTTTATGTCATGAACATATCCTTGATCTCATCAATTATATTCTTCATTTAATCCAATTAGATTTGATGTATCATATACATCATATCAAATCTAAAACTTATCTTATACTGATTATAAAATATTAATTTTAGATTTGATATCAAATAGAAAAATAATTAGATACAAATATGAATGCATAAGGAATTAATTTTTGATAAAATCTATTTTCGCGTAGTACTGAATTATGATAGGATTCAGATCTAAAAATCCATCGAAATGGATCCAATTTAAATCTGAAATAATTCTCACTTCATAAAAAAATAATAAAATTAAAATTTTATTAAAATAAATTTAAAATAAATTTTAATTCACATTATTTTTTATAAAAAATTTAGCAACAACAGAATTCTGTTATAACAGATGTATAACAACCTCAATCAACAATTGATTAGGCACCTCTAATCCAATCAAAATTAGATCAAAAATTTTATATAAATAGATTTAAATAAGATTTAATATCATACAAAAAATTTTATTTATATCTTATATAAATAATTATAAAAAATTTTATTTTGTATGCATATATTTTAGGCCTGCTCTGATACCAATTGAAGGGAAGGAAATAGTTTCCCTCCAGGATGCCCAGGTTGCATCTAAAATTTTTCTTTAATATTCTACTTATTTATGAATCAAATCTTTACCTAAATCACAGCAGAATCAGGATCAAATCTCAAATTATCTGATATAAACCTTCATGGAGGCTTGGATATACAGACCCTCTACTTCGCATGCACGTCAGACGCCGCAGGAAAGCAGGATAAACTCCAATCTAATTAGCTTGGCATACACAATCAATCGAGGGATGAGATGTGATGATGGACACCTTACACCAATAGGTAGGATGCCCAAGAAAGATCCATGCCCAAGGAGAGGAGGCGGCAACAAAGGGAGAGATGTAGAAGATGAAGGACCTCTCTCTTCATATGCCTGTCTCTCTCTCTTTTTCTCTTCTCTCAATTTGATTTGTCTGCTATTCTATTCTCTTCTTTTATCCATAGGTAGAGATCCTCTCTATTTATAGATAATTCTCATGACCAATGAGAAGAGACTCTTTATTCAAATCTGATTTGAATTGGTCCAATACTCATGAAAGACTCCTACATGAGATATAATTGCCATCACTTATGACATCCACTTTGCACCCACTCCCACACCCACTTGGGATGCCCCAAATAAGCATCAAATCAATTTTTGATCATGCTTCATGAGTGAGTATTCCCAGTGCAAGTAGGAATACTCATATCTTATCCAAAATAGGTCCGATTCGAATCCGATTCGAAGCCGGTTCGAAATAATTTCGAAAGATTGTTAGTCCTAAACTCTTTAGGACTTTTATACCAAGTCTAACTTAGATTTTAGACCTATTTAAGTCCAATTAATTTAGATCTAATCTGAAATTAATTAGTACTTAAATCCAATCTTTCATATGTTCCATAAAATTTAACGTTTGATTTTTTTTAATTTTTTTTTTGAATATAGCTTACTAACTTTTTTATTTTTTTATTTTTATAAAAAATTAAAAAAAAAGAAGAAAAGAAGGATGAAATACTTCAAATTAGTGAGATCAATCTTAATCCTAAACTATTTTTTTTTAATATTAATTTTTTTTTTTCAAATTAACATAAAATTCACTCATATAAACCTAATAAAAATTGCATGACAAAAGTAGAAACTTAATTATTTAGAAACATTCATCATTTTAGATTTACTTTTGGTGATCACTAGAACAAGGTAAGTTTTCAAGTTTGATTAATTTCATGCATCAACTTTCGTTGCATAGAATCCCTTGTTTGAAATTGATTGTGCATATTCATCTCAAATCAACTTAAGGGCAATACCCATTAACAAGATAAGGTGGAGATTTCATCATCTTTTCTTACCCCAAAAACCATCAACCAACATCCCGCATTAATCCAAGCCTAATTAAAATTAAGTAAACGTTGGCCTCTAGGATCAATTGAGTTTAGTTTGAGTATTGTGGTAAAGTCAAGTGCAAAGTAAGTTTGAACTCACCCCTAAAATGGTGTCTAAAGCAAGAGGTTATAAAGGCTAAGCCTAAATGAACTCATGGTTATTTAATTGTTCCGTAAGCTTACCTGACCAATCTAATTGGTGTCTAAGGCAAGCAACGGGAGGACCCTCACGACCCCACTTCTTACTTGGCTAGTTGAAGAAAATGAGAACAGATCCAACTTGCATCTAGGCCAAGCCACTCTATATTAAACTGTTAGGTCTAAGAAATCCATAGGTGTCTAGGTTTAATTGCTTGCTAACTTGATTACAATTAACACTTAACCACAACTAATTCTTCTCATCTATCATCTTTAGATCAAGGACTTTCTTAAGGTTCTCATCTTTAGAACCTCTCTCTTTCTCTCTTCTCTTTCCTTTCTCCCTCTTCTTAAAAAAAATCTGAACCACACACATTAGGGTTACACTGGTATATACATCAAGGAGATCTCTTTATCCTGACCTAGTTGAACCTAATCCTGAAATTGAATGGCTGATTTACGTTAAATCTGAAAATCAAATGGCTGAAAAACTTAAAGAACCACCCAGACAGATGAAGTAATATTTTATTCCTTCCACCTATAACCCATCAACTTGTATCCACTTACCTGATATCCCTGCAAGCTATTATGAGATCAAGTCGACCACAATCCAGATGCTCCCATCTTTTTATGGGAACACTAATGAAGATCCTTATAAGCATCTAGATAAGTTCTTAGAAATCTATTCTACAGTGAAGATTCAAAATTTTACTGATGATGCACTTAGACTGACCCTATTCTCCTTCTCACTTAAGGATAAAGCTAAGTACTAGCTTGGCACAATAGGGAGATTGATCCGAACTTGGGCTAAAATGCAGCACGAGTTTCTTAAAAAATTCTATCTCATAAGTCGAACCGATACCATGAGGCGAGCCATCACTGGATTTGCTCAGCTTCCAAGGAAACAAATTCACTGAGTCATGGGAGAGACTTAAGAAACTTCTTAGAAAATATCCACAACATGGTCTATCTAAGTGGCAAATTATTCCAACTTTTTATGAAGATTTAGGTGACCAGTATAAACAGATGGTAGATGCATCTTGTGGAGGTGCATTCATGAGTATGAGTGAGGATGAAGTCTATATTTTGTTTAAAATCTTGAGTGAAAACTCGATCAACCATGATTCATTATCTTCTCATGAAAGATCGATCCCTCACCAAAAGCGGATAGAAATTTTTGAGATCAAACAAACAGACTTTAGTTCTAAGGCTGACTTGAACCTAATAGCTCAAAAATTAGATAAAATCGATCTTTTTGCCTAGAAATTAGATCAGTTTCTAACCCTAGGTTAACAATCTCTTGCGCAATATACACCACCTTCTAATTATCAAGAGATCTATTCTATCTGTGCTAACCCAGCCCATCGTGTGAGTGAATGTCTCACGGCTGCATAATTTTTACCTTTCATCTTAAGAATAAGTTTAAGCTGTCTAAAGTTACTCCAAACCTGTCAATGACCCATTCTCAAACATATATAATCCAGATACCACTTCAATTTTTTTTGGAGACTCCAACAGACTCAGGCTCAAACCCAAATTCTTCCTGTGCAAAACTTTCAAAATAAGCCCCAATATCAAAATTATGCCTATAATAGAAGTCAGCTTAGTCAGCCTATCCAGCTACCATATCACAATTAGCCATCATACCCACCTCCTCAACAGACCAATCTAGTCGATGATAGATTTAATCAACTCCAACAATTGATTATAACCCAACAGCAATCTATCGCAAGACTAGAAGCATAAATAAGACAGTTAGCTGAGTCTACTATGAGAGAGAATCAGGTCAATTGTCAAGCCAACCGATACCAAATCTCAGGAACAACCCATCCACCCACCAACTATCTGGATCTAGTCATCAATTTAATGTCCCCCTAAGAATCCTTAATTTGAGAATGCCAATGTAATTACTGAACTTAGAAGTGGTAAAATTCTTAAGGACCATATCAAGACCAGATGAGAGAGGCTAGTACTGATGCTAGCTAAAATAAAAATTTAGAAGAAGAGGTTAGTACTGAGACTAACCCAATAAAAAAACCTGAGCCCAAAACTAGTACTGATGCTAGTTCTAATTTAAGTGAGAAAAACAAATAGAAGAAGAGCGTAGATAATTTACCTAGATATAGAAACCAAGAGTTTCATTTTCTTCAATCCTAGAAGCTGGTTCTTCCACTCTTGAATCATCACCTCCTCCAGAACTGAAGTCGCCCTTGGTCATACCTAAGCATATATGTTTAGAATCACGTGACATCCTTCTGGTACCTATTATTTCAAACTCAACTCCTAATCCAAAAACTCAATTCATGAGTATTTTAAAGAAAAAATAGAAGAAATTATCAATAAACAAGAGTCTATAAATAGGTTTGTAAATTATCTTCTTAATATTGAAAAGATGATGCTGACTAAGAATGAAATTGTAAAATACTTTCTAAAGATTAATAATAAAATACTAAAATTTATTATAGGCCATCTTCCTAAGATTGATAATTCAAAACCATTAGAATTTGTCAATTCAATATTCGATATGGGGTAAGTGAGGTAGAATCTGTATTGATCTGGCTGAAAACGATAAACTTAGCGCTTTCTGAGAGGCAACTCAACTTCTGTATTTTGATATCTTTTATATTTTATTTAAGTTAATTAAGCCTTACTTAGTATCTTTTGTAGGGATTTGAAGATAATATTGGCTAAATTGGAGAGAGAACAAATTTTGAAAAGACTTCTGGATCAGGTGATATCTCTCTTTTTTCTTTCTCTTTGTATGCACTCTTTATTTTTCTTACTCTATTGAGGACAATATCAATTAAATTGAGGGGGAGAATAATAAAAATTTTAAAGTCATCGAGTATGTTTGTATTTAGCATTTAAGCACCTGATTACACTTAAGAATTGAGTTGAACTAAGTATTTTTTAAAAAAAAATTGATGCACAGATCAGAGAGCTTGTGAGATATCGAGGGATCAAGTATTAAGAAAACCTAATAAAAGTTAAATTTAAAATTTAAATAATTTTTTTTGAGCATTTCTAAATTTTTCTACCAGTATCAAAGAAGAGTTTACTTCTTATGGACTTGTGTAGGATAAATATATGTTTCTTCATATAGATAAAAAAAAAAGAAAAAAATTTTCAATACTTCATGCTAAGTAATCGGGCCTCTTTGCCTAAGTATTGAGTTTCACATCAAAAGATATGAAGGATAAAGAAACTTTATTGTAAAGCTAGTTTTAACTCGTAGTCTGTTTGATTCGAGTAAGTAAGTCTGAGGGATATTCTATACCTGGTGCTCTAAAGTCATCTGGTTCAAGAGTCATTGATTGAAAACTTGCTACATGGGTCAAACAGAAGACTTAAGAGGTTAAGACACTCACTAGCGGTACAATGTTAAAAAAAAATTATTAATAAATAAAGAACAGAAGTAACAATATACTTGTCCATATGAAGGTTAATGATTTGAAGATAAAGATAGGGGTAATTTAGAAAAAGTTCAAAAAAAATTTATTATTCTTAGCTTAACTCTCACATTGATTAGTATTAATACCCTAATGACATACCTCATTCACGCTCTATTAAACATCAATAGCTCTTTTTGAAAATTACCTGATAAAATTTGAAATTCTAAGTTAAATGGTACTTAACTCTAAATTCTTTTTTTACTCGAGGATGAGCAAAGTTTAAGTTGAGAGTATAATAAATCGTATATTTTTATATTTTTTTAGATATTTTTGATAATTAGTGGTGTTAACATCTTCTAAAAAATATAATTTCATAAATAAATTATTTTTTTATAAAAATAAATAATTTTAAAGAATATAAAATTAGAACATATTAATGAAAAATAGATATCAAGCTAATTGAGCAATTTAAGCACCAAAATAATTGAAAAATTAATGAGCAATTTAATTCATATTTTTTTTATTTTTTAGATACAAAATCTGAGCAAAATTAAGCAAAAATACTTAAAAATTTATTTTAAAATAGCCTTCAGTGCATGGTGGACCAGCCGCTCGATCCATAAAATCAAGAGCACAATCCACAAGCACAGTTACACAGTCTTTGTCACGGCTCATGGTAGCTAAATATTTTTTGCACGATCGGATGGTTGAAATCGCACCAAATACACGATCGGACGGCTAAAAAGAAGCTTTACCATATCAATCGGTGATGGTCCATAACAGCTGTGCGATCCAATGATTAAGAGCGATCCTGAGCGAGATTCGATGGTTGTGTTCGTTGTCGGCTGAGAACTAAACTGGAAGAGACTTCTTGGTGCCATCCAATGGTCCAAAACCAATCTGAAGCCCGATTCGAGGCTGACAGCGATCTCGACTATGAATAGGAGATCAGGGCACAATCCAATGATCCAGAATCGATCCATGATTGATCTAATGGCCAACATTGATCCCGATCGAGATGAGGAGTTTAATGGTGATTTTTGATGCGATCTGGGCAGTCCAAACAAGATCCAATAGTCAAAAAATTAAGACACGATTTGACACGATTTTGAGGGCTTTTGAGACTCCGTTTGCTATCAGAAAAAGATGAAAAATTCACCTATAAATAAAAGGGTTTGAAAATAAAAAAAAGTAGAAAAAATAAAAAATAAAAAAAAAATTAGAGAGATTTAGAGATCCAAAGAGAAGAAGAAGAAAAATCAGTTCGCTCCACGAAGTACAAAGGAAGAAGAAGAAGTCGTCAACCATCTTCTCGACGAGGCTGCATCGATCAACTTCAAATCTTTATTATAGTTTTATTTTATTTTATTTTATTATTTTTTTAATTTTTTGTAATTAAATTTCAACTTTCAATTAATGCAAAATTTATTTTATTGTACTTTTAATTTTTTTTTATTTTTATTACAAGTAGATGCTAAGATCTAGTTAGTAGATCTTAGTACCAATTTATTTTTATACACTTTAAATTTCTGTCTTTTATTTTTATTGCAAGTAGAAGCTAGAATCTAAATAGTAGATCTTAGTATCTAATTTATTTTTCACACTTTTAATTTCTGTTTTCCGACTTAAATTATTTTTTCAAAATTTTTTTTATAAAATCAAAAATTTCAAATCAAAATACCACCTTCTTTGTAAATTCGATTCGACTCGCTACTCTCTACATGCTTTTAATTTTTATTGAAGTCAAATTTAATTTGATAATCACGATGTCTTAACGGCAATATCGTGAGCTTATCAATATCTTCATCTGTACTCGATTATCTTCTTTCAAAGTTTTATAATGAAGCTCGCGAGTTGAATGCCACATTAATTAGAACTATTTTCAATATCATTTTTGTTCATATGAATTGGCATGCTAATCTTCCTCCATTCATTGGGCATCTTCTTGATCTTTAAAATTTATTAAATAAAATAATCAAGCAAATTACTCCTATATCATCTTAACACTTCCAAACCTCAGTAAAAATTCAAATCCAACCTTTTTTTCCTATTTCCATTTTTAATAGCCTTATTTATCTTAGATACTCTAATTCTATATGTATACTTACTATTCCTATTCTCAATAGAACTAGTGATGCATCCTAAATGATGTATCAAGATAACTCCAATATCTTTCCTTGATCCTGTATGTCTTCTTTTATAAAATTTTCCTTGTTTTCAGCTTTGGTGCATTTAATTGTGTTAAGTATCCAATTTTCCCTTCTCTTAGCTTTACAATCTTCTATATATAAATATAATCATAATTAAAGACTATTGAGGTGAATATAATTTATTCTAAATCAGATTGATAATTATATATATATATATTGAAATTAATGAACCTACATTTTGAAAATAAATTGATTATATTTTTATACTGAGTAAAAATAAATTATATTTTAATTATTATATTCTATATTATTGTATAGATTATCTAATTAAGATATTCATTATTTACTAGGTTATTGAATTCATTATCCTCTCTTTTTTTTTTTTTTCAGATTTAAATGCACCAGATGTGTACTATTTTGAGAGTAAATTCAGATGCAAGATTTGACAATATCAAGATGATTTGAATTTAGATTTATTATTATATCTTATAAGATTATTCGTTAAAATTTATTTGATGCCAGATTTTTCAACTTTATTTATTAATTAAATTTGTTAATTAATTGAACTTAGACTTTTCATTATAACAATCATCTTCGTTGCGATGTATTTGATATCATATTGGAATGCTATATATGTTTATAGGGAGAGTTCTCTATGAATACGACGGTTGCTATGACCGCCGGCTCGCAATCTCAAATTAAGAATATGATAATATAATATTAATTATATTATACTCAACTATATAATACCATATAATGTTCTTTATATTTTTAATCATACCAAAAGCATTTTCTTAGTTTGGTTATCGGAGGAAGTTAAAATTCTATAGTACTTTAGAAAAGTAACTACCAAACAGCAAATATCTTATTATAAAGACTCTACTTCCCAAAGCTATCTTTCAAAAACTCTACTTCTAACATCTCTAAAAGCTCTAATACCAACAGCAATTTCAAATAGACTTAAGGACACTAAAGCCCTCTTACAATGTTACAAAAGCAAGACACATACAAATCATAGCACATATAGTACCTTAAAACATTTTGTAAATTAAATGCAAGAATTCAGTCAGTGTGATTTAATGAGACATGATGCTAGTGGCAGTGAACAAATGACTGCCAGTGCACGCTAGTTGTCAGGCATCATATAAGCTAGTTTGTGGCTTCAGGTTATGCAGCAGAAGGCAACCTTGGCAGCAGTTGGCCAAACATGGAGCTGCAAATCAATAGAAGGCATCAGCAGTTAAGTCAATGTGGCAAGTTCTCACTAAAAGCAGTGATGGCTTAAAATGTGTTGCAAAAGCCTGATAGGTCATGGAGAACATACCTTTTGACATAATAGTAACAGAAATCAGCCAAGATGAATGTTTGAACCAGTTCCGCAAGGAGGAGTGCAGGATACCAAAAGAAGCCGGTTCCCATGTAGGTTATAAAATATCCACGTGTCTCGATTAACTGCACAATGAACAATAATTTTTTAATACACAGGGCTTATTTTTCTTTATTGTATTGCTTACATTAAAATATCAATTGCAAACTAGAATACAAATATCTTTGGCACATGGGATGATGTAACTTTAATTAAGAGGATTGAATGAAATGAAGAAATATCGATTTGGCTGTAATCCTATATGCAGATTTAACTTATGGGATGAAATCCAGGACATGGAAATATTTCCATTTATGTAAACCAATAAATAAACTCTCATTTTTGGTAAATCTAAGCTCTGTGTGTGTGTGTGTGTGTTTGGAGAACTACAACAAGTGGAAGCCTGGCCGAAAAGCAGGGCAAGCACAGGATCAAACACAGGTCTATTTAATCCACACAGGAGAATTCATCAACTCAACCAATTGGTACGCTCTGCTACTCTTATTATTATTTCTCTGGTGCATGTTAGAAAGAAAGAATTGAGTGGTGCACATGTCTGACAATGGAATGAGTTTCAGGGGTTCAATGTTATAGCAGGGCTCAGTTATTGCCCTCATTTTATGTATTACAAGCACAAAGGGGCATGGATAAAAGGAACATGGATTTATTACAGCACAACCATGGAATCATTAGAAGATAATTGTCAAGGGCATAACTAAGTTGATGCAGAAAGAACCAAAGCAATTTTTACAAAAGTATTATGTATTCATATTAGTATTCAGCCCGAGTGATGAAGCTAGATTGATAGGTTGACTGTGAAAGCAAGACTACCATTGGTGAAGGAACAAAAGTAGTTACAGCAGAAAACAAAACAGACCTACTCAACAAAAAAAGGGAAAATAATTTAGAAACTCAAAAAATCTCACACTAAAGAATCACTCAGACGTTGTGGACATCTTTGCTTCTTCTCAATTGATACCACACAGTGCGCTTGTCTGAGTTACACTTGATAGTATTCACAAAGAAACATATTGGACATTCTCGCAATCCTCCACCAAAATCCAATAATAGCCCATGATTAAAGCACCTAAATCTTAGAAATTACTTCAAATAATTAATCTTAATAGGAAAACTTTCCCAAATAAAACAAAGGGGAAAAAAAATCAAACAATATGATTTTGCTGGATTTTCTAAGTACATGCAATTAGAGGTAAGTTTTTGTGTCACCTTGGCCCACAGCTTGCAAACGAGCTCAATCAATTAGCTGCGGATTAAGGCCTCATAAGTTTTCATTTGGCCAGAGCTTATGAATACCTAAACCAAATTATGTCAGGGTCAAGATCCAAGAGAAAAAGTCAAATAAAGCCCATCTTAATAAGGCCCAAAATATTTAGGAGTCGAGCAAAAAGGGTATACCAAATATGGCCAGAACCAAAATATTTGGTTCATTGCTTGCTTTCAGAAGTAGAGGGAATATTAATGTTCCTTGAGCTAGGAAAACTAGCTCCAACAATTATCTGCGAGACCATAACTAGTAGGGATCAAATATGTAGATTCATTACATATGTTTTATGTCCTTTCTATGCATCTTCATTAAAAAAAAAAATGTATTCTGTTAAAAAGGCTTTAGTCGACACTTTGATTTGGCTTTGTGTAGGATAAGGCTGTAATTAGTGGTCTAAGATTAGGCTTCAGTTACTGGTCTAGGATTTGGCTAATGGTTCTCAGTTACTGGTCTAGGATTTGGCTATGGCTAATGGTTTAGGATTGGGCTTTAGTTAGCAGTTTGAATGGTGCTTAGACTAGTTTTAAGATGCCTCCCACCCCTCTCAAACTCCACATCCACCCCATCTCTCTCTTTTTATCATATTCGCCGCCACCCCCCCCCAACCCCTCTCTCTCTCTCTCTCTCTCTCTCTCTTGCATCCCCTCTTCACATGCATCTCTCTTCTTTTGAGCACCCTCTATGGTCTCTCAGGCACCATCTCTTGATGGCACTTGCACCCACACAAGTTCAGCTCTCATCACGATCAATATATTTTCAAACTTAATCCCTTTCAACTGTGATTGAACAGCATGTCATTGCATAAAAATCCAAAACCCCAATAGGCAAGAGACTTAAATTTACTGTGATTAAGTTCTTTTCTAGAATGTAGAACCATATTAATGTATTTTTGGAATAACTTTCTGCACATGTTGTTTGTTCAAAAAGTTTCTGCATCATATAATTGCCATAAAATTTATTTCCAGAAAACTAAATATGTTTTTAATTGATGCAAGCTAATTTTCTAGTTACCCAATTTCTGATTATTAGATTATTCCATAAATTATATTTTTATTACTTAATTTCTGTAAAAATAAAAACTCTGAGCATTAATTTCTGTGAACTAATTTACAACCAATTGAATTTCTGGTCATTAGATTTCTGTATACGATAATTCTGTAACTTATTCTATGACATAAAATTCTGCAAATAATTTTTGTGCATATAAGCTATAGAAAACTATATTCCTAATTATTAGATTTCTGCATGTTATATTTCAACAAAATAAATTTCTGCTTGTTAGATTGGTCCATACATTATTTCAGCTATTAAAAGCTCTGAAAATCTTCTAGAAGTTCAGCATATAAGACCTTATGGTTATGCCTCAAAACCGACCCCAGCCAGCATGACAAAATTGACCAATCAAAGTCTACCACGAGCCTGCCACAAATCCTCACCTCAACCAACCATGTGGCCACCTCGAAAGGCGCATGGAGGTGCTCAAACCCCTACCACTCAGTTACAGCTAGTCTGCAATGGCAGAATGGCTTCAAAAATTATGACATTCGCATCTTATCTGATTGTATCTTCTGGACATACAAGTGGTTAGCCTCAATAGCCTCCCTCATATGTCCTAGGATGCCAATCACGATGGGTACCAATCCTGGCCTATATAAACCTTTCCTAAAGGACTTTCCAGGTAACTCCAAGTCAAGTCCAATCATGTGTCAAGTCCGCAATGAGTATAGAGAGAGGATAGCTAAGACTCTAGCTCTCTCTCTCCTCTCTTCTTCTGACACACTGACATGGACTCTGGATCTCTCTATTTTTGCCTTCTTCTCTACAGAACCTCCTCTATAACCTTGAGGTAGACTAACTTAGGCATCAGAAGGTTCCTCCTGGAAAATGCTCGCAAGCGGACTTCACTTTTGGTGTTTCAAGATGCTCTAGGAGGCCAAAGTGTGGATTCAGATCTCTCCAATGGCTTCTCAATCTCCAACCAAACTCATAGAATCCTAAGTCACCATTGACTACCTTTCATCCTTAGCTCCAGCTCATCCGCTTGAGTCAAATTGACCCTCGACGGTAACAAAATTGACACTAGAGGAGAGCCCTAACCCTATTATTGGAGGTTATGCTCAACTACAACCACCATGAGAATGTAGAAAGCTCAAGCGACGCCATCCGCCACCCATCCCAACATGCCTATGACTCCAACGAAGAGTCTCTCAAGCTCTCATGGCCAACTTTGCACTCCACTCCTCTTCCACGACTGACATCACATGCTATACCCTTGTGATGCTATACCCTCTCTGCACAAGATGCACATCCTTGGTGAACGGGATGCATGTCCATGATGGTTTCCCTCTTGTGCCACCCGGACACAAGTGCCATGCATATGGGACCCACATTGTTGGAGACTAGGATGCAAGTACCTAGATACCATCCTGGATGCCAAGCTCCTAGGTCGTGCACACTTGGAGATCAGAACGCAATCCTTGGAGGCCGAGCTCCCAGGTTGCGCTTCCTTAAGATTAGCATGCAGGTCCCTAAGGCCGACCAAAGCCATGTCGAGCTCCCGAATCACACATCCTTGGAGATCAAGATGTGAGTCCTCGAAGGCCGACCAAAGCCACTCCAAGCTCTTAGGCCGAGCTCCCGAGTTGTGCATCTCTAGAGATCAGGGTGCAAGTCCCTGGATGCCGAGCTCCAAGTCATGCATCCTTGGAGATCAAGATGTGAGTCCCCGAAAGCTGACCAAAGCCACTTCGAGCTCCCAATCATGCATACTGGAGATCAGGATGTGAGTCCCCAAAGCTGAGCTCCACAGTCCCTCATCTTTGGAGATCAAGATGAGTCCTTGGAGGCCAACCAGAGCCACTCCAAGCTCCAGGTCGCACATCATAAGAGTTAGGGTGCAAGTCTCTAGACACCAAGCTTCTAGGTTGCACATCCCTAGAGATTGGATGCAAATCTCTGGATAACAAGCTCCCGAGTCTCACATTCCTAGAGATCGGGATGCAAGTCCCCAAAGTTCAACCAGAGCCACTCTGAGATCCCAAGCCTAGCTCCTGGGTCACACATCACTAGAGATCGCAATGCCAATCTTTAGACATCGAGCTCCCAAGTGGCACATCCTTGGAGATCAGGATGTAAGTCCCTAAAAGTCGACTAGAGTCATTCCCAGCTCTCAAGCCAAGCTCAAGGTTGCGCATCATTGAAGATTAGGATGCGAGTACCTAAAGGCCGACTAAAGCTATTTGATCTCCCAAGTTATGCATCCCAGAGATTGGGATGCAAGTCCTTAGAGGCAAGCTCTCAAGTCACACATCCCTGGAGATTGGGACATGAGTCTTTGGATGCCGAGCTTTTGGATCGTGCATTCCTAGAGATTGGATGTGAGCCCTTAGTGGCTGAGCTCCCATGTCGAGCTCTTAGGCCAAGCTCTCAGATCATGCATCCCAAAAATCAGGCACGAGTTCCTAGAGGCCAACCAAAGCCATCTGAGCTCTTAGGCTATGCATCATTAGAGATCGCAATGTGAGTCCTTGGAGACTGCCTTTCTAAGCCATTCAAGAAACAAATGTCGTGTACGCTGAATGCAAGTCCCTAAAGGCCATCCTTCCATGTCATCCAAGATGGGAGTGCCATGCATGCGGGACATGAGTCCTTGGAAGCCGACCAAAGCCATGCGAGCACTCTTGACCAGCTCTACAAACCAAGCTCCCTTGCCATGCGCTTCAAGCGATCTCGCAAGGCGGCAAGAAGAAGAAAAATAAGCATGGAATTTAGTCAACCTCTGACCAAATTATCAAATTAATTTTCTTTCAAGAATTTCAGGTCAAGAACTTGGTGCACAAAGCCACCATAGGTTGGGTGAGTCTCACAATGATCATCGACAAACTCTCTCTAGCGCAATAGGACAAGCCATCCAATAACTCTATGCCAAAGCACCTCTAGCTCTTATGCCAAAAAGTCTTGGCAACCAACAACCTATGTAAGCAGGACCCCAAGCTCTTCCAGCTCCCACACCGAAGTCATGAAGACCTTCCAACCTACAGAGTCGAGATGGCCGGAGTACAGGCCACCATGCCTACTCATAAGCCTCGACAGCTAGTAGGCTCCAATTGGCCTGATAGCCCAAGCACAAGCCACCACGCCCACAAAGCCTCCATGAGCCAATCGATCTATACAGGCGGAATGGTTTGAGCACTTCCAACCCCATGCTGAAAGCTCGAAGTTCTAACTGACCTACACAAGTAGGACAGCCCAAGCACCTTACGCACCCATGCCTAAAAGTCTCGAAGACCTTCCGATCTACACAAGCGGAATGGCTGGGTACAGGCCACTGTGCCTACTAAGCCTCGAGAGCCAACCGACCTATACAAGCGAAACAGTCCGAGCACTTCTAGCTAATATGCCGATGTCACAAAGAAATTCTGACCTACACAGGTGGGATGGACTAAAACTAAGGCTAGGGGGTAAGCCCCGAACTCCACTTCAACAGCCATAAGATCTCAACTCTAGGTAATCATTCAACAACACCACACATTAGAACACAACACATAAAGAACCAACTTTTCCATGAATCAGTTCTGACTACAAAGCTCAGCCTCTACATTCAGCTTCATGGCTCGGTTCGTGGCTTTGTGGCTCAACTATGTGGGTCATACACGATGCCATGGTTGGTTATCTCCAGCAACTCTTCTACTTTCGTCACCTTAGCTACCAAGGTACCTCTATCTCAGAAGTAGGGGGCAAGTGATTTGCCTCCATCCCAGCATAACAAAACCAACCAATCAGAGCCTGCCACGAGCCCATCATGAAGTCCTCACCTTGGTCAATCATTTTCACCACATGGTGACCCCGAAAAATGCACAGAAATGCCCAAATCCTCCACCATTTAGTTATAGCTGCCCACAATGGCAGAACAACTTCCATAACCATGAGATCTGCATCTTATCAGATCGTATCTTCTGGACATATGAGTGGTTATCCTCAACAACCTCCCTCATACATCCTAAGATGCCGATTGCAATGAGTATCAACCTTTATCCATATAAATCTTTCCTGGGGACCCTCCAAGTAACTCCAAGACCAATCAAGTGTCAAGTCCACATTGAGTACAGAGGAGGATAGCTAAGACTCTAGCTTTCACTCTCTCTTCTTCACTGACAAACTGACATGGATTATGGATCTCTCTTCTCCAACTTCTCTACAAAACATCCTCTGTACCCTGAGATAAACTAACTTAGGCATCGGAGGGTCCCCCACCAGGAACCCCAACCAACTGACTTCCTTTGCTTCTGGTGTTTCAAGGCATTCTAGGAGGTCAAAGTACAGATTTGGATCTCTCCGACGGCTTTTCAATATCCAACCAACTCTCAGAGTCCTTGAGTCACCACTCGGTGCCTCTCATCCTTAGCTTTAGCTCATCGCCTAAGCCAGATCGACTCTAAGTAGCAACAATTAGAATTCAAAGATCCTCCAACCCACTATGCTTTTGTTAATGTTGAAAATGTTATAAAAGAAGTGTGATGAGTTGGGCTTTAGTTTCTTTCAGTTTGAAATTTTAGGATATCAAAAAATATAGAGAACATCAATTATGGAGTTTTATTATTATAAGTTATAACTACCCAAATTAGGGGGGCCTAATGGATTTACATGCTTAGGACAGTAGCGATGCATTGTTTTTGGGGCTAAGTGTGATTTCTTGGATTCATAACCATATCTGAGACTCCTAGGATTTTCAAGAGATTATCAAGGTATTTGTATAATTTTGGAAACTTTAAGTTATAAAAATCATCTTGGTCATATTTTGATAACCATACTGCAAAATGGAAATCAGGTCCTTGATAGGCACAAGTTGACTATTTGGGTGTTTATTGGACTGTGTTATAAGGTAACCTTCCACCTTTCTAATGTTTCTAGCTTATTATTTTCTTGAAATATAGTTATGTTAAATAGCTTCATAAAATATTTTGAAATTTACAACTATGAAATGTGAAAACCTCTTTGAATTACTAGCACTACCTTACCAATAATGATGCTTATATATAAACCACTTTTAGGTTACTTCCAAAACACATAGTTTTACTATATACGATTTTTTGTCAAAATATTTTGTCTTACTTGTTCCGACTAGTTAAGATTATTGGTTACTTGTTGGGTGCAGAGCTCACTCTTATATCCATTTATTTCAGATAGTATGGAGGCATGAGCATTGACCGTGTGAAATATCAGATAAATAATTGTGTATTTAAAGAATAATAATCTATTTCTACTCCAATAGCTTGAAAAGAATTTATTTCATGCACCTTTGATCAATAAAAAACAGCTACATAATTCATGACACCAAGTAATGTAAACGATACACTGAATGGGAATAAGTTTGAAATAATTCAACAAGCATTCTTATGCATGATTAGATATTTGTTTGTGAGTTCTTCAAGCATACCTTCATATAAATAATCATCTTTTATTAATTATGCTTGTATCTGATAGTTCCATACAAACAAAATATTCATAGTAGGTTATTTGACACAGAAAAGAATATAGTAATGAGAAAATGATGATATTGATTAAATATATCATTATTGATAAAAAATATTAAAATTTAAATTAAAGAGAAATTATTAGATGCGTGCATAACACTGCTCCTTGTTTGCTTATAAGTACTTGTTTTCATTCCAAACTTTTGTACTAGGATCATGAAACTTTGTGAGGTGTGGTTGATTCAACCTTATTATAACATTTCCAGCCAAGGATCGCTGACTTAGAATGGATCCCATGCCAGTCAGCCAGTGGTACAAGTCGGTATGCCCCCATACTGGACTATACCCGATCTACATCGACATAGAAATGGGGATAAACCGAAGAGAAAAAAAGAAAGGAGAGAGAGGGAGGGAGGGAGGAAAGGAAGGCTGACGGAGACACCAGCAATGGCCACCAGAGGGCCACGGAGACTACCGAAGACCGCCAAGACCTCTCGGGCTCCACGTCCTCCATGAAAGAAAATGAGAAGAGAGAGATAGAAAGAGAAGAGAAGGGGGGAGGAGGAGAAGCGACGAAGAGGCGTTGGAAGACTGCTGGATGGCCGTCGTAGCCATCGAATGGCCCAAAACAATCATGCGGCCGTCGTAAATTCAAAACAGGGCCTTTACCCCTGTTTCATGGAATTTTTTAAAAAATCTGATATACAGTGAAGTCGGTAATCTTATTTCAAATAGTGGCAGCTGTAGGGGTGTTTTGGACCATTCGATGACCATAGCAGCCAACCAACGGCCTCTCCGCCTCCTTTTCCTCCCTTCTTCTCTCTCTCTCTCTCCCTCCCTATCTCTCTCTTTTTGCATCTCACGGATGCTAGAACTAGGCAAGGGCGAGAAAAGAATGCAAGATTGAATAAGCGCCCTATTCCTTAGATAGGACAGGACAGTAGAGACCCAGAGACCTGGAGGCTCTACAGCCTTGATGGGCCACCGCGCCAACCGCTAGTCTTTCCCTTTCCTTTCCTCCCCTCTTCTCTCTCTCATCCTCTCTTTCCTTCTCCCTTGCATTGTTTTCACCGGCATTCTAAATCGAACGCCTGAACTGCCACACCAATTAGCCACCAATAGGATTTGGCATGCCCCAAACTATCTGATTCGGATGGTTCAGCCAACTATGTTCCCAGCCTTAATGTTTATATCCCACTCATCAATTCTTTTATTCAAAATAGAGAAATAATAGAAGTACAAAACTCATAATTGCATATGTTTTATCAAAACAATGTAATGTTATATTATTGGTCTATGAGATCATGAATCAAATAGTTCATAGTCAGGTTGTAAGTCCGACAGGATAGGGAGCATCCTGACCGTCCCATCCCATTCTTATGAGAAAACAGAATCGCAATAGGGCAGGACTCTGAAACCCATCCACAAGGAAAGAGGAGGAAAAAAGGAAAAAAAGAAAGGAAGAAAAGATGAAAAAGAAAAGTAGATGAAAAGATGAAAAGCAAAAATAAAAGGAAAGAAATAAAAAGAGAAGAAAAGAATTAATGGATTGAAGGAAGAAAGAAACGAGAAAGATGAAGGAAAAGGAAAGAAAGAAAGAAACAAAGGGATAAGAAAAAAGAAGAAAGAAGGAAAGAAAGAAGAAAAGAAAGAAAAAAAAAGGAAAGAAAAAAAAGAAAAGAAAGGAGAAAGATTGAGGGTACCTAAGGCACTCTCAATTGAAACTACTGTCAGGGTGAGACAAGATAGTGGGGCATCCTCTCCATGGAGAAACTAAGACACAGGTGTCTTATGGGATTTAAAATCTTAGTTCATGGTAGCTCATTGTGCATTACTTATTCCAACTTCTAGTACTACTGAAAGATAAGTGAGGTCATGAAATAGTCTATATCACCATTAAATAATGACCATTGACAAAGAAAAATAAATACAATAAAACCAAAATAGTCTATGTTATCAAATTTTATTGAAAAAGTTCATGCCAGACCCACCTATTTGATGTCACTATTTTATAAATATGTGGTAGGTCTAACATAATAGCGATTGTAATGGCTTAGGAGACCTTTCAATTTGTATGATACAATAACCAAATTTTAGTAACTATTATAATTTTGCAGTAATTTCATTTAGCAGCCATTATGTGAAAATGAAAAATATAGCCATTGATTCTACATTTTATTATACATTTCATCATAAAGAAATATTTTCACTTTTTATATAAATAAAATAACATTTGCAACTAGAATATCCTATATTTATAGCAGCTTAGTTAATTTTTTTTATTTTGAAATTGATGGCATATTATTGACCTTTTTTTCTAGTATAACATTTACACATATTTTTCTTAACATTATATATTATATATTTCTCTCAAAAATCTGCCATTGCCAGTACCTTGAACCTAGACCTTCAGCGAGCCAACTACATCATGACACCCATATGATTACAATTTTGGAAAATTAATTGTTTCCCATCCTATCCAAATCGAAAAAGGTGCTAGGATGAGAAGCAGGATAAGGAATTAGGAAAGAAATTTTCTCTTCCTGCTTTTGGTGTGGATAATAGATTTTGAAAATTACAAGTAGGCATGACTGATTAAGTGGGGGAGGTGTTCATATTTTAAGTTCATAGCTATTATCTCGATCTTGATTATGTGTTTTAGATCATGTTCTGGAGATATATGCATTGGTTTAGACTTTTAATTACATTACCATTTGGACATATTTTAGGCTGAACTACCATAGCATGTTATATTGGAATTGATATCCGGATAATTCTTGTGGAAGACTGATTTAAGGGTGGAGCCTCAAATGCTTATGGGGTTAAGCTCTTTTGGTGTTTGGCAGTTACCATATTTCTGGCTCACAGCTGATACTCATTCAAACTGACATAACCAATAATTTATAGAGGAATTGTTAATATTACAAATTAATTAGATATTTCTTTAAGTTAAGAGGAAAGAACCAGGAAAACAATTGAAAAAAAATGGAGACAAGCCTTGCAGCATAACCCAGTCTCGACTTTGATTCTAAGCAAAAAAACCTACAGCATGTTTATGAAGTCGAAAGTAGCAGCAAACTGCAAAAATTGCAAAAAAAGAAAATGACAACAAAAGTGATTTAATCTACACTACTTCCATGACATATTTAAGTGTTGTAGGCTGCGTCTTATGGACATCATATTGAATTGAATAGCAACAAATTGAAAGTTGAAAAAAGTCACCTGAATTATCCAATATGCACAGCCCAAGAATCTTGAAACTCCCAAAGCAAATACATAATGAGCTGTGAAGGGTTCAACCATCTGCAAATTCAAATATCAAAAAATGTCAAAATCGATTCAGTAAAAAGAAGCGATTTGGTAAAAAGTCCCAGTGGGACCCTTGCACCTTAGCATTTTGCATTAGCCTGAGCTGAGGAAGCACTGATACAGATTCCAAATACACACAGAAGGCCCAACAAATTCTATTGAATTGGAATTCGTGGAGCCAGGGATGGATGAGAATTGCTAGCACAGCACAAGGAACCACCTGCCGAAAATATATTAAGTGAAAAAATGATATTCATTCTGTTTTTTTAAGTACTTAAGTCCCACTGTAAACTTCTAATGAGAAACCTGAATAGATGGGAGCTTTAATGAGAAAAAATTCAATAATTTGAAATCTTCCATGCTTTATAACATGATACTTAATTGAGATTCAAAAGAAACACACCAGAGCTAACACAATCACTGTCAACTAATATCATTTTATACAATAATTAAATCACATATTAAACTTGAGCTGCAGAAATATTTAAAATGACGTAAATTCCCATCTTTGTGGAAGAGTTTGTGCATCAGGGTCAGAAAATGTGTCATATACCACCTGATAACATTAGTTTATACAGTATGTGGAAATTACAATGATTCATTTACTATGATAAATTATGGTTTTAGAAAGTAAACATATAATATATGAATATACTTTAACATGCCATGTAAATCAGTGAATCGATATAAAATACACCAACATATAGAAGTATGAGAAGAAATTAATAGTGCATTAACCCAAGCTGCAATGTAAATTTTAGATCCAATAGTGTCCCGTATTAAATGTGTGAGGTTTGGAACAAGATCAAGTTTCCAATTTAGGCAGATCCAAACCTGAAAACCCAAAAGACCAACCACCATGAGATGATAATGAGTCATGTCTTGACAACAGTGCTAATTAGAAATGCAGCAACTACTCATCATTTTGAGTTGTACTTGTTTGAAAATTAGCTTTGCTGTCAAAGTATTTATCTGTTCTGGGAGCACTCCCTCTATCCCTCATCAAGATATTTCAAAGGGGCCCTCATATATCGAAGCACATTTAAATTAATGCATGGATCCAATTGACAGTATTAAATTGTCAAAAATACATTCTACATTGTTTCTCTGAAGTATATCTCAATGGTGTACTGATGATGAGAGGTTAAATGGCTTTAATTTTGGAAGTCAGATTTGAATCTGGGTTTAAATCCTAGGAAACATGTCCAGAATTGGGCATGGATATAGCATGATCTGACCTGAATCTGACCCATCACCTCCCCTATTTGGCTATGTAAGAGTTAGGTATTAATCTTGAAAAAGTTCATGAGAACACCATATATGGGAAGAAATTGATCACAATATAGTCCAGTAAAAGAAGATCTTGCAAAATCAAGGTCTGACAAATTAAAGCAGGTAGGGATTAAACAGATAGAATTATCAAATTTCATCCTGGAAGACATACAAATATTGATGGTAGTGCAGTTTATTACCAAATAATATCTTGGCATGCTGTCTAATTCTTTAATGTAGCTTGACTTCAGTCTAAATCGTATCATATATATAACCCAAAGAGTTGGGACAAGTGTTGCAAAATCAAGAACTGTATGAATGTCCATTTCAATGACGAAACTGCAATATAGCGTACAGCTAGGAATGTCGCAGTTAACTCTTGCGATTTCAATGAAAGACCTAAGGACAAGAAAACAAAGTGTCAAAACATGGATTATTTAAATAATAAAAACAATGAAAAAAAAAAAAAAACATTTTCATTCTTTCAACCGACAATTCGCAGGTATAATATGTAATGTAAAAATAACAAGTCTTTTTTTTTTTTTTGATTTGGTTCTTACAGAGTCAAGAAAGATCCATCAATGACTAATTCTCTTGAGTTCAAATTGCAACACATGTCAGCCGATTTTATATGTGAATCAGGAATATTTACCTCAATGTATAAAGTCCGAAACACTACCTTAAGTCAACGAGACTGCCTAACTTGTTAGTAGACTACTGAAAGAAACAGAGAGGTTGCCATTTCACAATTTTTTTTAAAATTTCATGAAAACAAAATCACCCATTAGAATCTGCACCATTTCAGCATGTTTTGGTACAGTTCTTGGTATCTAAACTACTCAAGATTACACTACTCAAAAAACTACATGATGAACCCCTAATAGCGGTCTAGCAATCCTATTGCATATCCTCCTTTCAAAAAATAATCATAACCATATCACCATCCAAGTGCTTTTCATCAAGTGAAGTTGGTTGTGCAGCACAACTCTTAGTGGAGAAGGTTCTATGCAATAATCGATAAACTCTTATAACCAGCTATCAACTTGACATCAACCATCCAGAAAATGAGTGAAGGAAAATCCAGGCAAGAGAAGGTTATATATGCAATAAAACAACAAAATCTCATAGAGAAAGATAAGATTACAATTCAAGAGGTTTACAGCTTCAAGCTTTCTAATGAAAACTGCGCATTCAAAAAATTCTCCATTCCTATATTTCTCAAGTTCTCAAGAGCTCAACTCTTAACATTGACTAAAAGCACTCTAAAGAACTACATACATGGGGAACTTCCTAACCAAAATGCTTATATTGACTATAAAAATGCTAGATGCCTGGCCCTAGAGAGAACCTTGCCGCTTGGATACTTATCAAGGCCAAGATGCTTTCTCCTTCATTCAAAAACTATGACCCAAAAAAGATTGTTACTTGCTTCATTTCCACAATCTAATACCTATTCAAGACCCATAATAATCTTATCATTTTAATTGATCAACTATCTTAGCTGATTCTATTATCATTGATTTTTTTTTCTAAGCCTGGGTATTAAATCTTCTTCCCATTGGTAACGAAAACTTAATTGGACACAGAGACTTTCTTATCCAAAGAAGCTTCTGCAATTCTCAAAATTGACTTCCACGGTCTGCTGATTGTACCGAAAACGTAAACCAGAACTTTGTTGTAATACCATTACCCATCTACAAGCAGATGCACATTGATGGAAGTTAGATGGTTTTTATCACTAGCATATACGGTAATATAAGAGCATTAAGTCTAATATGAAGGCTTAGGATGACTCTTTCATGGCATCTATTGAATTGCTCTCCTTAAATCATTATCCCTGTTCACCCTTCTCCACAGCCATTTGTCTAATAAATTTAAAATTTTTATTAAGAAATCCAAGTCCCTCGAATGTTTGTACTTTCTAGGTTATGCCCCATCTCATCAATTTATGGATCCATCTAATCAATTAAGAATAAATAATAGGTTCAACCAAGAGCAGCTTTTAGTAAGACCAAATAACGATGCATGTGCCCAAGGTTCATGACTTTACAATCCAACCAGCTATGCACATTTTTACTCTCAATTAACATAATCTAATCCCAAATATTGAGTCTGGTAGTTTGAGATGCTAAATAAATAGCTTATGGAAGCAGGTTTCCTCTGCTGCCAGTGAGAATACAAGTTTCCACCAGCCACATCTATAGTCCAACATTGTAATTCCAAGTATGGGCTACAGGCAACTTTCTTGGAGAATAAACACCTAATTCCACAACCACTCTTTTTTTCTAAAGTTCAATACAGAACCAAATTAGTGCCTGATGTGGTGAAAATAACATCTTCCTATGACATCATGAAATTATTATCAAATTGACCAACAATCAGGGTATTGCAATTAGCATATGCATTCAGGCCTCCTATTTATCGAATAAACTTATTTAATTGTATACTTTAATTCAAGATCTATGGAAGAATAATGGAATAAAAAGAAAAAAAAAATAAAAAGAAGAACAGAGAGAGAGAGAGAGAGAGAGTCTCAATGTCCAAGTCGTCTACAACTATGTATGTACCAAAAAATTATCAACCCGATGAGACTAATCCCTTAAAGACCAAATAGAAAACCAAATTCAACACAATCCTAGAATTTTCACAAAAAAGAAAAGAAACACCAATTCCAATATTAAAAATTAAAAAAAAAATCATCTTCATATAAATCAAACATAGGATCACAATCTATAATTCGTACAATGGCAAAATCAGCCTCAAATGTTAACTTTTTTTAGTCAAACACATCATCAGCATGTGCATTACAATTCACAAAGCAGATACCATATACAGCTAATTTCTATACCGGCAAACATTTTCGCTGCCAGTAGAGAACCGAATTTGAACACAATCCTAAGCCTTTTTTTTTTTTGTTGAAAAAAAAATCCTAAGCTTTTCCAAAAAGCCAAATTCAAGCAAAAAAATCGCATAGACCAAAACCATGATCCCTACAACTACTATAATGTCAAAATCAGGCAAAAAAGAATGTTACTATTTTATCAAACACATCGACATATGCTTTAGAATCCGCAAAGCAGATATACTATATACTGCTAAATTCTATACCAGTAAAAGAAAAAAGAAAACTGAGAGAGAGAGGAGGAGATAACCAGAGCAGGTCTTTTTGGTGGTGAGCTTGTAGATGAGGACCAGGATGCCGGCGGCGTGGACGGCCTCGGCGGCGATGAAGAAATGGTTGTAGTTACGGACGAGTTTTTTCAAGGTCACAAGGGCCAGGATGGCCGCCACCGCGCCGAGAAACACCTTCACCCTCACCGACTGCCGCCGGACCCATCCGAACATAACGTTCACCGGCCCTCTCGCCCCCCTCCGCCTCCCCATCTCCTCACCAAAAACCCAGATAGAGAGAGAGAGAGAGAGAGAGAGAGAGAAGAGAAAAGGAGAGAATTTTCTTGGGAGAGAGGAGTCAATGCATGCCGTGGTTTTATATACGCACACCGGGAAACCGTCGGCCAAGATTCAGTGTCCATAAAAAACAAAAAAAAAAATTCAAGGCCCATATTATTACCAAGATTTGTATCCTCTACTGGCACGCAGGGTTTGTTTTTGTTTTTTTTTTTTTTTTTTGGTACGATGGCATTTAGTATTATGTTGTGATGGATTCCCCAAAACTGCCATAGATGGCTACGATAATCACAACGGCCATAAGTCACCCAAAAAAAAATATAAGTCATTATTTACATAAAATCATATTATTTTTAATATTTTTTAAATAAAAATGACTGAAATCGATTCGAATATGGATAGATATATATTTAATATTAATATTTATTTTATTTGATAAATATAAATATTAATCAAAAATTTATATTTATATTTATTTTAAATAAATAAGAATACAAATTGAATACTAGAAGTATGGATATAAATATAGATATAAATCAAATAATTAAATTTTATAATTATATAATTAAAAAATATTAAATAGATAATAAATTAAATTAATAGCATATTAATATGATTATATATCTTATTTAAAAATTTATGAGTATTATATAAAATAAATAAAATTATAAATAAAATTAAATATTCGAATATGGAGCGATAGTTATTTATCTATATTTATATCTATTTTTATTTGACAGAGATGTATATGGATATAAATATTAGATGGATACCCAAATTTTTATCTATATCTAGATAGATTTAAATATGAAAATAAATCTGAATAAATATTATTGGATTCACTTTCATTTATAAAATAAATATGAAAGAAATAAGATACTTCCTCAAGCTTTTATTAATAAATAATGCATATGCTATTACTATATTAAAATAATCAATATTTTCACTACTGTTGTAATGATCTTATGATAGAAAAAGAATAGATAATTCATAGCAAGAATATTTATTTTGCTGTTTTTTTTTTCCATTCGTTTATCGCCTTTTCCTTTTCCTGCATGGGAACATAGCTCTAGGGTAGTGAATTTTTTGGTTGGACTTTTTTATTATTGGGCCCGTCCGTCCTGTCCGTTGATACTTCTTATCTTTTTTTTATTATATTCTCTCATTTCAATCCTTTTTAATTAGGATGGTGGCAATCCTACAATAGCATAAATTTTTTTATTATCATTTACTTAATGAAATATATTACTGTTTAGCCACTACCATATTCATTTCGAGAAAAGTAATATAAAAATTTGAATTTTGAAAGGACTATACTTGTTTAATTTAAGAGTATATAATTATAACGTACGATGGAATAGTGGCCAAAACTGCTATGAGGTTTGTTTAACATATTATAATACCTCGGTGGAAGGTGGAGAGGGAAACGTGTTGGTGAAAGCTTTGGGACCCGTAGAACTTTTTCGTCTTGCAGGATTCTTTCCGGTAGATTTGGGAGTCAGGTCACCGTGTCGGACAAGTCATTCACGGGCCAGACTGGTCCGAGTAAAACCGTGTGCGTACCGGAGTGGCGATGTTGACCTTCGTTATCGTTACAAGGTGGTGATGCAACTGAATGCGGTTGGATTTGTAAGGAGAAGGGGATTTCGTCGGCATTTAGGAGTTGGGACGATGGATCGACGCGGAGGAAAGGGTGATATAACGCATGACTCACGACGTCACCGTTTGGCCCGAGTGCAATCCGGATAACGATTGCAATAAAGCTGATATGAGCTGTGAATGTTGCTTTTCTGGTGAGAAGTTGTCACTTTCTTTAAAAATGTCCTATTTCTTGTAAGGATTATGATGCATGATCATATACATATGTACCTAAATTATAAAATATATTATTTTAAAAAAATTATAGTGAAGATTGTTTATTGTTTTTGTTATAGATTTTTAGATTTTTTTTTATCAACAACGTTATTATAAAGTAAATTGGCAAATAGTGATGGAAATAGCTCCAGCTTACATTAAAAAAAAAAAAAAAACTACCATGACAGTGCAACATGGATCGGATCTATTCTGCTTCCAAATAAATAAGGAAAGGACTTTACCACCGAATTCAAGAAAAAAAATACTATAAAAAAATTTAACAGTACCTTTTTACCGGCAGATATCGAAAATTGCTGGTAAAATAGATTTTCGATAGTATTTTTTTGAATATAATGAATAAAATTTTATTTTTTCTAATAATCAAATCACTAAAAAAATTTATTTTTATCGATGATCACGTCACATCTTTAGAAAAAAAAATTATTTTTACCAACAGTTAAATCAAACTATTATGAAAAAATTTATTTTATCCAATGATTTTCTTAAACCAGTGGGAAAGATATGCATTATAGAATACTAATAAACCGACTCAAAATACCTACGTGCATTCTTTAGCTTCCTCTTCCACGTCTTTTCTTGTTCGGTCTTGAGATTTTTTTCACATCTTTCTTCTTGCATAAATTTATTTTTTCGAGTGCTCATCATCTCTTTCACATTTTCAGATGAAGATTCTTTTAAATCCATCGATGACCGCCACTCTCCTCTCTCTGCTTTAAGATCTCATTAAGCTCTGGATTCCACTGTGCGTTACACTCTAAAAAGAACACCATCTTGCCTCTCCAAATATCGATGTGCATCGCGGATACGCCACCGCCGCAATTTATCTGACGACCAAGAAGCGTCTATCGCTTTCCCCTGGGTAGTGGGTGCCAAAGATCGCCGTACATATCTATGTTGCCCCCAATATCATCCCCGCCGGTTAGATAACGGTATGGTGCCTCCATTTAAAATGGGTCCATCCTTCGTGGTGATCTCAATAAGATCACCATTGAATTTTGCTCCAACATCCAAGAACATTATGTCCTCCACACTGCCTGCTCCTCCCCCGTAGGCCCCTCATCCCCTGATTGATTCCTTTATTGTTTGTTGTTTGAATTAACAAGCTCCAATTGAATCTTTTCTATTTCTCTTAGCTTGATTTGAAATTTATTTGGAAATAGTAAACCTCACGATGCTTAACTAGGTTGGAGATAGGATTAGGGATGAGAATTTCAATGATTGCTCTTTGTTTTTCCTCCAACAATTTAGAAATCCTGCCCAATAGGAGAGGGTCGGCTACCAACAGTGAATTGACTACCTTGAGGCCTTTAAAAGAGCTTTGCGAACAATTCATTTGAATAAAGGGTTGAAGGTTTAATTGATTGCAAGAATTGCAGCTTTTATATGTCAAATATCAGTTGGAGTGAGGATTGGAAATAAAATTAATAATTTTGTCCACTAAGTTATTGAGAATGATTTCAAAGAATATTTTAGTTATGAGCATATGTCAAAAGCCCAGAGATTGTTATTTACTTAGTATGTGTAGATGTATTTCATGCTGACATAATTTTGTTAGAAGGTACAGAATTATCTTAAACTGCAAAAGCACTATTGCAATTCTCCTAGGGAGGTGGAAAATAGATTACTGCTATATTTTCTTTAGTTCTAAATTTGACATGAGAAGCACATTTGAGACAAGTTACGAACTAGAGGATAATTTCTTTGAGCATAGAAGGAGTTGTCATCTGAAATTTAATTTTTTTAAGGAGGTAATTTGTTAGATATTGGATAAATTTAGTTGGCATATGCCAATAGTTTGCCAAAAATATTTGTCGAAAATAGTTTTTAACTAAAAAATACTAGATACCTATTAGAACATAAAACATCAGGAAAACGAACTCAAGAATGATGCTACCATAAGCTTTCATGGTATTGAATTTAAATTAGAAGCCTGACTTTTTTAATATTATTATCTCAGAGACCGGTTTGTATCACTTGCCTTGTAGTCGTTAAATATCCTGCCCATGACAGCACACAATCTCAACCAAAAATAATGTTAATTTTTTGTAGGCCATGATTCTACTTGGGCTTGGGCTGGTATTCAGATGTACTCTTTTCCTTTTTATAGAACAAAATCAATGAATGCTTGGCTAAGGCATCTATGGTAGATATGCCTTGATGCTAACTAGAACTTTTGGATAACATTATTTTATTGAAATATCTTATAGCCTTTAAGAGAAAATAATGGGTAGCCTTATAGGAAAACACCATGTCATTCAAAAAATCTCAGGTTCCTTCTTCCTCAAAGCTTGTTGCCTAATCTCTTCCTACCCTTCATTTTACAACTTGCTTCCATTCCCATATAATTTAAATTCGTATTTACTTAAGTCAAAATCAACAATTCCTATCCTAATGCCCTTGACATCTCACAACAATCTCAGATACTATTTTTCTCAATATACTCCTCGTGATGAAGTGGCTATGGACTTATGTTGCCTCATAGTTCCTAATATTAGAAGTCTACCATCAAGTTCACCTTCAATCCATCTATTATGTCATTGTAGCCAACTCTTTTATTTCATGTCTTGAACCTTGTCTGAAACTTTGTCTTGCACTACTTATAAGGTCTCTCCATTTTTACCTAGTTGTGTCAATTAGAGATCCACGTGCAGTGATAGAGCACCAGCACCCTAGATTTGGGCTGTCACTCAGATCCATAGACTTAGACTCAATACAAACCTAACCTGAACCTGATAAAAATGTTAAACTTTTGTTTCAGGTATGCATCCGGATATAGAACCATAAAATGTTTCAGGTCCATATCTAGGTTTAGTGAAAACATATGTTGTAGGAAGAGAAGTAGATGTTATCATAGTATAGTATAATATATGAATACGATCTATTAAATTTATGCAATGGAAATGCTCAAGAACATATTGGTCACAAGAAGTTCTAGTGAAACTTTGCTGCAAGTGTATTGGTTAATCATCAAAATATATTCAATGCAATAAATACTTTTTTCTTTTAAATTTTTAATCTTGATCTAATTTCTAATAATTTCTATAGTTAGGCTTCTAATTTCAATTGATTTCTGTAACCAATTGCATAGCCCCCTTATGGATAAAAGTTAATTTCATCAATCTAGATAATGAAGTCTCTTTTTTACTTTTCTAAGCATCATTGCTCTTGTTTATGATGCCTCTATGACAATGTTATGTTTGAGTTGTCTCTCATCATGTAAGGTAAGTAAGGCATACTTGGAAGGAATCAATCGATTTCTTAACTTTGCATTTGCCAATGCGGCTCATGAAAATAAGATTTTATCTCCATGTAAGAAATATAGTAACGGCTTGTGAATGGTTCGAAAAGAAGCTTATGAATATTTGATATGTAATGGTTTTGCAAGAGGCTATATATATATCATGGGGAAATTGCATCATCTACTACATCTACTTTTGACTCTCATAAACAAGATGAATCACATCAACTAGATAAGATCCATGAGATGTTGCATGATGCATTTGCAATGTTAAACTCGGATAGTGATGCAAGTGATTCTAGTCATGAATATATAGAGAAGCCTAATGCTAAAGCCAATAAGTTTTATAAGTTAGTTGAAGATGCTGAACATGAACTGTACCCTGATTACAAGAAGTTCAACAAACTATCTTTTGTTGTTCAATTGCTTCGTATGAAGTATAGAAGTGGTTGGAGTAATACTTCATTCATATTATTGCTCTAGTTACTAAAATAGGCATTCCCGGATAGTGAAACATTGCCAAAAGGAAGTTTATGAAGTAAAGAGGATTACTGGAGATCTGAAATTAGGGTACCAAAAACTTCATACATGCCCCAATGATTGTACATTATATTGGAAGAAGTCTACTAATGCATCATCATGTGACACTTGTGAGCATCTGATGGGTCGAAAGTGATAAGTTGTCAAATGAAGTTAAGATGACTTTCACAAAAAAGGAGAAGAAAATACCAACAAAGATTTTACATTACTTCCCTTGGAAACTAAGACTTCATTTATGATATGGCATAAAGATGGCCGTATAAAAGATAGAATGTTAAGACATCCCACCGACTCTCCAGCATGAAAAATATTTGACTACCCACATCCATCTGTCTCCTCAGATCCTCATAATATCATACTTGGGTTAGCAAGTAATGGTTTTATTCTATTTCAAAATATGAATATTGCTCACAGTATATGGCTAGTTGTTTTGATACTATACAACTTACTGTCATGGCTTTGCATGAAGCAACTTTCTTTATGCTATCGTTGCTTATTGATGAGCCATCTCAATCTAAAAATGATATTGATGTCTATCTACAACCTCTTAAAGAGGAATTAAATAAATTATAGGATTCTGGAGTCCTTACATATGATGCTTCATGCAAATAGAATTTTTAAATACGTGCAGTAGCACTGTGGACCATTAGTGATTTTTTTGAATATGCTGTCTTATCTGGGGGGATCAATTTTAACATTTAAATTGCTTTTGTTGATTTTTAAAAATATTTGAATATAACATCTATAAGGTGTTTGCACTTTCATATAAAATTGACAGAGTGCATTTGGGAAGTGCTAACGATTAACAATTGATTAATCCACTATGTGGATGTGATTTTTTTTTTTTTTGATCTAGATGTAACAGTCTGGGTAATGTTGGATGTTAAATATTAACTAGTGTATTCATTATATCACACATGCAAAATTAGACTTTTCTGTTAGAAAATCTGATAGCATGTAACATTAAAATTTTAAATGTAGAGAAAAGAAGAAAAATTAAACTATTTTAATTCAAGCATGCATGTATGAGATCGCATCTCAAAACACCAAGATCCCTCATAGATTTAAGATTAAGATTGAAATAAAAGAAAGAAAGATCTGATCTTCACCTTGTGTGGGTAGATATTTACCATGATTCGATGATCCATGAATATCTTAAAAGTTTCTTTGAAGCCACATACGTATTCGGCCTCTATAGATATGTACACAAGACTGATCTGATTAAGAGATCCTAATCTCACCGGAGTGCTAGCTTTCTTACAAAAATCGCTTCTTGAATTTTTGAATTTTTTTGATCTTTTTTCTTCTCGAGTGAACATCCAAAAGATTAGAGAAGGAAAGATGGGAGAGGAGATGGCGTCCAACTCTTAGGCATGGGCTTGTGGAAGGATAAGGCTAGGGGGTTGTCCAACTCTTGGATATAGCATGGAAGAAAAAAGAAAGGCTTGAAAATGTCCAACTCTTGGATATCTCATGTAAGAAAAAAAGAGGCATAAAGATTAATTAACTAGCGCCCCTTCTCTCTTTTTGTTTTGCACCAACTGCTTCTCATGCCGCCCCTCTTTTTCTTTTCTACACTTATCTCACATTGAGATGGGAAAAGAAGGCACCCACATCTAATCACTTTTAAATCCATGCCTTAGGGTTTCTAGGAAGAGAGTCATGGGGCGCCAGGACTCCTTATGATGGAGTCCCACCCCATCTTAACTTGCGCTCACCCTTCTCCACACAAAACCAAAAATCCACATGAAGAGATGGGTGTGATCCCATATGAGGTGCCCTCTTTCAAAAAGAAAGAGTCTTTCTGCAACTAAATCACTTTTGTAGATAGAGTCTCATTTGGTTTGGGTTTTTAATAAATCAACTACTTATTGAGTCTAAACTTTCAAACTTATTAAACCCAATCTGAGTCAAACTCAAATCATATCTAATCAAATTAAATCTCAATTTAATTTGACTAAAACTCAACCTCAATTATTTAATCAAATCAAATAATATAGCAATAATTACAAATAAGTCCTCCTTTAACTCACTAACTGTTAACGAGTCATCTCTTGTAACTTTTACAAATCAATCCAATCATCAATCATATTGATAATCGAATCCTTCTGTAATTCAAAATCATAATTCAACTATCCGATCAGTTAGGACCTCTTATGTATGTAATCTCATAAGTTCTAATTTGTTTGATAGTGAGATATACTGTGATCTCCATCATAAATATCATTAAATTTTTTTTAATAAATTAAAATAATTTTAACTCATCAAATGAGAATTATTAACCATCAAAATAATTTTCATTGATCTCATAATCTACTAGTGACACCTAACAGTATGTAGTGGCAATCCAACAGAATAGAAAAAATGAACCTCTTAGTTGTAGTTACTGATGAACACAATAAATATATTAATAAAAGCATATTAAATAATATTTATCTCTTAAAAATTGATGCTTCTATTGATCTTTTGCAGAAAAGAAGATTGTAAGGACAAAGAGCTCAATTCACAGGTTTAGAGGACTCGAATTGGACTCAAATCGGATTTAAATCAAAATGCCCTCAAGAATCAATTTAAATCAACTTAAACCAATGATTGATGCATGATGGACCACCGATCAGTCCATAGGGTTTTGGCGCAGTCCACAGTCATGGTGTTTATCACAGCGCATGAGGAGGTGGGGCGAAATGGTGTTATCAGATGGTGGGCGGCATGTCAAACACGGGATCGAACGGCTCTGATTCCTCTATTCCATATCAAGCAATAGGGACCCGCTGGTATGGCGCAATCTGATGGCCTTAAGCTCTCCCGATGATGATCCGACGGTTGAGCTCCATCTCGATCGGTAGAGAGTCACTCGAAGAAGAATTTGCATGATCCAACAGCCATCATTTGATCCAACGAACGATCCAATGGTCTGAATTTCACCCGACTTGATCTGGGTTGATTTTGAAATATTTTGAAGCCATTTGATCAAAATCGGATGGTTGAAAATTTTTTCAGGGTTTTCATGTGGAAGTGACATAGTTTGGACGTGGATTTGACACTATTTTGAGCCTATTTTGAGCCCTATTTAAAGAAGACTACGGCAATAGGAGAAGGCATCCAACAGTGGGAGAACAACAGCCTTCAGAGTTTTATCTTTTTCTTTAGTTTCAACTTTTTATTTTTAGAGTTTGAAAAAGAAATTTGTAGAGAGACCCAAGTACTATAGGGAGGAGGTCTTGATGCCAATGGTAAGAAGGATCGAAACCATACTAGGCTAAGGTCTTTAGTCTTCAGAAAGTAGGAGAAGTCTTCATATGAAAGTTTGTATTTTTGATCCTGTGTTATCTTTTCATTGAGTAATAAAATTATTTTTATTTATCTTTTACATGCTTTTTTATTATGTTTCAATGTTATTTTCTTAAATATTATGACTAAAGAGACAGATTGTGATCGCGGAAAGATACGGTCTATGCTCAAGTTAGGATAATTTGTAAGGTTTATTACATACATGTTCTGTACTTTGATTTCATCATCTAAATAATCTATATCTATGGGATGGGTCATGATCATGTTAGATATGGTTCATGCTCGATAGAATAGGTTATATTAGAATTAGATCAAGGGAACAAATATCACATAAGATTGCATGTATTCAATGGAAAGATTGCATGACTCAAATATGGACTTAAATACTGAAGGATGGAACTGAAACCCCAAGATGTATTTCTCTTCTCGATCACATTACAGTTTATTAAAGTTGCTTTTATTATTCTCCTACTTACCAACATTCTTTTGCTTTTAAAATTTTAAATCAATCAAACAACTCTCTTTTTCTTTTTAATCAACTACCTTAGGTCCCTGTGGATCGACTCGATTCATCCTATTCTATAGAGCAGCAATCGGTTAATTTATTTTTTTTATCGCTCTTGTGATAGGAGCACATCAAATTTTGATGCCGTTACCAGGGATCTTGGCACGGTTGATTTAGAAAAAAATAAAAAAATATTAAATTTTTTTCTTTATTATTTTATTTTGTGATCTCTTATCTTCTTAATTGCTTCATAATATTTGCTTGTTATTTTTGGAAGTCTAGAAAAAAGTAAAAAAATATATTTTACTGCTTTTAAATTTTTATTTCTTGCTTTAGATTTTTTTTATATGGTAGATGTTTATGCTGTTTAGCTAGATTACCTTAATTACATAGTTAAATAATTATCTTATTTTGCATAACTAACTTATTGCTTATTATTCTTAGGAATTTTTGCTCTTTTATAGTTTAAAATAATTTACTACTTTTTATAGCTTAATGATTTACTGTTTTAGACTTAATCACTTAAACTTACCTTTTTGCAAAATCTAAAAAAATCAAAAAATCTATCGATAATCATTTTAGCAGACCTAGACCCCATACAAAAGAGAGAATTATTGACCATCCTTAGAGAAAATAAGGAAGCATTGGGATGGACCATGGCTGATATAAAGGGGATTAGCCCCTCAATTGTTCAACATAGGATTCACCTAAGAGAGGAAGCCAAGCCCAGAAGAGACCCCAAAAGGAGACTTAACCCAACCATGAAAGAAGTAGTGAAGAAGAACATAATAAAACTCCTTAACAATGGAATAATTATCCAATTTCAGATACTTTTTGGGTAAGCCCAGTCTAACTAGTACCCAAGAAGTCAGGAGTTACTATAGTATAAAATGATAATAATGAGCTGGTCCCAACAAGAATTCAAACTGGATGGAGAGTCTGTATTGATTATAGAAAACTGAATGTGGACACTAGAAAGGACCACTTTTCTTTACCATTCATCGATCAAATGTTAGAGAGGTTAGCCGGACATGAGTTTTATTGCTTTTTGGATGGGTACTCTGGCTACAACCAAATTTTTATAGCACCTGAGGACCAAGAGAAGACCACATTCACATGCCTGTTTAGAACCTTCGCCTATAGACACATGCCTTTTGGTTTGTGTAATACTCCATCTACTTTTCAAAGGTGTATGATTAGCATCTTTTTGAACTGATTGAATGGTTTTTTGAAATTTTTATGGATGATTTTTTTCATTTTTGGCTCCATTTTTTTTGAATACTAACACCATTTAAGACTAGTCTTAGAAAGATGTAAGGAGAAGCATCTTGTTCTAAATTGGAAGAAGTGCCAAATTTATGATCAAGGAGGGCATTGTGCTTGGCCATGTGATCTCAAAGAGGGGCATTGAAGTAGACAAAGCCAAGGTTGACTTAATTACAAATCTTCCACCACCTAATTCAGTCAAGAAAGTTCGTTCATTCTTAGGACATGCTAGCTTCTACAGGGGGTTTATCAAGATTTTAGCCAGATAACTCATCCGCTGACGAATCTTTTAGTAAAGAAAGTCAAGTTTGAGTTTACTCTTGAATGTCTCAAATCTTTCAAACATCTAAAAAAAGAATTGACTTCAGCCCCAATTGTGCACCCACCTGATTGGACCCAGCCTTTCGAGCTCATGTGCGATGCATCAGATTACGCTATTAGAGCTATTTTAGACCAAAGAATTGACAAGCTGCCGCGTGTCATCTATTATGCTAGTAAAACCAGAATGATGCGCAGCTGAATTATTTAACTACTGCAAAGAAGTTTTAGCTGTCATCTTTGCCCTAAAAAAATTTAGATCCTATCTAGTTCATCTATTATGCTAGTAAAACCAGAACGATGCGCAGCTGAATTATTTAACTACTACAAAGAAGTTTTAGCTGTCATCTTTGTCCTAAAAAAATTTAGATCCTATCTGGTTGGGTCTCATGTGATCATATACATGGACCATTTAGCCATAAGACATCTCTTTTCTAAGAAGGATGCTAAAGCATGATTGATCCGATGGATTTTGCTCCTTCAAGAATTCGATCTAGAAATCAAAGATAAGAAAAAAAATCAAGAATTGACCATCTATCATGGTTAGTAACCCCATCCAATAGTGAAGTACCAGTCAATGAGTCGTTCCTGATGAACAACTCATGTCAATATCTAAGGAACCTTAGTATGCAGATATTGTAAATTATTTTGCCACTGGAGAGGTTCCTTCTTATTGGTCAAGTCAGGATAAATATAAGTTCTTTGCCCAGGTGAAATATTTCATCTGAGATGATCCTTATTTGTTTAAACAATGTCCTAACTAGATTATTAGAAGATACATCCCAAATCATGAGTTCCAGAGTATTCTTTCATTCTATCATGACTAAGCATGTGGAGGTCATTTTGGATCCAGAAAGACTGCCGTGAAAGTCCTCCAATGTGGATTTTATTGGCCCAGCCTGTTTAGAGACACCCACAAATATTACAAAAGCTATATTAGGTGCCAACAAATAGGTCAAATCTTGAAGAGAGATATGATGCCTATGAATTCAATTTTGATTATGGAAATTTTTGATGTGTGGGAAATAGATTTAATGAGACTATTCTTAAAATCTTTTGGAAATGAGTATATTCTTGTAGCTATGGATTATGTGTTCAAATGAGTAGAGGCAATGCCATGTCGATCCAACGACAGCAAGGTTGTGGTCAAATTTCTTAAAGAACATATCCTCTCCCGTTTTGGTATTCCAAGGGCTATCACTAGTGATCACAGAACACACTTTTGCAATCGAACCTTTGCATCATTGATGAGAAAAGTATAATATTATCCACAAATTGGCCACACCATATCACCCTCAAACCAATGGGCAAGTTGAGGTATCAAATCGTTAAATCAAACAAATCCTAGAGAAAATGATGGGCACAAGTAGAAAAGACTGATCACTGAAGCTAGTAGATGCACTTTGGGCATACCGCGCAGCTTACAAGACCAATTAAGGTATGTCACCATTTAGGATTTTGTTTGACAAGGCATGTTACTTACCTGTAGAACTTGAACATAGGACGATGTGGGCAATCAAGCAATTGAACATGAACCTTGATGCAGCTAGAGAATGAAGGAAACTACAGATGAATGAACTTGAGGAAATTAGGAATGATGCCTATGAAAATATTGAAATCTACAAAGAAAGAACCAAAGCTTTTCACAACCAAGCAATTAGTAGAAGATCTTTTATACCTAGACAAAAAGTTCTTTTATATAATTCTAGGCTACACCTATTTCTAGAGAAACTATGATCTAGATGGACTGGGCCTTATTTAGTGAAAGAAGTCTTCTCATACGAGGCTATAGAAATTGAAAATCCAAGTAATGGGTCAGTTTTTAAAGTAAACAGACAATGATTAAAATCATTCTTGGAGTTACTAGAAATTGTTGAGGAGGCCATGATCTTCTATGCACCACCTTGAGTAGTATGATGTCTGACTGAAAACGTTAAACTTAGTGTTTGTTGGAAGGCAATTCAATCTCTTTAAATTAATATATATTTTTTTATTTTTTTTATAAAATGATTTCACCTAGAGGATCCAGACTCAAGCCACTATCAACTTCGGATCACCTTTGACCCCAAAAACATTTACATCAGGTGAAATCTTTCCTTTTATTTCTTTCCTTGCATCATTTTTTCTTCTTCCATTATGGACCATGAAAATTAAGTTTAGGGGGGAGGGAGAATAACTAATTTAATTGAGTCCTCAAGTATGGTCTGAAATAATTCATTTTGTGTATCTGAATTTTGATTTAAAGTTAACTAGGTATCCTAATCAATGAGGATTTATGGTCTAGATAATTTTAGAGATATTGAGGGGCAAATTATTAAGAAAACCCAAGGAGTGGTAGGGTTTAAACTAGACAAAATTTTAAGAGTAATTCTGAACCTTCCTCTTACCAATCTCAATGAAGAATTTACTTTATGGGGGTATGGGTGGAAAAATTGAGCTTTGCAAAAGTTATCCTTATTTATTATCTAAAAATTATTTTTATTTAAAAAAAAAATTATATTGTCTCACTGAGTATCCGGGCTCCTTCGCCTAAGAAAATATTATGGTTCACGTTAAAAAGTAGAGATGCCAAGAGATCTGTTAAAGAGTCGGTCTCACCTCATAGCTTTTTTTAGACTCGAGTCAATAAGTCGAGGAGTGTTCTACACCTAATACTCTAAAGCCAAATAATTTGAGAGTCATGGGCTGAAATCTTGCTACAAGAGTCAGCTAGAAGACTCAAGAGGCTGAGATATTATACTAAACTCTGTTCAAAAAAAAATATTAAAGAAAAAAAATTATAAGAAGATAATAAATCTAGCTCACATCAAGTTAGAGGACTTAAAGAGTAGAGTGGGAGTTGGTGAAAGAACCTTTAAAATTTTTGTGGCTAACATCAACCACTAAATGGATCGAATTGATAATCCAATGAAGTATCTCTTTAATAATCTGGCTGTATATCATCTGTCTTTTGGAATACCTAGGATAACTTTCAAGGATGAATCAGTACACACTACTAATTTATCTACTTTACTCAAGGACGAGCAAAGATCAAGTTGGAGGGTGTGATGAACACAATAAATATATTAATAAAAGCATCAAAAGCATATTAAATAATCTTTATCTCTTAAAAATTGATGCTTCTATTGATTTTTTGTAGAAAAGAAGATCGCGAGGATAAAGAGCTCAATTTACAGATTTAGAGGACTCGAATTGGACTCAAATCAGACTCAGGATGAACTGAAGATAGTCTGAAATTCAACCCAAAAAAAGACCAAAATGCCCTCAAGAATCAATTTAAACTAGCTTAAACTGGCGGTCGATGCACGATGGACCATCGATCGGTCCACAATCATGGTGTTTATCGTGGCACATGAGGAGGCGGGGCGAACTGGCACTATCAGACGGTGGGTGGTGCATCAAACACGGGATCGGATAGCTTCGATTTCTCTGTTCCATATTAAGCAATGGGGGCCTGCTGCCATGGCATGATCCAATAGCCTTAAGCTCTCCTGATGATGATCCGATGGCTGAGCTCCATCCTGATCGGTAGAGAGGCACTCGAAGAAGAATTTGCGCAATCCAACGGCCATTGTTTGATCCAGCGAACGATCCAATGGTCTGCATTTCACCCAACCCGATCTGGGCTGATTTTGAAATGTTTTGAAGCCATTTGATCAAAATCAAATGGCTAAAATTTTCCAGAGTTTTCATGTGGAAGTGACACAGTTTGGATGCAGATTTGTCACTGTTTTGAGCCCTATTTATTAGAGACTGCGGCAACAGTAGAAGGCATCCAATAGAGGGAGAACAGCAGCCTTCAGAGTTTTATTTTTTTTTTAGTTTCAACTTTTTATTTTTATAGTTTGAGAGAGGAATTTATAGAGAGATCCAAGTGGTGTATGGAGGAGGTTCTGATGCCCATGGTAAGAAGGACCGAAACCATACTGGGCTAAGGTCTCTAGTCTTCAAAAAATAGGAGAAGTCTTTATATGAAAATTTATATTTCTGATCTTATGCTATCTTTTCATTGAGTAATAAAATTATTCTTATTTATCTTTTACATGCTTTTTTATGATGCTTCAATATTATTTTCTTACATATTATGACTAAAGAGACAGATCGTGATCGTGGAAAGATATGGTCTGTGCTCAAGTTAAGATAATTTGTAAAGTTTATTAAATACATGTTCTGTACTTTGATTTCATCATCTAAATAATCTATATCTATGGGATGGATCATGATCATATTAGATATGATTCATACTCGATAGAATAGATTATATTATAATTAGATCAAGGGAACAAACATCATATAAGATTGCATGTATTTAATGGAAAGATTGCATGACTCAAATATTGACTTAAATACTGAAGGACGGAACTAAAACCACAAGATGTATTTCTCTTCTAGATCACATTACAGTTTATTAAAGTTGCTTTTATTATTCTCCTGCTTACCAACATTCTCTTGCTTTTAAAACTTTAAATCAATCAAACAACTCTCTTTTTCTTTCTAATCAACTACCTTAGGTCCTTGTGGATCAACCCGATTCACCCTGTTCTACAGAGCAGTAGTCGGTTAATTTATTTTCTTTGATCACTTTTGCAAGCAAAAGCGCATCAGTTATCATGTGATACAGTTCTTCTACTGTGAGTCCCAACAGGATGGAGGTTATAAAAAACTTGTTAAACTCCATCATCTATCATATGTAAAATTTATTCAACTCGAGTCTATTCTATGAAATCTTGTAAAATTTTTTTTTCATTATTCACACTGTATGGCCATAGTCTTCAGAACTCAGTCTCATAAATCACATAGGACTACTCCTTAGTCATTAAGATCGATAGATCCCATCTTAGTGCACACCCTACTCCTACAATAAACTTACTGTAGTCAATTTGCATCACAAGGATCCGAATGGTTAGGGACCAAGTGTATGTACAGTCAAACTATAGTAATCTTATTGTGAATAGCCGAGGCACTATAGGTCAAAGAATTAGTCACATCATTACAATATCAAGAAAGTCACTGATGAGTGAGTAGACATCTAAGTAAGTTCTCGTGTTGGTCATGCTTGGTACTTATTCTCTAACAACCATCATACTCTCACTTCAATGTTCCCACATTGTAGACTCGAGATTCGTCTATCTAAAAGAAAGTGATCCGTACAATGATCTAATCAAATTAATCACTGTTCCAATGACGATCTATTAATCAGAAGTATTTTAAAAATTAATCACCAATGACACATGTTGGGTATAAAATACCCACAGCCGGAACCCACGGGGAACCGCCATCAGCAAGTGCAGCTCCGCCCGGACTCCTACGGGAGCCGGGCTCCACCGCCATCAGCAAGTGCAGCTCCGCCCGGACTCCTACGGGAGCCGGACTCCACCGACGACATCAGCGCAGCTCCCTCCGGACTCCTACGGGAGCCGGACTTCGCCGCCAACATCAGAACAGCTCCGCCCGGACTCCCACGGGAGCCGGGCTCCGCTCTCAGTATCAACTGCTGGTAAGCTCAATCCGGACTCCTATCAGAGCCGGACTTCACCCTTAACTTTGTTTGCAGCGCAGCTCCGCCCGGACTCCTACGGGAGCCGGGCTCCACCGACGACATCAGCGCAGCTCCCTCCGGACTCCTACGGGAGCCAGACTTCGCCGCCAACATCAGAACAGCTCCGCCCGGACTCCCACGGAGCCGGGCTCCGCTCTCAGTATCAACTGCTGGTAAGCTCAATCCGGACTCCTATCAGAGCCGGACTTCACCCTTAACTTTGTTTGCAGCGCAGCTCCGCCCGGACACCTACGGGAGCCGGGCTCCACCGACGGCATCAGCGAGTGCAGCTCCGCCCGGACTCCTACGGGAGCCGGGCTCCACCGCCATCAGCAAGTGCAGCTCCGCCCGGACTCCTACGGGAGCCGGGCTCCACCGACGACATCAGCGCAGCTCCCTCCGGACTCCTACGGGAGCCGGACTTCGCCGCCAACATCAGAACAGCTCCGCCCGGACTCCCACGGGAGCCGGGCTCCGCTCTCAGTATCAACTGCTGGTAAGCTCAATCCGGACTCCTATCAGAGCCGGACTTCACCCTTAACTTTGTCAGCAGCTGCAGCTCCGCCCGGACTCCTACGGGAGCCAGGCTCGACCCACGACCCCTACCGCCAGGAGGACCTCACCCGCGCCTCAACAGAAACTGGGCTCCGCCGTTACCGAGCTTCAATCGACAGATCCACGCCCCCTGACAGGCCCTCAAAATGGCCGCGACCCTGCTCCACCTCCTGTGGCGGACTCCACGCAGTATCATCATTCCCTGACAAGCCGCAGCAGCCATAGCCGCCCTGCTCCACTTCCTGTGGCGGACTCCGCACAGCTCCATTATCCCCCTGGCAGGCCACAGTAACGGCCACGAACCTGCTCCACCTCCTGCGACGGATACCACGCGATTCTCCTGACGACGGACGCTGCTCCACCCCTCATAACGAATTCCACGTGGCAAGTTGAGGTGATACCCACGTGTCTGCTCCATTATCTTTCGCAATCAATTCCCCTGACCATGGGCGGCCCACTACCAGGCGGTTACACACGTCGCCATCAGTCCGTTGCCTCCCCCGCCTATAAAAGGGGGACTCAGATACGTTAGTTTTTAAGCTCTTTTGCCTTATCTCAAAACTCTGCTAAATTCTCCGTTCGAGCACTCCATTCTTGTTGAGGAGAGAACTGACTTGAGCGTCGGAGGGTCTTGCCGGAGCAACCCCACCTCCGGTTTAGACTTCCTTGTAGGTCCCGGTGGCGACCGCGGCTTCCTCAGCTCCAGCTTCTCCGGTGCAGGCGATTTTTGCACCAACAGGATTGGCGCTAGAGGAAGGGGGGCCTGTGTCTTCGCAGCACCCTTGTTCTTGAAGGAGCGCTCAACGGAGCCACCTCCGGCCATCTCTCCGTCATCTACTCCTAATCCTCCCCCGCAAGATCGACACCCGATGCCTCCGCGCAGGGCGTCCACCCGGCGGTCCACGGCCTCCGCGGCCAGATCTCAGGCTCCGCCTCCCCTCCTGTTTCTCAGCCAGCTCTTCCTCCCCCTCCGGCGACGGCGGTCGGCGCGGAGCAGTTTGACTTGCTGGCGCAGCAGGTCAAGGGCCTCGTCGAGCCGTACAGGCGATGCAGCAGCAGCCGCCGCAGGCGTCAGCGCATCCGGAAGGGGCATCTCCGGAATGCCAGAACCCGACGGTGGGGCGGGCCACCTGGGCTAGCCGCCCCGTCCTTCCCGAGAAGGCGAATCCAAGGGTGGAGAGCCCTCAGTCGGACCACGACTCCACCCCTGGGAGATCCCTGCCCCCGTTCTGCCAAAGGACCCTCGAGACTCGAAGTCGAGAGGATTTCCTGGACCGGAGGCTCCAGGAGATGAACCAGCGGATCGAAGAACTCCACCATGCGCCTCCCGCTTACGGTGAGGATATCTGCACTAACCCTCCCTTCTCCCAAATGATTATGCAGGAACCGATCCCGCCGAATTTCAAGCTCCCCCAGTTTGAAAGCTACGACGGGACGTCGGACCCAGTGGACCACCTGGAGGCCTTCCGAATGATGATGCTGCTTCATGGTGCCCCCGACGCCATCTTGTGCCGGGCTTTCTCGTCTACTTTGAAGGGAGCAGCAAGAAACTGATACTCGGCACTGAAGCCGGGTACCATCTTCTCCTTTGACCAAATGACCACCAATTCGTGGCCCATTTTGTCAGCAGCCGACGTCCCCGAAAAGGTTCGGAGTCCCTCATCAACATCAAGCAGAGGGAAGGGGAGTCCATCCGGGCCTACATCAACCGCTTCAACATCGCGGCGTTGGAGGTCCGAACTTGGACCAGTCGGTTGCCATGGCCGCCCTGAAAGGTGGCCTTCAGAAGAACGATCTCTTGTACTCCCTGGAGAAGAAGTACCCCAGGGATTTTGCTGATCTGTTGGCTCGGGCTGAAGGATACGCCCGAGCGGAAGAGGCCTTCAAAATGAAGGATGAAGAGACTGCGAGGGAGCGCCAGCGGGAGATTCTGGCAAGCCCGCAGTTGAGAAGAGGCCAAGGGAAGCCCGGCCTCGCTCCCGATCCCCTCTTGGGCACAAGCGCGCCCATACTCCACCCCGGGCATGCAGGCAGAGAAGCCCGGACAACAGGTTTCGATGGGGTTCCCCGTCAGGGAAGTTCCGCAGCTACGCCCCCCTCAACGCCTCGAAGGCCCAGGTACTGATGGAGGTCAGGGAGCTGATCCCTAGGCCGGAGAGGATGCGCACGCACCCCGGGAAGCGCAACCCCAACAAGTTCTGCCTCTACCACCGCGACCACGGCCACGACACGAAGAGTGCATTCAGCTCCAGGACGAGATCGAGGAGCTCATCCGGCGAGGTCGGCTCGACAGATTCATCCGCCGCAGGCCTGAGGGTAGAGGAGACCGCCAAGGGCCCTCCCACCGCCCGAACCACAGAAGAGGGAGGAGCAGCCCGGGGACCATCCTCCTATCGGGACCATCGACTCCATCGCCGGAGGGCCTCAAGGAGGAGCGGGAGAACTGTAAATGTATTGCTTACTGTTTCATTTTGAATTTACTTTTTTTCTAGCTAACGCACTCCTCCTGCTTAACGCGGATGTATTATGACTGGATATGACCTCTCCAAAAAACAACGGCCATGTCAGGAACAAGAGGAGAACCTCGTCCTGACATGAGCAAAGTCAAAGGCCCGGTTCTTTTAGACCGGATGGGGGGAGAGGCCTTACAACGCCCTAATGTGCCCCCACAGCCTGTTAGGGACAGGAGGAGAACCTCGCCCTAACTTGAGCAAAGTCAAAGGCCCGGTTCTTTTAGACCGGATGGGGGGAGGGCCTTATAACGCCCTAATGTGCCCCCACAGCCCTGTTAGGGACAGGAGGAAAACCTCGCCCTAACTTGAGCAAAGTCAAAGGCCCGGTTCTTTTAGACCGGATGGGGGGAGAGGCCTTGCAACGCCCTAATGTGCCCCCATAGCCATGTCAGGAACAGGAGGAGAACCTCGTCCTGACATGAGCAAAGTTGAAGGCCCGATTCTTTTAGACCGGAGGGGGGAGAGGCCTTACAGCGCCCTAACGCGCCCCCACAAGCCAGGCTGATATCGAGAACCTCACGCCGGCTCAAGCAAAATGGAAGACCCGAACTCCTACGGGAGCCGGGTTCCGCCGCAAAGGTAAACTTCACCCGGACTCCTACGGGAGCCGGGTTCCGCCGCCAGGTAAAGCTTCACCCGGACTCCTACGGGAGCCGGGTTCCGCCGCCAAGGTAAACTTCACCCGGACTCCTACGGGAGCTGGGTTCGCCGTCAGGTAAAGCTTCACCCGGACTCCTACGGGAGCCGGGTTCCGCCGCCAGGTATAGCTTCACCCGGACTCCTACGGGAGCCGGGTTCCGCCGCCAAGGTAAACTTCACCCGGACTCCTACGGGAGCCAGGTTCCGCCACCAGGAAAGCTTCACCCGGACTCCTACGGAGCCGGGTTCCGCCGCCACGATAAACTTTACCCGGACTCCTACGGGAGCCGGGTTCCGCCCCCAAGAAAGACTTCGCCCGGGCTCCTAAGAAAGCCGGGCTCCATCCGCCACTTCGCCAGTAAGGGTTAAAAACGGTGGCGAGGCTCGGCCACATGACGAGATCGGATGGAAGGGAAGAGCTCTTTCCCACGACGACCTCTAAGCCAAACAGGCCAAACAACGAGAAAGGGTCAGCGAACGATAATATTAGTGCTACGCGCGGACAATGTAACACAAAATGCCTTTTTCTCATTTCCGATATATGTACTACAGGGCCAGGACGGCCAGAAAAAGAGGGACAAAACGACAAGAAAAGAAAAGGGGGGCAGCTACAAAAAGGGGGTGACTACAAAAGGACTCTAAGGAGGTCCTACTCCCTCTAACATAGGGTGATCACCTCCATCCCCCGACCAGGACTGCCTCAGGGTCTCCACCATTTCCTCTAGTTCTTCCTTCTTTTGCAGCATATCCTGGAGCGCCTGACGAAGTCGCCGGCTCTCAGCCTCCGCTTCCCGATGCCACTTCCGCAAAACTTCGAACTCCGCCTCTGCGTCTGCGACGGCCTTCCGCTCAAGTCCCAGTTGGATTTTTACTTGTTGAAGCTCTGCTGTCTTCTCCCCAAGGGAGACAGAAATCCCTTCGACAGAGCCTCTCAGGGCTTGGAGCTCTTCGTTATCTTGGGCGTTAGCAAGCTGCGCCCTAGTAACCAACTGCCTCTGGAGACGGACTACCTCGTCCGCCGCTCGACGGAATCTCCCCTTGTGCTCCTCTACCTGTCGGCGCCAGCTGGCCCGCTACACATCGTGGCTCATCTCGGCATCTTGAAGCTGCTTCTGGAGGTCGAAAACTTTTTGTGACCATATCTGCTCATCCCGCGCTGTGAGCCGGGGTGAGTTCCCTTCCAGCTGGCCGATCCTCCTCTTGGCAGCCGACAGCTCCACTTTAAGGGCGCTGATCCTGGCTTCTTGAGCCCAAGTTCGATCGCTAGCGCTCTTCGTGCATTCTTCGAGCTCCTTCGCAAAGTTCGCCTTCCTCCGGCTGTAGTCCATGATTGCCTTCACTTGGAGACTCCTGAAGTGGGCGGCCTCAGCGGCGGCCTCAGAATAGCATTTTTTCGCCTGGCAGAGCTCGCCCTTCGACTTTTTCAATTTCTTCGTCAGGTAGAGGACCTCCTTTTTTAGCCATTGGATAGTTGACTTCAGCGGGACCCCCAGGGGCAAGGGAAGTGCTTCGACAGGACGCTGCCATCGGAAGATGCAAACGTCAGAGACCAACTCTTTACAAGAAGAAAGGCAGAAAAGAAGAAGCAGGGGGAAGGAAGGGCCATCCACAATAAGAAGTTCGACTTTATTAATTTTGAAGACAAGCGGAAGGGAAATGTGGCGACAAAAGAAAGATACAAGATCGGAGGTCTCAGACCTCGGGGGCAGGGGGTGGAGAGCTCGACGCGGGGGGCGCGGCTGCGGCAGCGGCGGACGAAGGGGCGGCCTCATCGTCAGACTCCTCCAGAAAGCCGAGATCAAGGTCGGGATATCTGCTGGCCACCCTCTCTCGGCAGAGCTCGAACCCTTTGGTGAACGCCTCCAGGCCGAACTGGACGTTCAGCTCCCTCATCTCCGCAGAGGTCTTGAACTCCTCCACCGCAAGGGTCCTGGCCTCCGAGACCAGAACCGGAGTTTGCTCGGCCAGATGGGCGACCTCGGCCTCCGCCTTCCTTGCCGACTCCTCCAAACTTCGCCTCTCCTCCTCCCGGACTCGCCTTTCCTCTTCCCGGTCTTGTCTCTCTCTCTCCAGAGCCTCCCGGAGGGCGGCCACCTCGGCCGTCTTCGCTTGAAGACGAGCGACCTCGTCTTGGCAGCGCTCCTCCGCCCGAAGAAGATCCCTTCTCATGCGGCCTGACGCCTCAACATAGGCGAAGAGCTGGTGCCCGATCTGCAAAGACAGATAGAGAATTACAACAAAGACCGAGCAACTGAGCAGGTAAAAATCCGCTTACCTCAATAAAGGACCCCAAGGTGTCCCAGGCCCGCTGCTCGGGATCGGCGCGGTCGATCCTCTCCACGACATCGGACAGGATGCAACCATCGAGCAGCCGGCGGATTAGGGCCTTATCGTTAAAGGGGTTCTCCGATCCCCCCTCGGAGCAGACGGACTCGTCTGCAGCGGCTCGGTGGCTACTCGGCCTGCGGGCCACCGATTTTCTCCTCCTCTCCGCGGCAGGCGCCTCCGCGGGGCGGACCTCCGGAATGGGGACCCCAGTCGGTGAGCTCCCTGAGGGAGCCCGGGGGGCCGCTGGCTCGGCATCCGAAGGAATGTCGATCGTCGGGGTCGCCTGGACGGGCGCGGCCAAGCTCGTCTCCTCCACCCTGGCCCTCTTCGCCGAGCCGGAAGTCGTCGCGCCCTTCCTTTTCTGGGCTCTCATGGCCTTGGCGAGCATCCGTGTGGCTTCGGCGTCTATTGCTAAAAAAAAAAAAAAAAAAAAAAGAAAAAAAGAAGAAAAAAAAAATGGGAAAAGAAAAGAAGAAGGAAAAAGCAGCACCAATCAGTCCAAAAAAAAAAAAAAAAAAGAAGAAGAAAAAAGAAGAGAAGAAGAAGAAAGAAAAAAGAGAAAGAGAAAAGAGGAAAAAGGAGAGAGAAAGGAAGAGAGGGAAGAAGAAGACAAGAAAAGGAAAGATGTATACTTGCTGGATCTTGAGGGCTCAGGCCGATGTTGAAGAGAAGCGGCTCCCTCAGTAGGTTTGGAAGGGAAGGAGCGGGGTAACTCAGGAGCTTCTGGGCGGCCCGAAGGTCGTCCTCTCCCAGGCCGGGAGCCCGGCGGACGGAATCCCTCAGAGACCCCCAGGGGGGCAGGCCCAATTCCAGGGTCGGGCAGTAAATGAAGAGAAATTTTCCCTTCCAGTTGTGAATCGAAGAAGGGGCGCCCTTCAGCAACCCCTTCTTGCCGAACTGGGGGGAGAAGTACCACCAATCCTTCGCTGAAGGATGGCGCTTGAAGGTGTAGAAATGTCTGAACAGGGAGAGGGAAGGCTGAACCTCGGCTATATGACAGAGAGAGAGAAATCCTATCAAAAACCTAAAGGAATTCAGGGCGACAGAGGCGAGAGAAATGTCTAAGAAACGAAAGAAGGCGGCAACAAAAGCAGGAAGCGGAAGCCGGAGTCCGGCACGGAATGCCTTCTGGTACAAACAAAAGCGACCAGGAGGGGGAGCGCTGGCCCGGTCAGAAGGGCCAGGAAGCTCCAGGTCGTACTCTGAAGGGACCCCGTACCGAGCCCTTATCAGGAGAAGTTCGTCCGGAGTCGACGAACAAGGAATAGCGCCCGGTGCGAAGACCGGGCGGGACCCTGCCCCAAACGCGGGATCGTCCGCAGAGATAGGGGCCTGGGGGTTTGAAGCAGAAGAACTCCCAGGGCTTACGGAGGCAGAAGAATCGGAAGACATTTTTCTTTGGGGGAGAACCTAAAGGGCCCTAGAAATGCAAGCCGAGAAAGGAGGGGGACGCCGGGAGTCAACTCAGGGGAGGACACGAAAGAAGAGGAAGGAGGAGAGGACCCTAAGCGGTAGGAAGGAGAAGGTGGGCACTAACCTATCTTGCTCTGGGGGCCCGGGGAGCGAGGAACGGAAGGCGCCTACGGCTCGAGAGGGCGTTCGCTAGAGCAGACTCTCGGGGAGATGACAGACGCCAGCAAGAAATCAAAACGGAGTGGGACGCCTGAAAGGGGGGAGGACGGGTTTAAATAGACCCTGGGATCCGGCGCCATAATGATCTCGAATCCCCCCAGGCCAGTCCGCATCCGACACGTGTCCCACTCCCCGTGGCAGAGGCTGAAGGCGGCTGGCGGTTGGCAGGGCCATAATTGCACCGTACCTAGGCCAGCGTACCTGTGGGGTATTCGAAGTGTCCCCTCGTACCGCCCCAACTCGAAAAGACTCCGGCACGCGCTCATTTAATACCAAAATATCTGGGAGCGGCGGGGCACGGGATTCGAAGGGACGATTCCGGCTGTACTTCTGTGTACTTCCTTCGTTTGAAATTCAAAACTCGGATGTAGGGGACTGGTGTTGGGTATAAAATACCCACAGCCGGAACCCACGGCGGAACCGCCATCAGCAAGTGCAGCTCCACCCGGACTCCTACGGGAGCCGGGCTCCACCGACGACATCAGCGCAGCTCCCTCCGGACTCCTACGGAAGCCGAACTTCGCCGCCAACATCAGAACAGCTCCACCCGGACTCCCACGGGAGCCGGGCTCCGCTCTCAGTATCAACTGCTGGTAAGCTCAATCCAGACTCCTATCAGAGCCGGACTTCACCCTTAACTTTGTTTGCAGCGCAGCTCCGCCCGGACTCCTACGGGAGCCGGGCTCCACCGACGACATCAGCGCAGCTCCCTCCGGACTCCTACGGGAGCCGGACTTCGCCGCCAACATCAGAACAGCTCCGCCCGGACTCCCACGGGAGCCGGGCTCCGCTCTCAGTATCAACTGCTGGTAAGCTCAATCCGGACTCCTATCAGAGCCGGACTTCACCCTTAACTTTGTTTGCAGCGCAGCTCCGCCCGGACTCCTACGGGAGCCGGGCTCCACCGACGGCATCAGCGAGTGCAGCTCCGCCCGGACTCCTACGGGAGCCAGGCTCCACCGCCATCAGCAAGTGCAGCTCCGCCCGGACTCCTACGGGAGCCGGGCTCCACCGACGACATCAGCGCAGCTCCCTCCGGACTCCTACGGGAGCCGGACTTCGCCGCCAACATCAGAACAGCTCCGCCCGGACTCCCACGGGAGCCAGGCTCCACTCTCAGTATCAACTGCTGGTAAGCTCAATCCGGACTCCTATCAGAGCCGGACTTCACCCTTAACTTTGTCAGCAGCTGCAGCTCCGCCCGGACTCCTACGGGAGCCGGGCTCGGCCCACGACCCCTACCGCCAGGAGGACCTCACCCGCGCCTCAACAGAAACTGGGCTCCGACCGTTACCGAGCTTCAATCGACAGATCCACGCCCCCTGACAGGCCCTCAAAATGGCCGCGACCCTGCTCCACCTCCTGTGGCGGACTCCACGCAGTATCATCATTCCCTGACAAGCCGCAGCAGCCATAGCCGCCCTGCTCCACTTCCTGTGGCAGACTCCGCACAGCTCCATTATCCCCCTGGCAGGCCACAGTAACGGCCACGAACCTGCTCCACCTCCTGCGACGGATACCACGCGATTCTCCTGACGACGGACGCTGCTCCACCCCTCATAACGAATTCCACGTGGCAAGTCGAGGTGATACCCACGTGTCTGCTCCATTATCTTTCGCAATCAATTCCCCTGACCATGGGCGGCCTACTACCAGGCGGTTACACACGTCGCCATCAGTCCGTTGCCTCCCCCGCCTATAAAAGGGGGGACTCAGATACGTTATTTTTTAAGCTCTTTTGCCTTATCTCAAAACTCTACTAAATTCTCCGTTCGGGCACTCCATTCTTGTTGAGGCAGAGAACTGACTTGAGCGTCGGAGGGTCTTGCCGGAGCAACCCCACCTCCGGTTTAGACTTCCCTTGCAGGTCCCGGGGCGACCGCGGCTTCCTCAGCTCCAGCTTCTCCGGCGCAGGTGGATTTTTGCACCAACAATACATATCTCAAATTCTTAACTTTTGAGAATATGTCATCATCTTATTAATTTTCTAGACGATTCATGGACACATACATAACATGAATAAAAATAATCTATCTAATATTATTAATAAATAATAAGATCAAATATAAAATTATATCCTAGAAAGAATAAATGTATCGATCTGATTGGCTTCTAGGACATACATCTAATAATCCTCTACTTTTACTAAAGTTAATCCACCATATACTTAAGTCCATCTTCTCAAGATGTGCTATGATTCTCAGCTGGCTAGGTGGTTTACTCAGTGGATCTCCCACATTATCCATGGGGTCTACTCTCTACACCTTGATACACTTCTCGAGATAGTCATGTATAATATGAAATCATTCCTCTATATGCTAGGACATCTGGTAAGACCTAGGCTTCTTAACTAAAGCTATGGTACCATTATTATCATAGTACAGTATTATGGCATCTAATAACATTACACCAAGTTCTGCAATGAAACTTTGAACCAAATGACCTCCTTAGCAACCTCAGAAATAATGATTTTTTTAGTTTTCATGGTGAAATATACAATGATCGATTATTTGAAACTCTTCTAATTCACCGAACCTCCATTTCTTAAGAAAATATACCTTGATGTAGACTCTCTACCATCAATATCAGATATAAAGTCTGAATCAGTAAATCTTATACCCTCAACTCTTATCCTCCTCCAAAGACCATAAATATTTCTTAAGTCCTTTTCAAGTACTTAAGAATATTCTTCATAGCTATCCAATGCTCTTAGTCTAGATTCGATCGATATCTACTCGTGACACTCATAGCGAGGGCTATATTATATCATATACATAGTATGGTATACATGAGACTTCCTATAGCCAAGCATAAGGAATCTAGCTCATATGCTAAATCTCTTTATCACTTCCTCTATGTATATTTTCTATGAGAGACCTATTATCCTTTTAGATCTATCTCTATAGATCTTTATTTTCAGAATATATGATGCTTCCCTTAGATCTTTTATAGAAAATTCTTTAGACAATCATATTTTAACTGAAATTAGCATAGAAACATCATTCTCAATTAGAAGGATGTCATCCATGTCCGATATGATGAACATGACAGCACTCCCATTGACCTTCTTATAACCACATGGTTCTTCCTTATTTTTGACAAAATCATATAATTTGATCACATCATTGAAACGAGTGTTTCAACTCCGAGATACTTACTTTAGTCCATTGTAGCCTACACATCCATCTACTAGATCTCATTATGGTATGCTGCAATAGCAAGCAGTGTTCGGATGATTTTGGCATAGCCACAGGTGAAAAAGTATCCTGATAGTCAATGTCTTCATATTGACTATAACCCTTCACCATGAGCCTTGTCTCATAGGTCTCTACCTATCCATCTGAACCAGTCTTTCTTTTGTAGATCCATTTGCATCCGATAGGTACTATACCCATTTTGGATCTACTAAGGTCTCGACTTTTGTTTGAATGCATCATGTTAACTTTTGACTTCATGGCATTCAATCACTTCTTAGAATCGATGTCTGACATCATCTCACAGTAGTTTTTGGGATCATCTTCATATTTTTTATCTTTTATGAGAAACATTTCTTCTATCCCCTCTATCAGAATATCTAAGTATTTTATAGTAAGATGGGAGATTCTACTAGATCTATGAGATGGAGGAGGTACTATATGTATTGGCTCAATATAAGTAGGTTCTATAGGTTTTATGACTCGTTGTTCTCTAGAGATTTTTTTTAGAGCTTAATTTTTCTCTCACTTCATCCATCCTGGATAAATTATTTCTCCAAGAATACAGTATACTGGCTCATAATCACATTGTAATCCTCTAGAAAGTAATAGTTGTTAGAAAATGGATAGGTTGCATGTATATATTTTAAAATAATTTTGAATGCAGCAGAAACGATTTAGGTTAAACCCTTTTAACCTCTCATATGATAAATCATATCTATAATCTAGCCATGCTCGGATCTATGACATGCATAATCTAAAAAAAAAATATAGATATTTGAGATCAGATCTCAATACCTTGTGTGGGTCAAAATACATCGCAGCTGATGATCTATAGATTTGAACTATTCCTTTAACTGTGCATGTGCCTGGCCTCCACAGGTATCCACGTGAGGACTTGTTTCAATAAGAGGTAGGTGATCTCTTCGAGGTGCTAGCTTTCTTGCAAAGATCTCCTATTTGATGGTTGATGTAGCTTCTTCGGATCTCACAGACACTCTATGAATGAAGAAGAATAGGAAAAGGAATAGAGAGGAAGGAGGCTAGGCACATGAAAATAATTTTCTCTCCACTTTTTCTTATTCTAGGCATCCAACTTTTAGACCCTTTTTATAGGAAGGGATATTAGGGTTTAGGAGGCGCCACACCTTCTTGCATGCCAAAAAGTGGGGCATGCAATATTTTGTCACCAAAATATGAGGTGTGGCATGAGAAAGAAATCAGATAAAATTCTTTCTCATGTCCACTTTTTCTCAACACACAAAGGGATGGGTTGGCACCACCACACTTTTCTATTATCTCAGATATATTTTCTTCTTGTCCTCTTATTAATTTGAATCAAATTCAAATTGGTTGTGAAAGAACCAGATCTAGGGTTTTAAGGTTAGATCTTGAAATTTTTTCAAGATCAGGCAGCGAAAGACTAAAATAAATCAAAATTTATCTTATAAAATTAAAAAATTTTTAGATCTAAGATTCTATTACATGATTATTACTGATATTAAATCAAAAATTAAAATATAAAGAGCAAGAATATATGTTGATCATATCAACATGTTTCTATGCTACATCTAATATATGTAAAATATAATATATCAGATCTATTACCTTGCAAGTTAGACATTCTAACTTTGATGATCCAGATTTGAGGATGATGTTGTGAGCCACACACACATCGACCTCTAGAAGTCATCCACACGAGCCCACGAATTACGATCAGAAGTTCTGATCCAGAAAATCAGCACAGTATGCTAGTACTGTGCTGATCCTTCTTCGATGGTCGATCAGATGCCTCCTTCTTGATTTGGACTCTTCCAAAGATGAGAAGTAGGAGAAGGAGTTTTAGATGTGAGACACTCTTAGAAAACTCACAGATGAAGGAAGGGAAGAGGTGAAATCAGCAACCCTAGAAGAAGACCCTCTTCTTCTTCTCTTTGCTCTAACCCAGACATATAGTTTTGTGTCTATTATATCTCCATGCTGCTACACTCTTTCTCTCTAATTTTCACATGCCCCAAAGGTCTCTCAATCTTTATAATCTACAAAAATTTCAAAAAAAATCATCTTAAATAATGAGATATGAAGAATTCTTGTCTAGATCAAATATCTAGTCAAGAAAAATCTAAATAGGACAAGACAAGGTGTGCCCAACTCTTGGGCACCCCTTCCTTTTTTTTCTACCATGGATGACTAGCAAAGGGAACACAATATGTGCCATAAAAGCTACAAAAATCTTAGAAAAAATATGGATAAAATCAATGCCATAAGGAAAGAGTTTTGGTTTCCTAAAATTCTATCTCATAGAATTTGAAATCCAAACTAATTCCTACTTTGACTTGGTCTACAACCACATTACATGTAAGAGAGAAAGAGAGGAAAGCTTTGGGCATATGTGAAGGCCTGAGAAAGAAGATTTTATCATACAAAATAAGAGAGAGTGGGTGTGGGGGGCTAAGGTGGCGCAAGGTGGAATCCTAGTCTTATTAGGATTCAATCTATGACTTGTTCAAATTTGATTTCTCAAACCAAATCAAACCAAAACTAAATTAATCTAATTAAAATAAGTCTTAACCTAATTAAGAATCTAATTTAATCAGATTAATTTAGATTTAAATCTGATTTAATTTTTTAATTGAATTAGAAATTAGGTTGACCCAAGTCCTAATTGAACTAGGATTAGTTTTTTCTTGCATTTGGCTTATCCAATAAACCAATTGGACTTGATCCAATCAAGCCTAAACCAAATCTAATTAAATTATATTTAATTAAACTTAATCTCAGCCCATTGGCTTAATCAAATTAAGCCAATTAGCAATCGAATTACTAATCGATCCTCCTGCAACACTTGCACTAGGTTAAATATCAATCGTATTGATCATTTAACCCTAGAATAATTCTTAATCATTGATCAATCATCCGATCAGATCATGAACTCTAATGTGTATGATCTCATAGGTCCGAACCTAAGCTGATAGCATAGAAATAAATTTTTGTATCAATCGAAGTGACCATCTAGCAATGGTACCCGACGGTCGGATAGGTTGAATGTGTAGAACAACATCCTTAGAACCCATGCGGATATAGTTTCCATATAATTCATCTCCTTGATCAAAATGCTCATAGAATACCTCAAAGTTTAACTGTCAACTCTGATTAGGTGTCCACATTGTATTTCAAAATATCAAATCCATCTGATGGATTACCCTGGTCAAGGTTTTGCTAAATTAAAATACAGCGACTCATTCTTCTCCAACTCTTGGAGTGGTCAATCCCATCTTGATCACACTCTGACTTTGCAAGTATTTGATTGTACCCAAAAGTCTTCAGTCACTGAATTAAAAATTTAGTTAGTCCAGTATCAAAGCACAGTGAGTTGCTTGCAAGTCACTGAGGCGATCTCAGATTTAAGGGACACTTATACCTATATCCCATCAGAGACATTCTCGACAACAAAATACTTTGGAGTTGGTCACGTTCAATGATGATGTACCCTTATATTTCACCTGTATGCCATACCAGTATCTCCACACTCCTTGGTTAAGAGGACAACCAACCCATATGGCCTACAGCGACCTATGCTTGATAGAAGCTGTCGTTCTTATTAACAGCCTATCATTTGGTCGTGAACAGTTTTAAGGACTAATCGATAAATCCTCTCTTTATCGAACCTAAATAGTCCTAAGGACTTCATTACAACAACAGAGTTCATTAGAAGATGAAAACTTATGATAAAAATACCAAAAATATATTTTATTTATTAATAAATCAATTACAAGACAAGGTTGCTCAATCGTCAACAGGTTGACGATTGACTTTTGGGACATATTTTCTAACAGGTAGAAGGGATAAGATGATGAGTCATCACACTATGCCGCTTACCCTTTTCTTACACCCTCTTTTTCATGCAAAATACCTCATGCCAATCAATATTAGCATGTAATATCTAGGTGTGTATTCTAGGGCGTGCATGCATAAGGGAGAGAGTCCCAGTGAGTTAGGACTCTGGGTATTCCAATTTGGTTCAATCCAAATCTGATTTGGTTGGACTCAAAGAGAGGAGAGAACCTAATCCAATTAGAAATCCAATCTCCTCAATTAAATCCTAATCTAATTAAAAATTAATTGAATCCAAATTTTGATCAAATCAAGAATTAGTCTTCCTTGCAATTAGGCTTGATCCAAGCAAATCCAATCTAAGTCAAACTGAATCCAATTCAATTAGACATGATTCGAACCTCATTGCTCAATCAAATTAAGCCAATTAGCAATCTAATTGCTAATTAATTTTTTTATAATTCATTAATACTTAGCGAATTACATAATTACAACTTTTTCTTAAGGTTAATCATCAATCACATTAATGATTATACACTTCAATGATTCATAATCATTAATCATCCATCTGATCAGATGAGAACCTCTTTTGTATGTGATCCCATAGGCTCCATTCTGTCTGGTAGTAAAATATATTATGATCCCCATTATAATATCATCGAAATTTTTTTCGATGGATTAGAGCAATTTCAATTCTATCCTTCAAGGATCATCGATCATCAAGATGATATTCAATGGATCCCACAATCCATCAGTGACACCAACCAGTAGGTAGAGGCAACCCAGTAGAATGAAAGTAATGAACGTCTAAATGCAGTTACCGTATGATTCAGTCCTTCTATTAGGAGTCCTGACTTGATGGAGGTCATGGAGTACTCGTCAAACTCCAACATCAGTTATATGCCAGATTGGCTCAACTCGAGTTCACTTGTAAATCCCGTGAAATTTTTTTTAGTATTCATCCTTGCTTTGGTCAAAGACTTTCTGAACTCAGTCTTGCGAATTGTATAGGACTTCTTCTTTTCTATTAAGATCGATAGATTCCATCTAGCTATATCCTACTTCTAACAACAAATTTGAAAACACCGTAGCCAATATACACAGTATGGACTGAATGGCTAGAGACCAAGTGAATGTGCAGTCAAACTACAGTAGTCTCACTGTGAATAGCCAATGCACCATAGATCAAAGGAACACCCACACCACTGCAGCATCGAGAAGACCACCGATGAGTGAATAGATATCCAAGTGATTTTTCGTATTGGTTACGTTCAGTGCAAGTTATTCTCTAACAACCACCTGCACTATCATCCTAGTATCTCCATATTTAGACTCGAGACTCATTTATCCGGAAGAGAGATGATCTATGCATTGATCTAATTGGATCAATCACTATTCTCCATGATGATCCTCTAATCAAAAGTATTTAAAAATTAATCAATAATATATGTCTCAAATTTTCAACATCTTGAGAATATACAAAATCATCTGTGAATCTCTAGGACAAATCATGGACACAAAATATAATTAAAAATAAAAATTATCTTTTATTAATAATAAATATTTTATAAATATAAATATATATCCTAGAATTATAAAATGTATCAGCCAATAATTGGTTTCTAAGGCACACATCTAACAAACTCCCACTTGATCTAAAGCCAATTGGCCATATACCTAAGATCCATCTTCTCAAGGTGAGCTTTGATCTTTTGCTGGCTATGAGGCTTGGTTAGCAAGTCCGCCATGTTCTGCACGAAGTCAATTCTCTGCACCTCAACAAACTTCTTCTTGAGGTATTCGCATATGATGCGGAACTGCTGCTCTATATGCTTGAACTTTTGATGAGATCTGGGCTCCTTAGCGAGGGCTATGATGCTGTTGTCATTGTAGTGCAGTGCAACAGTATCTGATGGCATTACATCCAGCTCTGTAAGAAACTTTTTGAACAAGAATACTTTCTTAACAACTTTAGAGGCGACGATGTACTCAACTTTCATAGTCGAATCTGTAATGACCGACTGTTTGAAACTCTTTCAACTAATCGATCTTTTATTACATAGAAAAATACACTCCGATGTAGATCTTTTATCATCGACTTCAAATATGAAGTCCGAATCAGTATATCCTTCTACTTTCAGCTTTGATCCTCCACCAAAGATCAAGAATAAATTCTTAATCTTTCTCAAGTACTTAAGGATGTTCTTCACAGTAATTTAGTACTCTTCATCCGGATTCCACCGATATCTGCTCATGACACTCATAGAAGAGCTATATCAGGTTATGTACACAGTATGGTATACATGAGACTCCTTATTATCGAAGCATAAGGGATCTTGCTCATGTGTTAAATCTCCTAAAGTGTGTCAGGACACATATTCTTAGAGAGATGAATGCCATGCCAAGAGACAATAGACCCCTCTTGGAGTTTTTCATGCTGAACCTCTTCAGCACCTCCTCTATGTACATTCGCTATGAGATTCCTATCACACTCTTAGATCTATCCCTATAGACTTTTATACCAAGAATGTAGGAAGCTTCTCCTAGATCTTTCATGAAGAATTTCTTTGACAACTATACTTTGATCAATGTCAGTATGGAAATATGATTCTCAATTAGGAGGATGTCATCCATATACAATACGAGAAATACGATAGTGCTTCTACTAACCCTTTTGTATATATACGGCTCCTCATTTTTGATGAAATCAAATATTTTGATCACATCATTAAAGTGAGTGTTCCAACTCCAAGATGCTTTCTTGAGTCCATATATGGACCTTTGTAGCTTGTAGACTTTGTGATTACTATCACTGGATGTGAAACCCATAGACTGTTCCATATAGATATCTTCTTCAGGATATCTATTTAGAAACATAGTTTTTACATCCATCTATCAAATTTTAAAATCATGACACGCTGCAACTGCAAGCAGATTTGGATGGATTTCAGCATGGCCACGAGCGAAAAGGTTTTCTGATAGTCAATATCTTTGCATTGACTATTATCTTTCACAACTATCCTTGTCTTATAGGTCTCTACCTTACCATCCAAACTTATTTTTCTTTTATAGATATATTTACACCTAATAGGTACAATACCTTTAGATGGATCTACTAAGGTCTAAACTTGGTTGGAATACATGGAGTCAATTTCTGACTTCATCGCTTTCTTTCATTTCTCAGAGTTTATATCTAACATTGCCTCATCGTAGGTCTTGGGATCATTCCTAATGTCCTTATCTCCCATAAGGAATGCTTTCTCTAGATCCTATGTAAGAATATCTAAGTATCTTTCAGGAGGATGGAAGATCCTACTTGATCTACGAAGTGGAGGAGGTATCACATCTACTGGCTCACTATTGGATTTAGGTTCTTGGACTCGATATTTTTTAGAGACCTTCTCTTTGAGTTCAATTTTCCTCCCATTACCTCCATCTTGGATCAATTCTTTTTTCAAAAAGATGAAATGATGGCTCATAATCACATTGTGATCCTTAAGAAGATAAAAATAGCATCTCATAGATTTCTTAGGATTTTCTATAAAATGAGCTCTTAATAACCTAGCCTCTAACTTGTTCACCTACTGTCGCTTGATATAGGCTAGACACCCTCAAATCTTGAGATAACCAAGAGTTAGCTTCTTATTATGCCATAACTCATATAGTGTGATGGAACAGATTTAGAGAGAATCCTATTCAAAAGATGAATAACAGAAAGTAACACATGTCCCCAGAGAAAAATCGAAAGATCTATGAAGCTCATCATAGATCGGACCATATCCAATAGGATTCGATTCCTCCTTTCAAATATCTTGTTGAGCTGAGGCATCCCTACAGTGTCTACTGTGAGACTATGCCGTTATCTTTGAGATAGGTTTAAAATTCTCCACTAAGATATTCTCCTCCTAGATCTGATCGAAGAATCTTTATGAATTTTTTGATCTGCTTCTCTACTTTATATCGAACTCTTTGAACTTTTTAAAGATCTCAGACTTGTGTCGCATCAGGTACATAAAATCATATCATGAAAAATTATTGATAAAGATTATGAAGTAGAGATAGCCATCTCTGGCCTGTACATCGAATGGACCACACACATCAGTGTATATCAAGGCTAATATCTTAGTGGCTCTTTCTCTGTGTCCTACAAAGGGTTGCTTGTCCATCTTTTTTTGAAGACATGACTCACAAATTAGATAAGACTTGGAAGTTAATAGCTCGAGAAGGCCATCTTTCTCTAGTTTGTTAAGTTGTCCTCTTCGATATGGCCTAGCCTAAGGTGCCACAGATATTTTTGGCTAATCGTGTCTCTAAGTCTCTTAGACCCTACGGCATTCATAACTTGCTCGTTAATATTAACATCACATCCACATGCAAATGATAAAGACCGTCAATTAAGAAAGTACATGCAATAACTTTATTTCTTAAATAAATTATACGCATATCTTTATTGAAATTAAAATTGTAGTTATCCTGTGCCAGCACAGATACAAAACTTAGATTTCTATAGGCTATAAGTATAAAATGATAGTCTTTTAAAATTAAACTAATTTCTAATGGTAGTCATAGAAGGTAAGTCCCGGCGGTCACAACAATAACTCTTGCTCCATTGCCGACTTGAAGAGTGATCTCGCTTTCCCTCAGTCCTCTAAGTTCTTCCAAACTCTGCATAGAAGTGCACAAGTAAGCACTTAAATTAGAATCTAAAATCTAACTAGAAGAAGAGAAAATCGTTAGATTAGTTTCAATTATGAATATATCAGACATACCTTTATAAGGCCCATCCTTCTTCCTGTTCTTCACACTCACCAGGTAGGTCGGATAGTTCCTTCTCTAGTGGCCTTCGACATTATAGTAGAAACATTTTTCTTTATTGCTGGCCTTCTTTGGAACCTCCTTGTTAGGCCTGCTTTCGATCTTTTGCTTCTTTGCAAACTTTTTCTTTTTCAAAAAAGACTTTCTCTTTGAGGAAGCCTGCTCCATAGTAAGAACCATGCCCCTTGAATCTTTCAAGGTACCCTCAGTTGTTACTAACATATTCAACAATTCAGGCAAAGTGGTATTAATCTTATTCATATGGTAGTTCATAATGAACTACCCAAATAAATTAGGAAGGGATTGCAGGATCAGATCCACCTGTAATTCCTTATACATCGTCATCCCAAGCTTCTGAAGCTCTTCAATATCCTTGATCATTGTCAAATAATAATCATTGACGGACTATCCATCATGCATCTTCGCTCTGAAAAGTCTTCGTGAGACTTCAAAATGAGCCGTGCAACTCTGCTTACCGTATGACTCTTGTAGGTGAGTCAGCATGTCCTTGGCAGTCCTCATATTTTCATGTTGGCACTGAAGATCATTGGATATGGGGGTAAGAATATAGCACCTAGCCCTATTATCTTCGTCCATCCACTTTTCAAGTGTGGCTCGTTGATCAAAGGATGGACGAGCCGGTAACACAGGTATATCTTGATCGAGGACATGGTTTAACTTATCAAAACTGAGAACAATTCTCAAATTTTGAATCCAGTCTTTGTAGTTTGTCTCGATCTACCTATTGGCATCAAGATTTTGGGCTAAAGTGTTGGAACTCGATATGATTATCTACAGAGAGAATAATTTTAATTAGATGTTTGTACTTTTTAAATATTTATTCTAGAGACTTTAAAAACAAACAAGACTCCCATAATTTTTTCGAATCTTTCACACTCTTTAGGTGGAGAAATGAAAACCTATACGCATCGATTTTAAGTGGGCACTGTAGTCCTATTGATCTATACACATCTCAGCTAACAGTTATTGGTGAGCACAGACCAATGAATGGACAACACCTTATCCATTGCTTCATTAAGCAAGATGTAGCGGGTTGAGTTTCTAAGTCTTGTGGCCTCACCTAATAGTTATTGATATATTTTTTAGTTAAGTCAGACCTACCGTTCACTAGTGGGCGTAAAGCCATCATTGAGTTCCTCACCTAATAGTTATTGACCCGACCCCATCTTTATCTTGGGGCATCCTATGTCAATAGAGTGATTGTACTTTTTTGATGCAACCGAACCACTGTAACCAGTTGAGAATGATCAACGTCAGGAAGGCACCCACATCTCTACAACGATGGAATACCACTATGCTTAATATTTAGTGAGAAGATTTAGATTAAGTCTCATCTAAGTCAGCACATTTGATGTCTAACTGATCAGGTTTAGGTAGCACAATCTCATATCTGACTAATCTGGTCGGCATGGATGAACACAAATAACCAAGCAACCTTATTCAATCCTTAATCGATCAAATGGTCAGGTAAGTGAGATCGGTGGAAGGATATATCGATGCTTGCCTTAGATACTATTGAAATGGTCAGATAAGCATGCTTTCAATTAAAAATCATCGATCGAACTGCCAACTTACCTTAGACATCAATTGATAAATTAGAATCAAACAGGTTAGCCTAATAACTCGAGCTCGGACCATTGAGCCAAATTCGATCTTAAGTCAGTCAATTCACATCAAAATATGAATTGATGCAACCAACTACAACTAAACTCTACTTTGAGCCCCTTTGATCTAATCCTAACCAACTATTGATTAGGTTTGATCAACTACTCAAAATCAAAAAAGGATTCTATCCTGATCTAATCAATTGACCCTAATTGTAGTCTAATCATAAAATCTAATTTGTTCAATCCGTACCATATGCAATAACATAAAATTTAAATTTTAAAAATATTTTTTAGATTATATTTCATTGCATGTATTAATGGCTTATGATCTTGAAATATTTTTAGATCTAAACCTAAAGTCATATATCACAGATATGAAGTTTTAGATCTAAAATCTATAATATATATATATATATATTAATTTTTATATCTAAATTTAATAAAGCATATATCAGATACATACATAATCAGATCTAAAATAATGATTAAAATCTTTTAAAAATATTTTTTAAAATCTCATTCGCTTTGTACTAGGATAACTTTTATAATATAGAGGGTAAACCCTATATCAGGATAATCTTATACCAGTCTGATGTAAACTTTTAATTATTCTAATTTTAGAACTAACATTAACAAATACATCTGATTTTAGATCGAAAAGATTGATTTTATATTTCAAAAATAATTTTCAAAATCAATCAATCTTGTGCTAAGACAATCTTTACAATACAGGGGGTTAACCTTATATTAGGATAACCTTATTTTAGCACAAGATTGAATCAAACAAAGTCTAACTTTTAGATCTAAATCAAAAAAATTAGATCTATGCATGTCAAAAGAACTTAAGGCTCTGATACCACAGTTAGAAAATGAATAGGTTGCATGTATATATATCAAAATAATTTTGAATGCAGCAGAAATGATTTAGGTTAAATCCTTTCAACCCCTCATAATAGATCAGATCTATAATCTACCCATGTTCAGATCTATGACATGCATAATCTAAAAATAAAATACAGATATTTGAGATCAAATCTCAATACCTTGCATGGGTCGAAATACACCACAACTGATGATTCATGGATTTGAACAATTTTTTTAGCTGTGCATATGTCCGACCTCCAAAGATATCCACATAAGGACTCGTTTTGATCAGAGATAGGTGATCTCTCCAAAGTGCTAGCTCCCTTGCAAAGATCTCCTCTTTAATGGCTGATGTAGCTTCTTCTCCGAATCTCACAGACAATCTATGAAATGAAGAAGAACAGGAGGAATAGAGAGGAAGGAGGCTAGGCGTATGAAAATAATTTTCTCTCCACTTTTTCTTATTCTAGGCATCCAACTTTTGGATACTTTTTATAGGAAGGAAGGGATATTTGGGTTTAAGAGGCACCACATCTTCTTACATGCCAAAAAGTGGGGCGTGCAATATTTTATCGCCAAAATATGTGGTGTGGCACGAGAAAAAAATCAGATCTGATTCTTTCTCATACCCCCTTCTTTCTCAACGCACAAAGGGATGGGTTGGCGCCGCCATACTTTCCTATTATCTTAGATATGTTTCCTTCTTATCTTTTTATTAATTTGACTCAAATTCAAATTGGTTGAAGGGATAAGATGATGAGTCATTACACTATGCCGCTTACCCTTTTCTTGCACCCTCTCTTTCATGCAAAATACCTCAAGACAATCAATATTAGCACGTAATATCTAGGCATGTATTCTAGGGCATGCGCAAAGGAGAGAGTCCCAATGAGTTGGGACTCTAGGTTTTCCAATTTGGTTCAATCCAAATCTGATTTGATTGGGCTTAAGGAGAGGAGAGAACCTAATCCAATTAGGAATCCAATCTCCTCAATTAAATTATAATCTAATTAAAAATTAACTGAACCTAAGTCCTAATCAAATCAGGAATTAATCTCCCTTGCAATTAGACTCGATCCAATTAAATCCAATCCAAGTCAAACTGAATCTAATTCAATTAGACTTGATCTGAACTTTATTACTCAATCAAATTTAGCCAATTAGCAATCCAATTACTAATTAATCCTCCTATAATTTACTAACACTTAGTGAATTACATAATTATAAATTAATCTTAAGATTAATCATCAATCACATTGACGATTATATCTTTCAATGATTCATATCATTAATCATCTATCTGATCAGATAAGAATCTCTTTTGTGTATGATCCCATAGGTTTTATTTTATTTGATAGTAAGATATATTATGATCTACATCACAATATCATCGAAATTCTTTCGATGGATTGAAATAATTTTAACTCTATCCTTCGAGGATCATTGATCATTGAGACGACACTCAATGGGATCCATAATCCATCCATGATATTTAGCAGTATGTAGAGGCAACCTAGCAAAATAAAAGTAATGAACCCTTAAGAGTAGTTACCGTGTGATTCAATCCTTCTATCATAAGTCCTGACTTGATGGAGATCATGAAGAACTTGTCAAACCCCAGCGTCAGTCATATGCCAGATTAGCTCGACTTGAGTTCACTTATAAATCATGTAGAATTTTTTTTAGTATTCACACTTACTTTGGCCAAAGATTTCTTAAACTCAATCTCACAAATTATATAGAACTTCTCTTTTTCTATCAAGATCGATAGATTCTATCTAAATGCATCCTACTCTTAACGGTGAATTTGAACCCACCATAGCAACATACACAGTAAAGATCCGAATGGCTAGAGACCAAGTGAACATGTAGTCAAACTACATTAGCCTCACTGCAAATAGCCGATGCACCATAGATCAAAGGACCACCCACACCATTGCAGTATTGAGAAGACCACTGACGAGTGAATAGACATCTAAGTAATTTCTTATGTTGGTCATACTCTGTGCAAGTTATTCTCTAAAACTACCTACACTCTTATCCCAGTGTTCTCACACTATAGACTTGAGACTCATTTGCCTGAAGAGAAGGTGATCCATGCACTGATCTAACTGGATCGATCACTATCCTCCATGATGATCCTTCGATCGGGAGCACTTAAAAATTAACCAATAATATATTTTTAAAATTTTCAACACCTTAAGAATATATAAAATCATCTGTTAATCTCTTGGATAAATCACAGACATATAAAATATGATTGAAAATAAAAATTATCTTTTAGCAATAATAAATATTTTACAAGTACAAATAATTTTTTAAAATTATAAAATATATCAGCCAATAATTGGCTTTTAGGGAATACATCTAACAATAGTAGTATCTCAAATACTCTTTTGGATACCTAATAAAATGAGCTTTCATAAACCTAACCTCTAACTTATCCATCTATTATCATTTGATATGGGTCGAATATCTCCAAATCTTGAGATAATCAAGATTCAATTTTTTACCATGCTACATCTCATATAGCATAGTAGAAATAGATTTAGAGGAAACTCTATTTAGTACGTAAATTACAAAAGGCAAAGTATGTTTCAAAAAAAATAAGAGAAGATCAATGAAGCTCATTATGAATTGGATGATATCTAATAGAGTTCTACTCCTCCTCTCTAACACTCCATTGAGTTGAGGTGTACCAAGAGAAGTCTATTATGAGACTATGCCATTTTCTTTGAAATAATTTAGAAACTCTCACTAAAATATATACCTCCATGATCTGATCATAAAATCTTAAGGGATTTTTAATTTGTTTCTTTTTCTCATATCTAAATTCTTTGAACTTTTTAAAGGATTCAGATTTGTAGCTCACACATATATCTATACCGTAAAACATCATCGATAAAGATAATGAAGTAAAGATAACCATCCTTAGCCTGCACATCAAATGGGTCATACACATCATCAGTGCATACTAGGATAAGTATCTCTATGATCCTCTCACCATGTCTTACAAAAGATAGTTTGGCCATCTTTCTTTGAAGGCAGGATTCACAAACTAGATAAGACACATGAGCCAAGAAGCTCATCTTTGTTCAATCTATTTATTCTATCCTCTCTAATATGACAAGCTTGAGGTGCCATATATATTTCTAGTTTATTTCACCTCTAGATCTCTTAGATCCTACGGCACTCACTATCTGCTCAGATATATTCACACATACATCCATATATAAGTGATAGAGACTGTTAATCATAAAATCATATGCAACTAATTTATTTTTAAAATAAATCATATAGTAATCTTTACCAACCTATGCTAATGATAAAACAGAAATCAAATTTCTGCTAGCAGCAGATACATAATAGCAATCTCTAAGTATCAAACTAAATCAGATAATAATTGCAGAGGATAGATACCCAAAGCCATAGCAACAACTCTTGCCCCATTGTCAATCCAAAGGGTCACTTCATCTTCCCTCAGCCCTCTACTTTCTTTTAGACCCCGCATTGAAGTATACAAATGAGCACTCGAATCAGAGTCTATAAACTAATTAGAAGTAGAAGAAACCATAAGGTTTGTTTCAATAATGAGCAGATCTGACGTACCTTCTAAAGGCATGTCTCCTTTCTTTTTCTTTAGGCTCTCCAAGTATATAGGATAATTTTTTTTAATGGTCATTAACATTGTAGGGAAAATATTTTTTCTTGTCAATAGCCTTCTTAGGAACTTCCTTCTTCAGCCTGCTCTTGGACTTTTGTTTCTTCACAGACTTCTTCTTCTTCCAAGTAAACTTTCTATTGAAAGTAGAAGCTCGCTTTATAAGGAGAAGTATGCCCTTTGAACTCTTCAAGGTCCCTTCAATAGTCACCAACATGTTCAACAATTCAGCCAAGATGCAATCAGTCTTATTAATATGGTAGTTTATCATAAACTATCCATACGAACTAATAAGAGATTGCAGGATCAAATCTACTTACAATTTCTTGTGCATGATCTTGTCGAGCTTCTCAAGCTCTACCAAGTTTTTGATCATTGTCAAATAATGATCATGATCAGACTGCCCTTTGGTCAATCGTTCGATGGTTTGGTAATATAGGGATATCCTGATCAAGTACATAGCTAAGCTTTTCGAAACTTAAAAACTATTTTAGGTTCCTAAGCCAGTCTTTATGATATGTTTGGTTAGGCAATTGGTTTCAAGTTTGTGAGCTAGAGGGTTGGAAGTCAATATTTTATTCTTGCAGAGAGTAGAGATTCTAGTTAGATATTCATACTTGATTTTAAAATTTATTTTAAAATTTTTAAAATAAATATACCTCTCATTATTTTTTTGAATCTCTTACACTCCTCAAGTAGAGAGATAAAAATCCTTCGCGACTAGGATTTCAAGTGGGTACTGCGGTCTTATAGATCTACACATACCTCACCTAGTAGTTATTGATGACATATAAATCAATGAATGGACAGCTCTTATCCAATACTTCTCAAGCATGTTGCAGCGGTATTTGATCTCTCAGTTATATAGACCTCATTTGATAGTTATTGACCTCATTTTTTTGTTAAGTCAGACCCACCATTCAATGCATAAATAAAGCAGTCATTAGATCCCTCACCTAAAAGTTATTAGATCCAACCCTATCTTTACCCTGTAGTATCTTATGCTAATAGAGTGGTTGTATCTTTCTGATGTAATTGAACCACTATAACCAGTCGAGAATAGTCAACACCAGTAGGATGCTCGCACATTTATAATGGTGGAAGACCGCTCGACTTAATATATATAAAAAAATTTAATTTAGGTCTCATCTAATTTTAATTATCTATATCTCATGTAAATAACTAATCACTAATATTAATTATCTACATCTCATACAAATAACTAATCAAGCAATATATTTAATTGGTGATGATCATAGATTTATGATTTAGGCTCGAGCCATTGAGCTGGAATTAGATCTTAGGATCACTATTACAAGCACATCCACATTAATCGGTTTGATCATCTTCAACTCTTTGATCCGATCTCAAGCACCCTTGATCTGATCACGATCAACTCCTTGATCTGACATCGATCAACCATCCATTATGATCTGTGCCCATCATGTGCCATAGGCTTGCAATTCAATCAATCATTGACGTACAAATACATCATAGAATACAATCCAAAAGATCAAAAATAATAACAATTATTATAACCCTTTTTATGAGACTCACAGGTCTCCAAATTACAAGAATCATATAATGCATGCAGGCACCCAATATACATACTTAGATCTAATCTAATAAGACATGCAGATCTCCAAATATAGAATTTTAATAGTGCTTGCAGATACCATGATCACATCATAAAATATCACAGATCTAAAAGGGTCTATCCATGATCATCACCTCATGCATCTCATACATGAAAAATTAAAATTAGATCTGAATACAATTGATATGCATACTTTAAACGATCTTTTAATCATTCAGTTCATAATTCTAATTGCTTGTGATCAGCTATCACAACAACAAAACCATAAAAATCAATAAATATAAATAATTATTTTTAGATCTAAGATCCTAATCTTAATCATATGAGGGTGGCTCTGATATTACTATTAAAAAATCTAGTAGCATGCAACATTAAAATTTTAAACACAGTGAAAAGAAGAGAAATTAAAATAATTTTAATTCAAGCATGCATTCATAAGATCACATCTTAAAACACCAAGATCCCTTATAGATTTAAGATTAAGATTGAAATAAAAGAGAGGAAGATCTGATCTTTATCTTGCACGGGTAGATATTCAATGCAATTCGATGATCCGTGAATCTCTTGAAGATTTTTTTGAAGCCACACATGCATCCGATTTTTACAAATATTCACACAAAGCTGATCTGATAGGAGATCTTGATCTTGTTGGGGTTCTAACTCCCTTACAGAGATTGCTCATTCGATTATTGAATTTTTCTAATCCTTTTCTCTTTTCAAGAGAACATCAGAAAGACTAGAGGAGGAAGAAAAATGGGAGAGGAGATGGCATCCAACACTTGGACATGGGCTTGTAGAAGGATAAGGCTAGGGGATTGTCCAACTCTTGGACATAGTATGGAAGAAGGAAGAAAGGCTTGAGAATGTCCAACTCTTGGACATCTCATGTAAGAAAGAAAGAGGCATCAAGATTAATTAACTAGCACCCCTTCTCTCTTTTTATTTTGTGCCAATTACTTCTCACACTGGCTCTTTTTTTTTTTCCACACTTATCTCACATTAAGATGGGATAAGGAGGCACCCACATCTAATCCCTTTTAAATCCAATGCCTTAGGGTTTCTAGGAAGAGAGTCATGGGGCACTAAGACTCTTTATGATGGAGTCCCACCCCATCTTAACTTGTGCTCACCCTTCTCCATGCAAAACCAAAAATCCACGTGAAGAGATGGGTGTGGTCCTATATAAGGCACCATCTCTCAAAAAGAAAGAGTCGATCCGCAACTAAATCACTTTTGCAGATAGAGTTTCATATGGTTTGGTTTCTTAATAAGTCAACTACTTATTGAGTCTAAATCTTTTAAACTTATTAAATCTAATCTAAGTCAAATTCAGACCATGTCTAATCAAATTAAATTTTAATTTAATTTGATTAGGACTCAATCTCAATTATTTGATCAAATCAAATAATATAGCAATAATTATAAATAAATTCTCCTTTAACTCAGTAACTGTTAGCAAGTCCTCTCATGTAACTTTTATAAATCAGTTCATTCATCAATTATATTGATAATCAAATTCTTCTGCGATTCAAAATCGTAATTCAACTATTCGATTAGTCAAGATCTCTTATATATGTAATTTCATAGATTTTATTCTATCTAATAGTGAGATATACTATGATCTCCATCATAAATATCACTGAAACTTCATTCAATGGATTGAAATAATTTTAACTCACCAAATGAGAATTATTGACCATCAAAATAATTTTTATTGGTCTCATAATCTATCAGTGACACCTAAAATTAAATAATGGTAATCCAATAGAATAGAAGGAGTGAACCTCTTAGGTGTAGTTACCATGTGATATAGTTCTTATATCATTAGTCCCGACAAAATGAAGATTATGAAAAACTCATCAAATTCTATCATCCATCTTATGTAAGATTTATTCAACTTGAATTATTTTATGAAATTTTATAATTTTTTTTTCTATTATTCACACTATCATGATCATGATCTTCAGAACTCGATCTCATAAATTACATAAGATTACTCCTTATCTACCAAGATCGATAAATCTTATCTAGGTGCACACCCTACTCCTATAATGAACCTACTGTAGCTAATCTACACCGCAAGGATTCGAATGGCTAAGGACCAAGTGTATGTATAGTCAAACTACAGCAACCTCATTGTGAATAATCAAGGTACTATAAGTCAAAGAATCAGTCACACTACTACAGCATCAAGAAAGTCACTGACGAGTGAGTAGACATCCAAGTGACTTCTTGTGTTAGTCATTCTCGATACTCTTATTCTCTAACAACCATCTGCACTCTCACTCTAGTGTCTCCACATTGTAGACTCGAGATTTATCTGTCTAAAAAAAAATAATTTATGCACCAATCTTATCGGATCAATCACCATCTTCGTGATGATCCATCGATCAAGAGTATTTTAGAAATTGATCACCAATGACACAGACCTCAAATTCTCAACTCTTGAGAATATATGTCATCATCTTATTAATTCACTAGATGATTCATGGACACATACATAATATGAGTAAAAATAAACTACCCAATATTATTAATAAATAATAAGGTCAAGTATAAAATTATGTCTTAGAAAAAATAAATGTGTTGGTCCGATTGGCTTCTAAAGCATATATCTAACATTTCTATACGATTATTTCATCAATTGTCTTAAAGTTGACCATCGATACTCAATTAAACCTAGATTATGTTTATATTATCTAGTATTAACATATGCTGCATCAATTGTTTGTGTTTCACTAGTTCATATAGTCATTGTTGTATTCTCTCTCTCACACACATTTTGAGTGGTGATTAACTTCTTTAAAATTAATTAATTTCCTTTTTTTTTTGTGAACTCAAACTGGTTTTGAAGAATACTTATGAACATCATGATCATACCTATTAGAGTATGTTGTGCATTTTTGGATAGAATTCTGTATAGAACTAGTTCAAGTAATAACACTATTGTAACTTGAGAGGGGTTTCGCTTCATGCTAGAGAATATTGTTTGTGGTCGAGCAATCAACCAGTCTAATACTTCAGCTGGTCAAAACATGATTGTTTCTGGAAATATTGATGTCAACTAAACACCGAGGTATAGGAGCTACTGAATGATAATGATGAACAATGTCATCCATTCATTTGTTGCCCGATTTTCACCTAACTAGGCTTATGTCTGATTTTTTTTTTCCTTTCAATATGGCACTTAATTACTTCAAAAATTTACATTGGATTTCAATATAACATATTTATATTAACATATATATGTATGAACTTTCTATAGCATCATCTCATATCTTATAAACTACAATGTTTGCAACTAATGGATTGCATTATTATATATTATTTTAATATTTGCTCTTATAGCACTTTTTATTTACTTAGGCTGATAATGGATGAATCTAATTTTTGTTATCAATCTAATTCTTTACTTAATTATAGAAAAGTCAGGATAAAAGAGCAAGATCCCAACAAGCTTGCACCATCAAGGTAAATTGATCATTCTCTATTACTTTTTTCATATATTTTATATTTTTTTATTTTATATTTATATTATATTGATAAATTAAAAACTCTATTTATAGGAAGGAAATGAGGTCATCTTGAAGAGTTCAAGATGGCCATACAAAACTGAGGTGGCGCACAGAATGCTTATAAGTAAAAATTCATCTAAGATGGTGGGTAATACCATTCTAGTGATCGAATTTTGGAAGATTTATATTGATTTTATAAGAGTATAAAGTGAGCCATTGATCTGGATTAATGGACTGCACCAAGTTATTGGTGATGCTATTGGCTCAATAATTATATAACCCTCTACTTTTGAATGTATTATAGTTTCTTATCTACCTTTTTTATTAATTTTTATTACTTTTATATATTGTTTACTTATAGGCTAATTATACATTTTTTTTCTTTTTTTTGTAGATTAAACTTGTCGAGAAATGATGCAAAGCTCCTAATCATTATGTACATAGTCTTTTTTTTATTTTGTCTACTTGGGATAATAGATTTTTTTATCAAAATCTTGAAGGATATATCTATAACTTTGTTTAAAAAATTAATACTTTCATTGCTGTTAGCATTGTTATATGAAAAGCTCTTTTTATTGTAAGCTTTTATTTGCTTTATGAAAAAGTAACTTATTTTAATCATTTGTGAAAGTTGAATTCAAAATTTTGATTAATTACTTATTTTTAAATTAGATTGCTTTAAGATGCAATTGAAAAGGAGAATACTATGTATGCTCGTATTCAAGTTATTAGGTATTTATTTTTTAAAAAATAATATATAAAGTATTGCCAACGGTCATATTCGCTGTTAAAAGGTTATTACCAATGACTATATTTGCTGCTAAATGTATATTTTCAGTGATTAATGTGTTACTAAACCCACATTTCCAGCAGTTAAAACCGTTGCTATAAGATTAAAATTTTTTTGATGGTCAAAATTTTTGGAGCTAGAAATGCTGCTAAGATACTCCCAGCTTTTTTAAACGACTGCTGAGAAAGGTTTCTAAATCTTTGCCCCATGGTTCTGACCGTTGGAATATATTTTGCTTTTTCCAGTAGTCAACACTAAAACCATTGCCAAAAGTTTAACTTTTCCGGCGGTCATGACCGTCGGAAAATGTTTGATGTTTTCCAACGGTCATGACTATTGGTAAAATCTTAAAATGCAATGGTGATGGTAGCTTCTCCAGCAGCATAGCAGCGATCGGAGAAATTGCTAGGAAATTTTTTCCTAGCGGTTTTTCTTGCTTTTACCGGCTATTTTGATCACTACTAAAGTTTTTATTTTTTGTAGTAAAATAAGATTCAATTTCGAATGAAGCATCAATTAGATGATATTTAATTATTTAATATTTTTTTATTTATTAGTTAGAACAGTTCAACCATTAAAGCATTCTACTCTCGGTTGTTCCTTTAAATTTGGTCCCATCTTAGGATATTAGTGGATTCTAGTTGGATATACAGGCCTGCTAGCCATTCATCACACAAACATGCCGACCGGTGCTTGGCTTAAGTGGTCATCCCATGCACAAAGTGTCACAAGAATTGTTGTGCGTGCCATGTGAAGGCCTACCTTTTTGTCTCTCGACTTCTATCAAATTTATTTCATGTTTTAAACTAGGCTTTGCCTTAAGCATTATTGGACTAGTCCTTGGAGAGTCCTCTTGCCATGCTGCTATTAGGATGGCTTTGTGAGTCCATAACAGCTATGACCCCTATTATCCACTTATTTAGGCCTTTATAGGCTAAGAGACTAGCAGTTGAAGCTGCTATTAGACTGGCCTTTTGTAAGGGCTATGATCCACGCACTCCATACAAATTATATGGAGAGTCCTTTCTCCATGAAATAGCCATCCATTGCATTCTTCTTTTTTTTTTCCTTGCCTACAATTTTCATATCTTTTGCTGCTACTTTTTCTATATTTATATAATATCATAAATATTATTTCTTGGTAGCTGAAGGGGTTGACAGGCTAAGCCTTTCATGTGCTTATGTTGCACCATGGAGGAGCTAGGTTGAAGAGGATTGGTTGTACCTTGTGAGTGTTAAAGATGCAACCTATCCTACAAAAGAGGAGAAATAGCACTATTACAATAGTACTTAGCATACCTTTGATCTGGGTTCCCCTAAAACTTTATTGGTTTAGTCATTGATATTTAACAGAATTTCGAGCTCTATTCTATTAATTTATGAACACAATTTTCAATCATACTAACCTTTGAGTTTTTGATTTATTTTTCGTTTACTTCAACAACATTAATATGAAGAATTGAACATTGGTAGCAAGGCCTCAAAATTACATTTGGCAATCTACTGAGAGAAAAGAAATGTATATATATGCCCTATTTTTGGTGTCATGAAAACTTACAAACCAATTAATTACATTAACCATATATGCATGGATGGCTTAGGGCCCCCAAAAAAGACAAGTCCTTAAGCATTTAAAATTCTTTAAATTTTTTGTATGAGCTAGACATGGTGAAGATTATACTCTTTCGAAAGAGCATCAAGTCACAAATTTGATGCAAGTTATAGAACTCAATTTGGAGTATAGGATAGAAAGTTATGCTCAAATTAATAAATATTATGCAAATACATGGACCGCAACAACCTTGCCTAAGAAGAAATTGTTTTTATCCAAATTAGTCTTGTTGGAGAGAGAATTGAGTTGAAAATCCAATACATTTTGGAAAACTCAATTCTAAGTTGTGGATCACAAGTTATTGCCGATAGTCTGAACACCGCGAAAAAAGAAAAACTATTCTTGAGGGCAGAGCTCTACTGTCCCATGGCACGCATTATAGTAACCTATTAGTAGAATCCTTTTGGGTACTCAGGTGGAATCACCTTATTATTGGAATGACTGGATGACAACAACCTACTATCGAATCACCTTATAGTAACCTATTAGTAGAATCCTTTTGGGTACTCAGGTGGAATCACCTTATTATTGGAATGACTGGATGACAACAACCTACATCGAATCTTTTTGAATCAAATTTTGAGTTTTTGGATGGCAAGAACCTGCTATTAGATCATTTGGACAAAAGAAACTTGCCATTTGATTCAAAGACTTGAACAATCTTATCTCAATCAACTTGAATAACTTTAAGTTGTTTTTCAAATGTTCAAGTGGCAATTTCTTGCCTCTAGAATATTAGGATGGCAAGTTCTTGCTATCAGATCCTTTTTATGAAAAAACTAGGGTAGCCAATTTATTTCAACTTGACTTTGAATTTTTATTTTTTTTTAATAGATTTCAAGCTTACCCATCCATAGGATGCCTATTACAAAAAATCTTCTTCTACCACTCAAGGCATCACTTCCTTAAATGAAGATCTACCCACGTGATCACATTCCCGGCCTGACAAGTGCCAAATGTCTCACCAAACATTCATGGTTACCACCTAAAGTCTAGCTAAAAAGGCAACCTATGACTTGAAAAATGAATGGACACTACAATAGAAAAGAATATTTACAATATAAAAAAATATTATAAATATTAAATTTTCATGCTAAATATTTATTTGTGATGTAAATTTCATTACTAATATTTAGTCACTAAAAATTGAAACGTAGATAATATTTTACGATGAAAAAATTTTTTTATTGCTAATAATACATTTTTTGTGATGTAAAATTTACATCGTAAAATATTTTATTTTTTAAATTATTTATGATGAAAAAATTTCATCACAAATAGATATTTTTCATCATAAATAATTTAATAAATAAATTTAATATTTAAAAAATAAATTAAATTAATTTTTTATGACGATAAATTTGCATCATAAATATTTTTGTTGCAAAAAAAAAATATTTGCAACAAAAATTTTTCATCACAAACAACTTTAAAAAGTATTTTTATATTTAAAAAATATATTATTTACGATGAAAATCGTACATCGCAAATGATTGTATTTACGATGGATATTCCATCATAAATAATTTCATCACTAATTAAAATATAATATTTTTTAAAAAAATTAATTATAAATATATATTTTTTAATTTATATTTTTAATATTTTATATTTATAATCTACAAAATTGAAATAAAAAATTCACACAATAAATCCACAAATAAATTTGATCATTTCATTATATTAAAATATAATTATAGAAAAATAAATTTAATAATTACAAGAGGTTCAAAATAAAAATAAAAAAATATAGAAATAAGCCGCTGGCCATTAAGCATCAACATCTGGAGAAGGAGAACGGGTGGAGCACGACGGACCGATCAGCTGCTGCCTCATTAGCCCATCATCTACTCTATCTGTGCCATCCGCTCCATCATCTGTGCCTAGAACGACTGATAGGAATCGATACGTGTAGCCAACTCATCAGCTTGCTGTCGATCCTTAGTAGCCTGTTTTGTATCTCCACTAGCCTTTTGGGTACTCAGATAGAATCACCTTATTATTGGAACGACTGGATGACAACAACCTACCATCAAATCTTTTTGAATCAAATTTCGAGTTTTTGGATGGCAAGAACCTGCTATTAGATCATTTGGACAAAAGAAACTTGCCATTTGATTCAAAGATTTGAACAATCTTATCTCAATCAACTTGAATAACTTTAAGTTGTTTTTCAAATGTTCAAGTGGCAATTTCTTGCATCTGGAATATTAGGATGGCAAATTCTTGCTATCAGATCCTCTTTTATGAAAAAACTAGGGTAGCCAATTTATTTCAACTTGACTTTGAATTTTTTTTTTTTAATAAATTTCAAGCTTATCCATCTGTATGATGCCTATTACAAAAACCCTTCTTCTACCACTCAAGGCATCACTTCCTTAATTGAAGATCTACACACGTGCACATTCCCGACCTTACAAGATGCCAAATGTTTCACCAAACATTCATGGTTACCACTTAAAGTCCTCGTGAGCTAAAAAGGTGAGCTATGGCTTGAAAAATGAATGGCACTACAACAGAAAAGAATATTTGCAATATAAAAAAAATCACAAATACTAAATTTTCATCATAAATTTTATTTATGACATAAATTTTATCAATAATATTTAACCACTAAAAATGAGATCGCAGATAATATTTTGTGATGAAAAAAAGATTTCATCACTAATAATATATTTTTTAAATATAAAATTTATGTCGTAAAATATTTTATTTTTTTAAATTATTTATGATAAAAAATTTTCATCACAAATAGATGATTTTCATCATAAATAAAATTATTTACGATGAAACTTTCCATCATAAATAATTTAATAAATAAATTTAATATTTTAAAAAAATAAAATTAATTAATTTTTTATGATAAAAAATTTATGTCATAAATATTTTTATTACAAAAAAAATATTTATGATGAAAATTTTCCATCATAAAATTTTAAAAAATATTTTTATATTTAAAAAATATATTAATTACGATGGAAATCGTACGTTGCAAATGATTGTATTTGCAATGGATATTTCATCATAAATAATTTTATTAATAATTAAAATATAATATTTTTTAAGAATAATTTATAAATATATATTTTTTAATTTATATTTTAATATTTTATATTTATAATATATAAAATTGAAATAAAAAAATTATGCAATAAACCCATAAATAAATTTGATCATTTCATTATATTAAAATATAATTATAAAAAATAAATTTAATAATTATAAGATATCCAAAATAAAAATAAAAAAATATAGAAATAATCGCTGGCCATCAAGCATCAACATCTAGAGAAGGAAAACAGATGGAGTGTGACAGATTGATCTGCTGCTATCTTATCAGCTCTATCATTTGCTCCATCTGTGCTATCTACTCCATCATCTATATCTGAAATGACTGATAGAAATTGACGTATGCAGCCAACTTATCAACTCGTTGTCGATCTTTAGCAGTCTGTCTCTGTATCTCAATTAGTCGGATATCACAGATAGCATGGATGTCAGCTCTGGACGAGCATGAGGATGGGGGAGCTCTGATCCATACCCTAGCCTCCTAACATAACAGGATCTCGACCAAGCATCTAATCATAGATCTCTTCATCTGTGGGTGCGATCGAGCCCTCAAGGATAGGTTGGGATCTCATCTCTATCATACGATCCTGAAAATTAAAGTTATATCTATTTTAAGTTTGTATTGAAAATCAAAATATTAATAAAAAATAATTAAAAAAATTTGCATAAAGCTCCTAGCTCCCCATCATCCACTCCCCTAATCGTCATTGGTGGGTCCGTTGGTAGATCTCGATTGTACCAGAAGCTCGCCACTCTCTACATCTTTCTATAATATGAGAATAATTATTTAAAATTTTTTATATTATTAAAGAGTTAAAATATGTTAAGTAGAAATTACTTACCATCTACTCTATATGGTGAGCGAACAGCCTCGAACTCCCACAGTGCGAGATGTTTGTCTCATCTGATTGGTGGCATTTCAAACATATCGATCCTACATAGTTAACAGTCAAATTAGTAAGTAACTAACTGAATTTAAAAATAAATGATTCAATTATTAAACTCTAAAAAAAATTTGATGCTTAACCTGATATGTCAGATTCTTATACTTGCGGCATATGATAAGTCCTCGATATTGATACTGTCATATGGCCACTACCGTGCTGCCTCCACCCCTTGATCCTGTATTACAGCATACCAGTGGTGATGAATGCAATGGCAGTAATCCTTGAAACAAGACCATAGATGATCATCTACAGCTCGCCGCAGGTTATCTTGCTCAAAATCAACAATATCAAATATAGCCTACCAATAACAACAATATCAAATATAGCCTGCTAATAATAAATATTATAAGAATATAGTGCTAATTAAATATTTTACTAAATATTATTTTATCTGTAAGTGGTTATCGAAGACCTTCCTCTAAGCCGGTGTAACATGACGTCAATTGGAGAGCGTCACAAAAGTATAACTGCAGTATATGATGCCCAGCTCAGTTTGTCATGGCTTGCACCATCCCCTAATGGGCATGGTGAAGCCGGACAAAATCTCGATATGGAGATGCTGTCTCTCATGCTCATGTCTCTAATGCTCCAGGGTGAGATTCTTTGATAGACCTCACCCTTGCCTCACCACCTGCAACGAATGACCTAAAACAATAATGAATAAATCATTAGTATGATAGGTATCTATAAACCTAATAAATATAATTAAAATCAAATTTTATTATGTAAAAAATATTAAAATACCTCTCAAACCCACCTCTACAGCATCCTCTAGCGGCTCTGATGGTGCGATAGTGAAAATGGAGGAAGGCTGGAAACTCGGACGTGGTCGTCTCCCTCTTGGTGCCATATCTGCAATGCTTAAATCATGTATTTAATTAACTTAACATATAAATAAATATAATAATGAATAATAATAGCAAAAAATATATAAATACTAATAAATAGAATTGTATTGCATATAGATCTACTCATCAATATCTATATCCTCCTTGATTTGTAGGTCCTTCGAATCATAATAATCGACTAATGTATCATCTTCTATCTCATCATCATTTATGAACCGATCGTCGCCCTCTGAATCATCAAGATTAAATATACAATCAACTTCAACTTCGGATGACAGATCAGCCCTATTCAAAGAAGTTGTCATAAGTTCTTCGTCAACAAGAAGCTTGGTCAATATTTGTTCTTCCTCTTGAAAAACTTTCTCTTCATGTAGATCTGAATTTTCATCTATCTCTAGTTAGATTAGTATGTCATATATATCTTTAGATATTATTCTTTGTACGATATACTAATCACCTCGATACTTCAGATTCTTCAAATATATTACTTGTTTCATTTGAGTTGCTAATATATATGGCTCATTCTGGTACCATGTTCATGCAAAATTTATATTAGTAAAGTGTGGATCAATATGAATACCGATCTTCTTATTGCTAATATCTCATCATTCACACTGAAACAAGAATACCGAATTATTCGACCCATACTTCAGTTCTATGATATCTATAAATATACCAAGATATTCAATCTCCTCTTCTCCTTCATATCCTATCATAGCAATCCTACTATTCTGGATCCGTCTTTACATCTCAAGCTCTCTTATATAAAATCTCATTCCTCCAATGATACAGGATGCATAGTGGTTAATCCTTCGATTGAGACCACATGCTAAATCGTATAACTCATCGATCGCATCCTCTTTTTTATTGAAATACTTAGATTTCATCTACAACATAACATAAAATATTATATTGATTCAAATAATTAATTTTATAATTATTAAAATATAATATAATACTAGTAGAACTTACATGGTTTTCAAATTAATTTGTAAATTTTCTCATATGTCGATCATCAATATTTGTATTATTCTTTCTGGATAGTATCCTCGTATGCTCACTGTAACAAGTTATGATTTTTAATTTTACATCGATCTAAAAAAATTAGTTAGAATACGAAAAAGTATACTAATATAGTACTTAATAAAATCTTCAATTTCTTCACAATTATTTAGAGCATAGAAGTATGCCTTGGATAGCTCATTCATGTCCATAAACTCATATCTCCTTCCACTTATGGGTCAAACCCTTTGTTTAAATATGGATAGTGTCAGCTCATCGTCATCTCATTCACGGTCTATGTTACGATCTGCACGATTGAAACTATTATGAAAAATCAGAGCACTATGGTGCATCTGAGATTAATCAGGAATAAGAGAGAAGGAGATTAATGATGCCCTAGGGCATACAAGAGGAGAAGAGGAAGAGAAGAGAGACATGAGACTGGGAGAAAGAGCCAAAATTTTATTCACTAAATCTCCTTGACCTAATTTATATTGTATAAATACTATACAAAAGGGTCAAGCCCAATGCTCAAGAAAACTCCAAAATGACTAATCCGATGCGATGCAATCTTCGAGCCCATGTACACCCATGATTCACATGCACACAGTCCATTAGACTAAATCCTAGTCCAATTACATGATTAGCTCCCTTTAAACCTATCAGACTAAGGCCTAAAGTTCCTAGGATCAAATTCGATCCTAAATCAAAACAGAAACCCTATGCAGCTTCAGCCCGTGAACTGGATCGGCTCAGCTGAAACTGAGTCTGCTCAGTATACCACTTAGTCAACTCATTCCTGGACTGAGTCGACTTAGTCTGCTATCATTTGCAAACTCCTATAAATACATCTTTCTGTCTATTCTCAGAGTTAGCCGACCCAGACCATGACTGAGTTAACCCACTTGAACTGAGCCGATCCACCTAGAAATTGCATCGACTAAGTTATCGTGCCACACTAAAACTCCGATATGCCATGCTTCTATCTGACAATTTTCTCAGACTTAGTCGATCCATTCTAAGACTGGGTCGATTCATCTTTAACTTAGTCGACCCAGTTTGAAGGTGAGTCGACTAAGCTTCTGCTACTGTCATCTCTCTGGCTTCTTTCTTTTACTAGTCTTCTTGTTCCTCTGAGATTTTGGAGCGCCACACCAGATTCTACAATCTCTACCTTAGTGCTTCATAGCCTCAGCAAGCTCCTCCCTATCTAACAGTCCCATCAGTCCCACACATTTGTAAAAGACATCCTAGAGAAGAACCTTTGAAAGTGCATCAGCTGGATTCCTTGAAGTATGCACCTTCACCAGCTCCACTTCATCCTCTTCTACATGCTCTCTAATCTGTGGTATCTGATGTCTATATGCTTCATCTTAGCATGATAGACAAAATTCTAAGCCAGTATCAACATACTCTGACTATCACAATATATCTAGACAGTCTCATGTGCGAAGTCCATTTTCGACAACAGTCCCTTCAGCCACAATGCCTCCTTAGCTACCTTTGTCACTCCAATGTATTCAACCTCGGTAGTGGACAAGGCTGTGATAGGTTGCAGACATAATCTCCATGAGACTGGATCCCCATACATACTAAAAATAAAATCAGTAGGAGACCGTCTGGTGTCTACGTCTCCTCCAAAATCAACATCCACATAACCTTCAATCTGCCCCAGAGCTCATTTGGTTAAGTTGTGGTTTCCGTCGGCACCTTCTTGCTGTCCAAAGCAAATGCCAACTCCAACAGTGCCAACCAAATATCTGAAGATCTTCTTCGGTGCTCTCCAGTGCTCCCTGTCAGGTCGTGCCATGAACCTGCTGATCTGACTCACTGCATGGGCAAGATCTGGCCTACAACACAATATTGCATACATCAATGAATCTACTCTAGAGGCATACGGTACCCTCTTCATTTTTAAGCATCCACCTCAGACTGTGGCGACATAGCCTTCGAAAGTTTGTAGTGCCCGGCAAGTGGCAGTGCCGCCGACTTCGCCTCCTTCATTCCAAATCATTTGAGCACCTTCTGAATGTAGCCATCTTGAGATAAATGTAGCAGCTTCCTCACTCTGTCCCTGAGGATCTCCATTCCTAGTATCTTCCGTGCAGGCCCCAAATCCTTCATCTCGAACTTCCGAGATAGAGCTGCCTTCGGTTCCTGCACCACACTCCTACTCCTACAAGCTATTAACATGTCATCCACATATAGGAGTAGGTACAATCTAGACTCATCCTTCAGAATCTTCATATAGACACATGGGTCATGTTCACACCTGGAAAGTCCTATGCTCCTCACATATGAATCGAAGTGCTTGTACAACTACCTAGGAGACTACTTCAATCCATACAGTGATTTTTGTAGCAAACAAACTTTTTCTTCTGATCTTGGCTCTGTGAATCCCTACGGCTGCTCCATATATATGCTCTCCTCCAAATTTTCATGGAGGAATGCTATCTTGACGTCCATCTATTCTAGCTCCAAGTTTTGAGTTGCAACTATGCTCAATAGTACTCAAATGGACATATATCTGACGATAGGAGAAAATACCTCGCTGAAGTCAATGCCTTCCTTCTGGGAGTATCCCTTTGCCACCAGTCTCGATTTATATCTAATACCTCCCTGCTCCAAAGGCTCCTCCTTGTATTGGAAGATCCACTTGCATCCAATGGGTCTCTTTTCTTTTGGCAGCTCCACCAATCGCCAAATCCTATTCTTATGGAGTGATTGCATCTCTTCAGACATAGCTTGAATCCACCTATCTCTATCATGACTCTCCATTGCCTCCTGATAAGTATACAGGTCTCCATTCATAGTCACTAGGGCATATGATACAGACTCCTCGAAGCCATATCGTACTGGTTGCCGTACATTTCTCTTGGGTTTGTGCAATGCAACCCCGATGTCTGTCCTAGATCCAGCTTGCTCTTGTTGGACCTCCTGACATCCTCCACCTATCTGTGCCCTCTCCAACAGTGGAGACATCTTTGGGGAGTGCTTCACCTGACTGTCATATCCTCCAGGTGTACCTACAAAAGGCAAAATTGAATAGGAGGTTAGTTGTCCACCACTATTCGGTTGGAGCTCCTACTGTTCCTGCTAAACTTCCATGCCTTCATATCTTTGGAGGACTGAGCTCTCATCAAAGATCACATCTCTGCTAATGATGGCCTTCTTCTCTAAGAGATCCCATAGCCTGTATCCCTTTACACTTCGTGGATTGTTGCCCAGCTATGCAACCCAAGAGGGGGGGGGGGTGAATTGAATTTTTTAAAAATTTAAAAATTAACTTACAACTATGAGGATTATTTAACAATAAATAGGATAAATGTGAAGAGTAAAATTTATACAAGATGTAGAAGTTGGATGCAAGAATGCAAGAAGATAAAAAAATTTAAAAGGAGAGTAAGTAAGTATAACACAAATAAAAAGATTTATAGTAGTTCGGTGCCAACCTTGCACCTATGTCTACTCTCCAAGCTCCTACTTGAAAATTCAAATCTACTAAATCGTATTCAATCCGAATACAATATCGGAACCTCCGACTCTAGCTATGTCAAGCTAGAACACTTATTTTTGGGTACAAGCCAACCCAATACAATCCAATTCAAAGTTCAGATCAATCTTTCCACATTTTGAAATCCTTTCAAAATAAAAAATTAACTCAAAAATAGAGTATAGCAGTTAATCACACAGAAATACAGATGTAGCTCTTTTAATGAGCAAATAAAGTATTAAATACACTTTACACAATAAGAACGAAGCTCTTCTGATTTTTCTCAAGATGGTTGAAGACTTGAATGAGCTCTTGAGGGGTTAGTAAACTTGAAATAAAAGCTTCTTGAACTTTTAAGAGAGCTCTTGCTTAGGGTTGAAATGAATGCTTGAAGAATCTTTTCAAAATCTTGTTGATTTCCTCCTTTAAGTGCCTTTTATAACTTCAAATGATGGTGGAGAGTAATCTGGACTGAAATAGAGTCGTTAGAGCATATTAAATGGATATTAAATACAGCCAAAACGAGCTAAAAACTAGCCATTGCGAAGTTTTTTCGTCGTAGGGGTCGACTCATACACAGGGATCGACTCATGGGGTCGACTCATGTGGTCAGCTCATATGGTGCAGAACAGAAATTGACAGTTCTATATCTTTGACTTGCATAGCAATAGAGGTCGACTCAATTAGATGTGCCAACTAAAAATAACATGCCGTTCAGTCCCTTTTGCCATGAGTCGACTCATGAGGTCGACTCAAATATATAAACATGATTTTCTTTCAAAATACACATCCAAAAATATTGAAATTACCTTCAATAGATTACAAATCTTCTGCTCTTGCTCTTGAGGCTTCTGAATCAGAATTTGGTAAAATTATGATTTTGCCTCTGAAATACAATAAATTTTTTTTCAAGCCAAAATCATTAGTAAACCCCTCAAATACTTTGTAATCATTAAAATTAATTCAAGGAGCAACAATCTCTCCCTTTTTGATGATGATAAAATACTTGAGCAAAAGCATATATAAAGCATTGAACATAAATTTTAAATTTATGAAGATGCATCACTTCAATATCATAGCCAAGTATTTGAACGAAATGCATCATAAGCAGTTTGAAAATCAATTTGAAATTTACTTATAAGTTTATTTACTTTGAAAATTAGATAAAAAAAGAGCTGACGATTTTGGTTCTTTGACACATTTGCTTAACAATTTTGCTTATTACTAATTTTTTTATTGCTTATTGCTCATTTTTTTATTGCTTATTGCTCAAATTCAATTTTGATTCTCTACTCTCTCTTTTTGACAGCATCAATTAAGATTCTCTACTCCTCCTTTTAAGGGATCTTGAAAGGATAAATTTTTTTTACTCCCCCTTTTTGATAGCATCAATCAAGATCTTAAGAGATTTTAAGGATAGAGAAAAGAAAAAAAAGATGACAAAAAGGATATATTTTCTTTACTCCCCCTTTTTGATATCATATTTTACTTCTTTAGCCCCCTTCTTTGATTGCTTATTTCTCTACTCTCCCTCAACATAGTAAACATAAAGGACATATCAACTTGCTCATCTAGAAGATATTGTAATTCATAATATTTCTCAGCACTAATATGAGTTATTTTTTATATCTCATAATTAAAATAATTCAATTTGATCATATTCATAGACATTCATTGAAAGTCAAAGCGCACATGCATGCGCACACACACACATACACACACACACACACACACACACACATATATATATATATATATCTATATATTCAAAAGTGACTAAATACAAAAGGTGTCCCAATACACATGAGTCAACTCAAAATACAAAAGTCATGGATAGAAACTATCCAAGAGTTAATTAGCCAACAAATACAAGGTCCATAAGATAGATCCTAGACATAGGAGATAAACTAATCTAGATCTAATAGATGTCATGGCTAGAGGGATCAGAATCTGAAGAATCAAAGATAGGATGAGGAGATGTAGGATCAAGTCCACGAGTATGACCTCGATCGCGTCTGCCTCGACCACGGGTAGAGGTACCAGCACGAGTAGAGGGGTGAAAGGATCCTAGAGCCTGAGAAGCTACGGACTGTGCTATAAGAAAAAATTTGATGGTGTCCAAAAGATCCAAGGCTCTCGATACAGACTGCATCAGGATACTGAACTGAGTAGAAGCATTCTCACTGGAGCCCTTGATCTCTGTCCTCAAGAAGTCAAAACCACTCTCTAAGACTCCTCAAAGTCTAGCTACCTCTGCAGTTAGGTCTGAGACCTCTGTGATATCCTCATACGGTTAGGGATGGGCTAAAGCTAATACTTACCCCTGCAAGTCTAATACTCTACCTGTCAATCTCAAAATATATCCCTCAAGTTGCTTAATGCATACCGACTGATCAGTAAGCATCTGAAAAATAGAAAAAATGTGAGGGATCAGAGTCTGGTCTGAGTCACTCTGGGATGTCGATCTCTGATCAAAGACTGAAGTGGCAAACTGCTGAGACAGAATGGAGGCAACACGTTGGGACATCATCTCAATCTGATCATCTACTAGTCTGAACTCTGAAGGATGTGCCCTGCTCTTTACTGTGGAACTGAAGCATGCCTTTTCACAGACTCTGAAGGACCAGCCTCATAATCAGATATGAACTAAATATCTGGGGATGCTCTGTGATCACAAAGAGGTGAAGATGGTCCCTCCTTCTCTGCTCTATCCTTCGCTCTCTCCTCAACACCCTTTGTCCAACCGCCATCAGTCTTAGAGAAACCCATGCGATGCAGTGTGTGGCAGTTGATGGTGTCAGAATGAGATAGTCTAGCAACTGCCTCTCCCTCAAAACTGATTTCGAACCTTCTAAAAACTAAGGTGTATGCTATACCAAAAGGCAAGTGAGCCTTGGATCTGTTCAGGGTTTTTCTCATGGCCTCAAACATCAATGCTGGAAGGTTCAGGGGGTTTGGGTGATCACATGGTACATAATGCAAATATCTCTACTAGATAGAAGGTCGTGTCTACCACTTCTAGGGACAAACAGTTTGGTTATCAAGTGATGTAATAGCCTCATCTCAACAGAAAGAATTTTTGTTTCCAATTTATTTAGACTTTCAGTATAGGTTCTCCCTAAGATAACATTAATTCTTTCTTCTTTAATAGGGAGCTCCATATTGGTATAGCCTTCACAACGCAAATGCAATATTTGTCCCAAATATACTGGATCAAGAATAACATCAATACCTTTTACTGTAGATTTCACTGTTCCATTGCTATAGCTCAAATTTAAGTAAAACTCTCTGACTAGATCAACATAAGTATTTTCCTTTAAAGAGCAGTAAAATTTTCATCCTTGATGGTGAACCCTTCTTTTTCAAAAAATTTGAAATCAATATTTTTTTCAGATTCCACTTTTCGATCAGAGAGAGGTACCTTGCTTGGGCTGATTAGGGACTGAGTGGAAGCTGAAGCAGGACCTGGAGTAGGAGAGGACTCGGTTGCTAATCTCTTTCTGCACACACTGTCTTCCAACCCGCGAATAAATTTCTTTGTTTGCGGTAGCTTCATTTTGAGAGCCATTAGGTCAAGAGAGACTTGAAAGGAGCTTAGGAGACTAAATGTGAGGCAGAGAGGAAAAGATTTTGGAAGAAAAAGGCAAGGATTTGAGGAGTTAAATCATTGATTTGGAGAAGAGGGGATGATTCTAGGGCAAGCTTGAACCATCCCAAATGAGGAAGGAAGAGGAGAGGAAGTTGGTTCCTTAACGGGTGATTTGAGTGAAAATCGATGGGAGAAGATATTTGAGAGAAATCTTTGATTTGAGGGAGAAGAGATGGAGAGCTTTTGGTTCAGTGGGAGGAAGAAGATGAAGGGCTGAGTTAGCTCAAGAAAAAATTCCCAATAAGAAGAGAGCGTCCGAAGGATTTTGACAAAATTACAAGTTTACCCTAGGGTCGACCCTGGGGGTTGACTCATGGCACAGAAAAATTCAAAAAATGATGGGATAATTTCAAAAAAATTGAAACTCTGAGAGAAGGATGTTTACCCAAGTATTGATCATGTGAATGATAGTTGAGCTTTTGAGCTCTTAAGAAAAATGAGAATTGAGCTCAATATATTTGGTTCAATGAATTTTTGGCATTAAGAATTTGGAATCAGAGAGATACTTAAGCTGATGGATCAAGGATTCCTAGTTCTCTCCTAATTTTATAAAATCTATCTTCACTTAAGACCTTGGTAAAGATGTCAGTCAATTATTTTTCAGTACAAACACAATCAAGAATTATATCTTTATTTTGGATATATTCTCTTATGAAATGATGTCTAATTTCAATATGTGTTGATCTAAAATGCTGAATTGAATTTATAGTTAGATTTATAGCACTAGTGTTATTACATCTTATGGGAGTTTCATTGAGTTTGATGCCAAAGTCTTCAAGTTATTGCTTAATCCACAAGATTTGAGCACAGTAATTTTTGGCTGCAATATATTCGGCCTCGATCGTAGACAGTGCTATCGAGTTTTACTTCTTGCTAAACCAAGAGATTAAGTTAACTCCAAAAAATTGATAAGTTCCACTAGTACTTTTTCTATCTAATCTACATCCAGCAAAATCGGCATCTGAATATCCTATCAAGTCAAATTGATGAGTCTTTAGAATACCATAGTCCTAGAGTTTGTATACCATTTAAATATCTAAAGATTTTTTTAACTGCATTCAAGTGAGATTCTTTCAGATTTGATTGAAAGCGAGCACAAAGATAAATACTAAACATAATATCTGATCTACTAACAGTTAAATACAATAGAGAACTAATCATGCCTCTATAAAATTTTAAGTCTATATTTTTACGTTCTTCATCTTTGTCAAGCTTACATGATGGGCTCATGGGTGTACCAATTGCTTTGGAGTTCTTCATTTCAAATCTTTTGAGTAGTTCTCTTCTGTATTTGCTTTGAGTGATGGAGATTTCTTCCTTTGTTTGTTTGATTTAGAGTCCAAGGAAGAATGTAAGTTCTCCCATCATGCTCATCTCGAACTCCCCCTGTATGAGATTAGCAAAATCTTGACAAAGAGTTTCATTAGTAGACCCAAAAATAATGTCATCAGCATATATTTATATAACTAATATATCATTTTGATTTCTTTTAATGAAAATGGTTGTGTCTACATTTTCTCTTGAAAAACCATTATTAAGCAGAAATTTACTGAGCCTTTCATACCAAGCCCTAGGTGCTTATTTCAAACCATATAATACTTTGTTTAATTTAAAAATATGATTAGAAAAAGCATGATTTTCAAAACTTGAAAGTTATTCTGCATAAACTTCTTCAGCAATATATCCATTTAGAAAAGAACTTTTGACATCTATTTAGAATAACTTAAAATTTATAAAGCAAGCATATGCAAGTATAAGTCTAATTACTTCTAATCTAGCAACAGGTGCAAAGGTCTAATCAAAATTAATTCTTTCTTCTTGATTATAACCTTTTGCAACTAATCTCACTTTATTTTTTATCACATTTCTATGTTCATCCAATTTATTCCTATATACCCATTTTGTGCCAATTATTGAATAATTTTTAGGTCTTAAAACTAAAGTTCATATATTATTTCTTTCAAATTGATTAAGTTCTTCTTGCATTGTATTTATCCAATTATAATCTTTTTCAGCTTCATCTTTGGTTTTAGGTTCAAGATGAGAGACAAAAGCAAAATGATTGAATGCATCTCTAAGTGAAGAGCGAGTTCTTACACCATGTGTAGGATCACCAATGATTAGTTCTTTGAGGTGATTGTGATCATACCTCCATTCTTTGGGTAGATTATTTATACCTAGAGGTTGTTCTTGTTGTTCTTCACCTTCCTCATCCTGTTTGTCTTCATGTTCTTCATCATCTTGAATGGTTGAGTCTTTTAGAGTGATCTCCTTCATCCCTTCTATAAGAAGATCTGCATCATCAATACCTTCATTCTTTCTTGAAGGAAGATCGTTAGTTTCATCAAAAACAACATGTATTGACTCCTTTACTATTAAAGTTCTTTTGTTGAAAACTCTAAAAGCTTTGCTAGAAGAGGAGTAACCAAGAAAAATCACTTTATCGGATTTAGCATCAAATTTTCCTAGTCTTTCTTTACCATTGTTCAAAATAAAACATCGACAACCAAAAACATGAAAATATGCAATGTTTGATTTTCTTTCTTTCCAAAGCTCATAAGGGATTTTCTTTAAAATTGGTCTAATTAAAGCATGGTTTAATATGTAACATGCCATGTTAATTGCTTCCATCTAAAAATATCTTGGAAGGTTGCTTTCACATAGCATGGTACGGGCCATTTCTTCAAGAGTTCTATTTTTCCTTTCTACTACCTCATTTTGTTGGGATGTCCTAGGTGCTAAAAAATTATGGTCAATATCTTTTTCATCATAAAATTTTTTAAAATCTTGATTTTCAAATTTGATTCCTTGATCATTTCAAATATTTTGAATTGAAAAATCTTTTTCATTTATGATCTTTCGATAAAATTTTAAGAAAATATGAAAAGTTTCATCCTTATGTGCCAAAAAGAAGACCCATGTAAAACGAGAGAAATCATCAATAATTATAAAATCATATCATTTTTCACCTAGACTAGTAGTTCTAGTGGATCCAAATAAATCCATGTGCAATAGTTCTAATGGTCTAGAAGTTGAAATAATATTTTTAGATTTGAATGAGACTCGTGTTTGTTTACCCATTTGACATGCATCACAAATTCTATCCTTTTCAAAATTCAATTTGGGTAAGTCGATAACCAATTTCTTTTTAATAAGTTTTAAAAGTGAATGCATGCTAATATGTGCAAGCCTACGATGCCAAAGCCAACTAGTCTCATTAATCTTGGCATTCAAAGCTACTAGGCATTGCATATTTATTTTGAAAAGATTATTCAAATCTACCATATAAACATTACCATATTTATGCCCAACAAATTTAATGCCTTCATTAATAGAACTAGTTACAATGCAAACTAAAAATTCAAAAATAACTTTGTATCTTTTATCACAAAATTGACTGATGCTTAATAAATTATGTTTTAAACCATCTACTAATAAAATATTTTTAATATACTTGGAGAAAGTGATACCAATGTTACCTATACCGATGATCTTTCCTTTGTCATTATCTCCAAAGGTGACCATCCCTCCATTTTTAGCATCAAGTGTGATGAATTGAGATTCATCACCAGTCATGTATTTTGAGCACCCGCTATCAAGATACCATCTCTGGTTTGCTTCTTGGGATGCAAGACACACCTATACACAAGAATCAAGTTTTGACTTTAGGTACCCAATTTTTTTGGGTCCTTTTTGGTTAGTCATAATGGTTCCTTTTAGAACCCATATTTTTTTTACATTGAAATTTTCAGATTTGTTAGAAAAATATGAATAGGATTTGTGTCCTATTCTATCACATTTAAAGCAAGTTATAGTTGAAAACTTGTTGTACGATGAGTTTACAAAGATATTTTTAAAAATTTTTATTTCTTTAAAGGGTTATATCCAAGACCGGCTTTATCATAAATGGCCTTTTGATTGTCAAGTATCATGTGAAGTTTATTTAAACTTAAAGTGAACTTTTCAACCATTGATTTTAACTTGACAATCTCAATTTTTAAGTTTAAATTTTCTTGAGACAGGATTGATTTTTTATTTGAAATATTCTCATTTTCTTTTAGTAAAAATTAATTCTTTGATTTTAATTCTTTGTTCTTTACCCCTAGCTTCTTTAGTTCATCAATTAGATCATAAAATGCTTCATGAATTCTTCAAAGGTAAAGTCAATAGGGGTTTCAGTATTTACCTCATTTTCATGTGCCATAAGGCACAAGTTGGCTTGTTCATTTGAGTCTTCTTCTTCGGAGCTTGACTCATCACTTCTGCTCTATGTAGCCATCATGGCCTTCTTCTTGTACTTCTTGGGACTCTTCTTCAGTTATGGATATTCAGACTTAAAGTGTCTCGGTTTCTTGCATTCATAACAAATAAGGGTTGCTCCTTATCCTTCTCTTTGCTATGTTCTCCTTTTGTAGGTGGCATCTTCTTCATTCCTTGTCTTCTTTTCTTCAAAAACTTCTTAAACCTTCAAGTAATAAGGGCCATTTCTTCATCTTGCTCTTCATTTTCTGTATCATCGGATTCTTCATCAGGTTGAGCAATGGATTTGAGGGTGATTATCCTCTTCTTTTTGATATCTTTCTCTTGGTGTTGTTTATGCTTAGCTCATGTGTCATCAGCAATCCTAAAAGCTCCTCCAAGGATAGGATATTCAGATCTTTGACTTCTTAGATTGCGGTGACTTTGGCCTCCCAAGTCCTTGGTAAAGACCTAAGAATCTTTCTCACGAGATCACTGTTAGAATAAGACTTACCAAAATTTTTTAGACCATGAATAATATTAGTAAAACGAGTAAATATTTCAGTTATTGATTCATCATGCTTCATTTTAAAAAGTTCATATTTATGCACAAGCATGTTAATTTTTGATTCCTTCACTTGATTAGTTTCTTCATGAGTTACTTCTAATCTATCCCATATTTTTTTAGCTGACATGCATGTTGAAATACGATTGAATTCATTAGCATCTAGAGCATAATATAAAATATTCATGACTTGAGCATTTAGTTGAGCTATTTTCTTATCAACCTCATCCCATTCTTTTTCGGATTTGGTTGATTCCACACCATCAATTATTCTAGTGGGTGTGTGTGGTCCATTTACTATGATACTCCACATATCATAGTCAAGTGCTTGAATAAAATTTTCATCTGAGCTTTCTAATAGGTATAGTTTGACCCATTGAAAAGTGGAGGTCGGTTGGTGGACTGCCCCTCGGCTAGTGAAACACCAACTTGAGTTGTCCGAGATCTTTAGCTCTTTGATGGTTAAATCAAAGTAGGACTAGAGCATCGAGCTCTGATACCACTTGTTGCCCAGCTATGCAACCCAAGAGGGAGGGGTGAATTAGATTTTTTAAAAATTTAAAAATTAACTAACAACTATGAGGATTATTTAACAATGAGCAGGATAAATATGGAGAGTGAAATTTATGTAAGGTGTAGAAGTTAGATGCAAGAATGCAAGAAGATAAAAAAATTTAAAAGGAGAGCAAGTAAGCACAACACAAATAAAAAGATTTATAGTGGTTCGGTGCCAACCTTGCACCTATGACCACTCCCAAGCTCCTACTTGGAATTCAAATCTACTAAACTGTATTCAACCGAATACAATGTCGGAACCTCTGACTCTAGCTATTCCAAGCTAGAACACTTATTTTTCGGGAACAAGCCAACCCAATACAATCCGATTCAAGGTTTGGATCAACCTTTTTACGTTTTGGAATCTTTTAAAATAAAAAATCAACTCAAAAATAGAAAAAATCAGTTATTCACACAGAAATACAGATGTAGCTCTTTTAATGAGCAAATAAATTTTAAATATACTTTACACAATAAGAACAAAGCTCTTCTGATTTCCTCAAGGTGATTGAAGACTTGAATGAGCTCTTGAGGGGTTGGTGAACTTGAAATAAAAGCTTCTTGAACTTTTAAGAGGGCTCTTGCTTAGGGTTGAAATGAATGCTTGAAAACCTTTTCAAAATCTTGTTGATTTCCTCCTTTAAGTATCTTTTATAACTTCAAATGATGGTGGAGAGTAATCTAGATTGAAATAGAGCCATTAGAGCACATTAAATGGGCATTAACTGTAGTCAAAATGAGCTAAAAACAAGCCATTGCAGAGTTTTTCCATCGTAGGGGTCGACTCATAGGGTCGACTTATGCATAGAGGTCGACTCATGGGGTCGACTCATGCATAGGCAGCTCATATGGCGCAGAATAAAAATTGACAGTTCTGTACCTTTGGCTTGCACAGCAACAAAGGTCGACTCATAGGGTCGACTCATGCACAGGGTCGACTTATGGGGTTGACTCAATTGGGTGTGCCAGCTAAAAATAACATACCGTTCAATCCCTTTTGCCATGAGTCGACTCATGGGATCGACTCAAATATATAAATATATTTTTTTTTCAAAATACATATCCAAAAATATTGAAATTACTTTCAATAGATTACAAATCTTCTGCTCTTGCTCTTGAAGCTTCCGAATCAGAACTTGATAAAATTATGATTTTACCTCTGAAATATAATAAATCTTTTTCCAAGCCAAAATCATTAGTAACCCCCTCAAATACTTTGTAATCATCAAAATCAATTCAAGGAGCAACATGGATAGCCTAAGAACACTATCTTCTTTGACCTGGCGTCTAGCTTGCTTCGCTCACCAGTAGCCACGTGCACAAAGGCCGTGCATCTAAACACTATAAGGTGGTTCAACTCCACCTTCTTCCTAGATCACTTCTCCTCAGGAATACCACCTTCTAGTCTGGTATGAGGTAACTGTTGGAAAATATGTTCTAAATACCAATCGTCAACCTGTTGACGGTTGAGCAACCTTGTATTGTAATTGATTTATTAATAAATAAAATATATTTTTGGTATTTACATCATAAGTTTTCATCTTCTAATGAACTCTATTGTTGTGATGAAATCCTTAGGACTATTTAGGTTCGATAAAGAGAGAATTTATCGATTAGTCCCTAAAATTGTTCACAACCAAATGATAGGCTGTTAATAAGGATGACAGCTTCTATCGAGCATAGATTGCTGTAGGCCATATGGGTTGGTTGTCCTCTTAACAAAGAAGTGTGGAGATAATGGTATGACATATAGGTAAGATGTAAGGGTACATCATTATTGAATGTGACCAACTCCAGAGCATTCTGCTGTCGAGAATGTCTCTGACGGGATATAGGTATAAGTGTTCTTTAGACCTGAGATCACCTCAGTGACTTGCAAGCAACTCACTGTATTTTGGTACTGGACTAACTAAATTTCTAATTCAGTGATGGAAGGCTTCTGGGCACAATCAAGTACTTATGAAGTCGGAGTGTGATCAAGATGGGATTGACCACTCCAAGAGTTGGAGAAGAATGAGTCGCTGTATTTCAATTTAGCAAAACCTTGGCCAGGGTAATCCATCAGATGGATTTGATATTTTGAAATACAATGTGGACAACCTGATCAGAGTTGATAGTTGAACTCTGAGGTGTCCTATGTGCATTTTGATCAAGGAGATGAAATATATGGAAACTATATCTGCATGGGTTCTAAGGATGTTGTTCTACATATTCGACCTATCCGACCGTCGAGTACCATTACTAGATGGTCACTTTGATTGGTACAAAAATTTATTCTTGTACTACTGACTTAGGTTCAGACCTATGAGGTCACATACATTAGAGTTCATGATCCGATCGGATGGTTAATCAATGATTAAGAATCGTTCTAGGGTTAAACGATCAATACGATTAACATTTAACCTAGTGCAAGTATTGCAGGAGGATCGATTAGTAATTTGATTGTTAATTAGCCTAATTTGATTAAGCCAATGAGCTAAAATTAAGTCTAATTAAATATAATTTAATTAGATTTAGTTTGGGCTTGATTGGATCAAGTCTAATTGATTTATTGGATAAGCCAAGTGCAAGGAAAAACTAGTCCTAGTTCAATTAGGACTTGGATCAACCTAATTTCTAATTTGATTAAAAATTAAATTGAATTTAAATCTAATTTAATCTGATTAAATTAGATTTTTAATTGGGTTAAGATCTATTTTAATTAGATTAATTTGGTTTTGATTTGGTTTGGTTTGAGAAATCAAATTTGAATAAGTCATAGATTGAATCCTAGTAAGACTAGGATTCCACCTTGCGCCACCTTAGCCCCCCACGCCTACTCTCCCTTATTTTGTGTGACAAAACCTTCTCTCTCAGGCCTTCACACATGCCCAAAGCTTTTCACTCTTTCTCTCTTACATGGAATGTGATTGTGGACCAAGTCAAAGTAGGAATTAGTTTGGATTTCAAATTCTATGTGATAGAATTTTAGGAAACCAAAACTCTTTCCTTATGGTACTGATTTTATTCAATTTTTTTTTAAATTTTTATGTCTTTTATGGTACATATTTTGCACCCTTTGTTGATGGTCCGTGTAGAAAAAGAAGGAGGGGGCACCATGAGTTGGGCACCACTTGTCTTGCCCTGTTTGGATTTTCTTTGACTAGGTATTTGACCTAAACAATGATTCTTCATATCTCTTTATTTAAGATGAATTTCTTCTTGAGATTTTCATGAATTATAGAGCATTGAGAAACCTTTGGGGTATGTGAAAATCAGAGAGAAAGAGTGTTTAGGAATGGAGATATAATAGACACAAACAAGTGTTTGGGTTAGAGCAAAGAGAAGAAGAAGAGGGTCTTCATCTAGGGTTGCTGAGTTCACCTCTTTTCTTCCTCTATCTGTGAGTTTTCTGAGAGTGTCTCATATCTAAAACTCCTTCTCCTACTTTTTATCTTTGGAAGAGTCCAAATCAAGAAGAAGGAGGCATCTGATCGACCATCAAAGAAGAATCAGCACAGTACTAGAATACTGTGCTGATTTCCTGGACCAGGACTTCTGATCGTGATTTGTGAGCTCGTGTGGATGACTCCTAGAGGTCTGTGCGGCTCACAACATCATCCTCAAGTCCAATCAGCAAAGTTAGAATATCTAACTTGCAAGATAATAGATCTGATCTATTATATTTTACATACATTAGATGTAGTATAGAAACATGTTGATATGATCAACATGTAGTTCTTACTCTTTATATTTTAATTTTTGATTTAATATCATATAATAATTTGTAATAGAATATTAGATCTAGAGATTCTCTAGTTTTATAAGATAAATTTTGATTTATTTTAGTCTTTCGCTGTCTGATCTTGAAAAAGTTTCAAGATATAATCCTGAAACCCTAGATCTAGTTCCTTCAATTGGTATCATTACCTAGATTATTTATTATATGATTATTTATACATACTTAGATTATTTTTTAGATTAGATCTAATTTATTATCTGATTATTAAATCTAAAATTAAAATTTTTAGATCAATTATGAACTGTAGGTTGTCCTGCTGTAAGGTTTACCTCTTACAGTGCAAAGGTTGTCCTAGTTCATGTAGATCTATCTTTAATCATAAATTTGTTAATATGATCTAGATTAAATTTATGATTTATTAGATTTAAAAAGTATTTAAATCTAAAATAAAATCTCTTTGTTAATAATTTTCATGCAAAGAACCATCATATATTTGTTTGAAAATTTGCATAGTTTAAAGTTGAAATTGTTTCAATTATATGAACTTGTTTAGATTAGATCTAAAGTAATTTCATGCTTATTTCACTTGTATTTTGATTATGAATTAAACATGCAACTTGGTTGGTAGAATCATGTTGTAAAAATATTTTACAAATATTAAAATTATTTTTAAAAAGTCGAACCCCAACCCTCAGCCCAAAACTTAATTGAGAATTAAGAATTGTTTGATTAGGTTCTAGGATTGTGAATTGAAGAACTTAAGACCCAAACCATAACACATTGGGTTAATGGGTTAGTAGGAATTAGGTCTATTAGTTGGGTTAGACCTAAGGTTAGATTAAAGATGGACTTAATTAGAGAATTGACTAAATCTAATCAATTGTTATCTTAGATTAGGTAAAGGATTCTCTAGATTAATTACAATAGTTGTAGTTGGTCAAGTCCATGTCTTTAGCGAGAACCAAATAGACTTGATTCTTAACTAAGCGATCTAGCATGAATTGTTAGGTTGATCTAATCGAAACTAATTAAACCAGTTGGTGTCTAAGGTAAACCAGACCAGTGGTTTTTAATTGGCAGCCCACTTACCTGGCCATTTCTGATGGTGTCTAAGGCAAGCTTTGGCAGACCCTCCCACCGATTGAACTTACCTGATCTCTTGATAAAATTATATTTTGATCGGATCACTTGACTATTCGAGCTGACCCATGTCAGCTAGGTAAATCAGTGTGACTGATTTAGGTGCTCCTAGACTAGCCCTTTTAATGGTCTCCCTTAAGCTACTTGGTGAAGCCAATGGGAGGATCATGATAAGCTGGTTCATCTGATCTCCTCCTCTAAATCAATTAAATCTCTAAAATTATTAGGTTCTTAAAATAAAATAGTTATGGTGATAACTAGATCATAGCCTCCCATTAAGTGGATGATAATGGATCCATCAGTTAGATAATTATTGGAGGCCCAAAGGCCTGGTGCTTATCGGTTGATGGAATTGTCATTTATAATATGATTTCTTGACTGCATCTTTCTAAATGGTGGTTAGGTTAGCCAACCAAAGTTAGGCCTAATCATTCATTGGCTAGATGGGCTAAGTATGGTCATGTTAATGGTTGGACCTAACCAGACCTTTTCAGTGGAGGCCAAAGCCTACTGATTAGAGACTGGGGCAAAATTAAAATTACTAAAATTGTTTAGAGAAATAATTGGTTATGAACCTACCCTTAGATGTACATGGGTTGGCCAACCAAAGTTGGACTTTGTGCAGTCTAAGTGGATTCTAGTACCCACTAAGGAATTAGAAATTCCTTGAATTGGAGGTAGAGGCTACCAATTCGAATAAAATAGTGAGAGAAATCTTTTGATTAAATCCAAATCTTTAGGTTTAATGAATCAATTACTAATTAGGTCATGATTTTTCTTTGTGCAGATATGGCCACTTTCCTATCGCTCCGATCATTATTGGACAATGATAAGTTGGTGGGACTCAACTTCGGTAGCTGATACCGAAAGTTGAAGATAGTCCTGGAGCATGAACGGATCTATATGTGATAACGGATCCTGCACCGAGGAGCCAGCTGCCAATGCACGTGAAACAGTCGAGACACTTACCAGAAGTGGCTCAGTGACTGGATCACGTGCACTGCATCATGCTGGCTGCCATGAGCAACGAGTTCAGTCACAGATTTGAGATGGCTCAGCCAAAGGACATGCTTCAAGTGTTGGAGGATGCCTTTGGCACACCTATGATGTAGAGAGGCACAAACTAGTTGTGCATCTTCAACGTCAAAATGTGGGATGGTGCCTCTGTCACTGATCATGTATTATACATGATTGAGCTGATGGAGCGTTTGAGCAAGCTCACTTTTCTTGCATGGGCAGCTTGGGAAAGATGCAATACTGAACTTGCTGCCCAAGTCTTATCTCCCATTCCTCACTCATTATAGAATGACAAAGCCTGAAGTAAACTACCATGGGTTACTGGGGTTGCTTCAGAACTTTGAGAAGGATCATCAACTCCACAAGGATCGGTGAACTTAGAGGGAGGTTCGTCTCCTGGTTCTCGATCCTTTGAGAAAGGGAAGAAGAAAAGAAGAAGAAAGTGAAGAAGGTGCAAGTTCAGGCTGGACATCAGTGCAGGGCCAGATCAGAAAGATCAAGCCCGATAAGAGTCAAGCTGAATGCTTCTTTTGCAAGAAGTGGGGGTTGGAAGAGGAACTGTCCTCAGTACATTACCTCCTGGACCCGAACAGACAGAGAAAGAAGCTGTTGCTGGGTAAGGTATTTATATGATAACTCTTTACAATTTCTCTATTTGTGATATAACTGACTGGTATTGGATACCGATAGCCCTTACCATATTTGCAATTCGTTGTAGGGTTGCAGGTCAGTAGGAGATTCGAGCAAGGTGAGAGATTCCTGAACGTTGAAATGGAAGACTAGTTTCAGTTCTAGCATTAAGAATCTTGAAACTTGTATTTGAGTCCCATACTGTTGTTCTTAATGATTGTCATTTCTATCTCATTTCTTTTTAAATGTTATTTCTATAGCCTTTCTGGCCAAAAATGATTATAAATTTTAATAAAGAAACAAGTTTGTAATATCATTATGAATGGTGTTACTATTTTTTGTGGACATTTGAACAATGGTGTGTATATGTTGTCACAACCTGTTAACGTAGTCTATTCTACTAGCAAGCACCCTAGATTAGATAGTGTATCAGATATCTATTATGGCACTGTAGGCTAGGTCATATAAACAAGAACAGATAAACAAGTTGACTCAAGAGAAATCCTCGAAGTCAGTGATTGTGAATCACTTCCAACCTGTAGTCCTGTCTTCTTGATAAAATGATCGAGTCACCTTTTACTGAAAAAGGTGAGAGAGCTACTGAGCTCTTGGACCTAGTACATACTGATGTATGCGGGCCCAGAGCACAAGTGCTAGAAGTGGATATTTCTACTTCATCACTTTCATGGATGATCTATCTAGATATGATATGTCTATCTGATGAAACATAAGTCGGATTTATTTGAAATGTTCAAACGATTTCGAAGTGAAGTAGAAAAATAAACTGGGAAGAGTATTAAAACTCTTGGTCTGACCGAGGAGGAGAATATCTTTCTGGTGAGTTTCTCATATATCTAGGAGTGAATGAGATTCTCTCCCAATGGACTCCTTCAGGAACACCACAGCATAATGGTGTGTTTGAAAGGAGAAATCAGACTCTGTTAGACTGGTTCGATCCATGATGGATTTTGCTAGCTTGTGATATCCTTCTGGGGATATGCACTCGAATCACCTGTTATCTGTTAAATAGGGTTCAAGGTAAGTCTGTAATTAAGATTCCATTGAGATATGGACAGGACGTAAGCCAGCACTTTCACACCTTAGGGTCTGGGGGTGCCCGACCTATGTCAAACAGTTAGTTACAGATAAACTTGGACCTAGGTCTGACAAATGCACATTCATAGGGTACCCCAAAGAGATCAAAGGATATTTTTTCTACCATGCTGATGAACAAAAGGTGTTCGTCAGCCTTAAGTAACCTTTTTAGAAAAGAAGTTCTTTGGTGAAGGAACCATTACCTCTAAGGTTGAACTTGATGAAGTTCAACAGGTAGAAGGACCGACACCAATAGCTGAACCTGAGTCAGATTTGATTAGATCAGATTCGGAGCCCAATGTACCTGCACCATTAAGGGATCCGGTAGAGTACCACGTTAGCTAGACAGTACTACAGTTTCTTGATCTGGGATGGTGATCCCATCGAACTCGATGAGAACGATGAGGATCCATCACCTATATGGATGCAATGCAGAGACTTGATCCTGAGAAATGGCTTGAAGCCATGAAATCCGAAATGGAGTCCATGAAGGTCAATGATGTATGGACATTGGTTGACCTACCTGAAGGGGTTAAACCCATTGGGTGTAAATGGGTCTTCAAAAGGAAGAGGGGTACAGACGGAAAGGTCGAGACCTATAAAGTCCGTCTGGTTGCCAAGGAGTATCGTCAACATTATGGTATTGACTATAATGAGACATTCTCCCTTATGGCAATGCTCAAATCCATTCGGATAATGCTTGCAATAGCTGCCCATCTAGATTTGAGATCTGGCAGATGGATGTAAAGACAGCTTTTCTGAATGGAGACTGACCAAAGAGGTTATATGATACAACCTGAGGGGTTTACATCCACAGATGAGTCTAAGGTGTGCAAGCTTCAGAGATCCATTTATGGATTGAAGCAAGCTTCTGGAGTTGGAACATGCATTTTGATAAGGTGATCAAAATGTATGGCTTCATTAAGAACGGAGAAGAGCCCTGCATCTATAAATGGACAAATGGTCTATTGTGATATTTTTATCTTGTACGTGGATGACATTTCTTAATAAGAATGACATCCCCACACTACAGGGAATAAAAGTTTGGTTTCATCGCAATTCTCCATGAAGGACTTGGGTGAAGCATCCTACATTCTAGGGATGAAGATCTATAGGGATAGATCTAAAAGGATGCTTGGGTTATCTCAGTCCACGTACATAGACACTGTGCTGAAGAATTCAGCATGGAGAATTCCAAGAAGGGCTATCTACCGATAGGCATGGAATTTCTCTCTCTAAGAAGGATTGTCCGACAACTCCTGAAGGGAGAACGTATGAGTAGAGTCTCATATGCTTCGGTCATGGGATCTATCATGTATGCCATGATATTACAAGGTCAGATGTGGCATACTCATTAGGAGTAGTGAGTAGATACCAATCTGATCTGAAGAAAACCACTGGAAAGTGGTTAAATCCACCTTAAGTATTTGAGAAATACTAAGGACCAATGGTTGATTTATGGCGAGTCAGATATGAAACTTGTGGGGTTCACAGACTCCAGCTTTCAATCTGACCATGATGACAGCAGAAGCGTGTCGGGTTATATCTTTACTCTGAATGGTGGAGCCATCTGCTGGAAGAGTTCAAGCAGCATACTGTGGCAGACTCTATTTGTGAGGCAGAGTACATCGCAGCATCGGATGCCGAAAAAAGCTGTGTGGTTGAGAAAATTCATCATCGAGCTCGGAGTAGCACCCTCCCTCGATGGTCTAGTCCTGCTTTACTGCGACAGCACTGGTGCCATAGCTCAGGCGAAGGAACCCAAAGCACACCAGCGGACGAAGCACATTTTGTGTCGCTTCCACCTGATCGGAGATCATGGATCGAGGTGACGTCGACCTTCAGAAGATCGACAAAAGGAAAACCTGACCGACCCCTTCACTAAAGCCCTGACGATAAAGGAGTTCGATAACCACAAGTCGAAGATGGGTATTAGATACTGTGCCGAGTGGCTTTAGGACAAGTGGAGTTGTTGGGAAATATGTCCCAAATTTAATCGTCAACCTATTATGGTTGAGCAACCTTGTATTGTAATTGATTTGTTAATAAATAAAATATATTTTTGATATTTTCATCATAAGTTTTCATCTTCTAATGAACTCCGTTGTTGTGATGAAGTCCTTAGGACTATTTAGGTTCGATAAAGAGAAGATTTATCGATTAGTCCTTAAAACTGTTCACGACCAAATATGGCTGTTAATAAGGACGACAGCTTCTATCGAGCATAGGTCGCTGTAGGCCATATGGGTTGGTTGTCCTCTTAACCAAAGAGTGTGGAGACACTGGTATGGCATACAGATGAGATGTAAGGTACATCATCATTGAACGTGACCAACTCCAGAGCATTCTGCTGTCGAGAATATCTTGATGGGATATAGGTATAATGTCCCTTAGATCTGAGATCACCTCAGTGACTTGCAAGCAACTCACTGTGCTTTGGTACTGGACTAACTGAATTTCTAATTCAGTGATGGAAGGCTTTTGGGCAAGTCAAGTACTTGCAAAGTCAGAGTGTGATCAAGACAGGGTTGACCACTCCAAGAGTTGGAGAAGAATGAGTCGCTGTATTTCAATTTAGCAAAACCTTGACCAGGGTAATCCATCAGATGGATTTGATATTTTGAAATACAATGTGGACAACTTGATCAGAGTTGACAGTTGAACTCTGAGGTATCCTGTGAGCATTTTGGTCAAGGGGATGAATTATATAAAACTATATCCGCATGGGTTCTAAGGATGTTGTTCTACACATTCGACCTATCCGACCGTCGGATACCATTGCTAGATGGTCACTTTGATTGGTAAAAAATTTATTTCTATGCTACTACTTATGTTTGGACCTATGAGGTCATACACATTAGAGTTCACGATCCGATCGGATGGTTGACAATGATTAAGAATCATTCTAGGGTTAAATAATCAATACGATTGACATTTAACCTAGTGCAAGTGTTGCAGGAGGATCGATTAGCAATTGATTACTAATTGGCTTAATTTGATTAAGCCAATAGATTGAGATTAAGTATAATTGAATATAATTTAATTAGATTTAGTTTGAGCTTGATTGGATCAAGTCTAATTGATTTATTGGATAAGCCAAGTGCAAGAAAAAACTAGTCCTAGTTCAATTAGGACTTGGGTCAACCTAATTTTTAATTTGATTAAAAAATTAAATCAATTTAAATTTAATTTAATTTGATTAAATTAGATTCTTAATTAGGTTAAGATCTATTTTAATTGAATTGACTTGGTTTTGGTTTGAGAAACCAAATTTGAATAAGTCATAGATTGAATTCTAGTAAGACTAGGATTCCACCTTGCGCCATCTTAGCCCCCACACCCACTCTCTCTTATTTTGTGTGATAAAACCTTCTCTCCCAGGCCTTCATGCACACCCAAAGCTTTTCACTCTTTCTCTCTTACATGGAATGTGGTTGTGGACCAAGTCAAAGTAGGAATTAATTTGGATTTCAAATTCTATGAGATAGAATTTTAAGAAACCAAAACTCTTTCCTTATGGCACTGATTTTATCCAGATTTTTTTTGAGATTTTTGTGACTTTTATGGTACATATTGTGCATCCTTTGCTGGTGGTCCATGGTAGAAAAAGGAGGAGGGGGCACCCATGAGTTGGGCACCACTTGTCTTGCCCTGTTTGGATTTTTCTTGACTAGGTATTTGACCTAGACAAGGATTCTTCATATCTCTTTATTTAAGATGAATTTTTTCTTGAGATTTTCATTAATTATAGAGCATTGAGAGAACTTGGGGCATATAAAAATCAGAGAGAAAGAGTATTGGGGCATGAAGATATAATAGACACAAAACCAAGTATTTAGGTTAGAGCAAAGAGAAGAAGAAGAGGGTCTTCATCTAGGGTTGCTAAGTTCACCTCTTTTCTTCTTCCATCTGTGAGTTTTCTGAGAGTATCTCATATTTAAAACTCTTTCTCCTACTTCTTATCTTTGGAAGAGTCCAAATCAAAAGAAAGAGGCATCTGATCGATCATCAAAGAAGGATCAGCACAGTACTAGCATACTGTGCTGATTTCCTGAACCAGAACTTCTGATCGTGATTCGTGGACTCGTGTGGATGACTCCTAGAGGTTGGATGCGTGTGTGGCTCGCAATATCATCCTCAATCTATATCAATAAAGTTAGAATGTCTAACTTGCAAGGTAATAGATCTGATCTATTATATTTTACATACATTAGATGTAGTATAGAAACATGTTGATATGATCAACATATAGTTCTTGCTCTTTATATTTTAATTTTTGATTTAATACCATATAATAATCTTGTAATAGGATCTTAGATCTAGGGATTCTCTAGTTTTATAAGATAAATTTTGATTTATTTTAGTCTTTCGCTGTCTGATCTTGAAAAAATTTCAAGATCTAATCCTGAAACCCTAGATCTGGTTCCTTCAATAACCGATTCATCAGGTAGCATGCTGCATCCATCAAATCCATCCAAAACATCCTGGGAAGTCTTGTCTATAGCCTCATGCATCTCACCTTATCCAGGAGAGTCCTATTCATCCTCTCAGCCATCCTATTCTGCTGTGGATTTTTCTTCACTATGAAGTGCCTCTTAATGCCACACTCCTCACAGAACTCCTGAAACTCCCTACCGATAAACTCTTCGCCATTATCTGATCTTAAGTACTTTACACTGCATCCTCGCTCCTTCTCCACCTTAGTCTTCTATACCTTGATCTTGAAGAAGACATCTAGCTTTTTTCTTAAGAAATAAACCTAGACCTTTCTCGAGAAGTCATCAATCAATGTCAAGAACTATCTGACCCTATTTTTGGTCAAAACAGGTGCTGATCCCCACATATCTATATGCAGAAGCTCCAATGGGGCAGCACTCCTAACTGTACTGATGGCAAACTGAAATTTTTTTTGCATGCCCATCTGACATGGCTCACAGACCTTTGAAACTCTATCCTCCATGTCTAGAATCAGTCCATACCTACTCAGCTCCTACATCCCTCGATCTCCCATATGACCTAAGCAGTAGTGCCACAATCGATGTAAGACCTACTGATCCTGTACTGCAGTTGCTGTATCAGAATCTCCAGTCATAACAGAACCCTCCAACCTGTAAAGGTTATTCTCCAATCTTCTTCCCCTCATCACCACCATGGCCCTTTGGAGATATTCAGCACACCACTCCTGGCATAACTACTGAAACTGCATCCAATCCTCTCCAAATAACCAAGTGATATTAAATTTTTCTTCAAGTCTAGAATATGCTTCACATTAGTTAGGGTCCGCACAATTCCATCAAACATTCGCACTCAAACAGTACCTATCCCAGCAACCCTGCATGAATGATCATCTTCTAGTGTCACACTTCGCTCATCCATCTTGGTGTATGCGGTGAACCAAAACCTATTTGGGATGTAATGATGTGAGTAGGCCAAGATCAGTATCCAAACCTCAGAACCACTCTTGTGACCATCTGATATAATTAAGAGGTCATCCTCCACCTCACGATTAGCCACCACACTCAGTGAATCAGAAGTTGCAATAGCTACCTTTTCTTCCTATTTCCTCTTCTACTGTGGATAGTCCCTCTTGAAATGATCGAACTCCTGGCACTTGAAGTATTTTACTTCCTTCTTGCCCTTCCAAGACTTTGATCGGCCCCTAGACTTGCTTCTATTCCATCCTCTACCTAATCTCTCCCCTACAGCTAGGCCTTCTTGGGGAACACCTTCCTTGGTCAGCTTCTCCCTCTGCTCATTAGATCGAAGCACCGAAATGATATTCTCATAGTACAAAATCTCCTTCCCATAGAGCAATGTAGTTGTTGGAAACAAACAGTTCGAAGCATGTATTTTTTTTATTTTTCATATCGAAAGCAATAGATTAAACTATTTAATACCTATACATGCTTTAGATTAGATTTAAACTACCTTTCTAAAGATCTATGATATAAAAATATTGTATAAAAAAATTTGATCTGAAAGAAAAGACTGCATCGATCGTATCGATGCCCTGAATCAGATCTAACGATTAGATCTGATCTGATGAGTTCAGAACCCATTATCTGATCGTGGATCGATGATCACTACTGCTGATGGATGTGGTAGAAGGTTCTTCCTAATATCGAGTAGCTGCACAGTGCATCCGACCTCTATAAGTGATCCACTCGAAGCCCCAAACTGATCGTCCTTCATGAAAGTGCTAGCTCGCCACAAAGGCTCTAGATGGCTAATGGAGACTCCTTTCTTCAGATCAAATAGATGAACACCTCTAGATCAGAAGAAGGAGCTTTTCAAGGAGGAGATGGTGTGGAAGAAGAAGAACAAAACTCTTTTTATTTTCTCTCTCATAAAACTGGAACTAGAAAACCTTATAACCCCCACCCTGAATCTCACACCCTAAAGAGGATCTTCTTCCTCTTTTTCTCATGCACGGATGCCCACCCCTCTCTTTGGTTTTTCATGCCTCCTCTTTGAGGTTATCTCACACCAAAAAATGATCTTAATTGGCACACAAAAAATAAGCCCTTCTTAAAGTGGTGTCCTATGAAGAGTTTGAATGATTTGGTCCAAGTTCAAATAGCCTTTGATCTTATCATGAATTCAAATCAGATTTGAATTTCTTTTTGAACCAAATTTAATTCGCACATAAGAAACTCAAAAAGGGTGGCGACAACACTTAGATTGGTGCAAAAAATATTACATAAAAATTTATTTTGTGCATGAGAAGAGAAGTGGTCGGCGACATTGAGGAGTCCCATAAAACTTGGACTCTTGGTTTCAATCTGATTTCAAACCAATTTGAAGTCAAACTTAAATCAACAAAATTCCAATCCAAAAAGGATTAGAAGAAGGTATCACACACCTTCTAGGTGCAAAAAATTCTACATGAAAACCACTTTCATGCATGAAGAAATGATGGGCACAGGTAGAGGTAGCGCAAGGGGTGTTTTTATTCCATTTGAATTCGATTTTGTATTCTTATCTAATTAGGTTCTTAACCCAACTAAATTAGGTTAGACTCAATTAGATTAGTTTTGATTAAATTTTAATCAAATTAAAAATTAATCAAGCTCAAATTAGGAATCAAACATCCCTAGCAATTAGGTCATCTCATAACTTAATCGGGTCAAACCAAATTGAATCCTATTCAATTGGATTTAATCCAAACTTCAATGCTCATTTAAATTGAGTTACTTAGCAATCTAATCACTAATCAATCTTTTTATAATTCATCAACAATTAGTAAATTAATTTATTATAATTTTTGCACAAGATTAATCATCAATCAAATTGACGATTAAATTCTAAAATGATTCTCAATCGTTGATCAGCCACATGATCAATCGAAAACTTCTTTTGAGTGTGAACCTATTGGTTCGAACCTAAGCCAGTAGTATAGGAACAAACTTTCTATACCAATCAAAATGACCATCTAGCAATGATACCCAATATTCGGATAGGTTGAAATATTACAAAGCATCCTTCATAAACCTAGTGGCATATGGTTACTGTATAATTCATCCCTTTGACCCTAATGCTCAAGGTGACCCAGAGTTTAACTGTCAGCCTCAAATTTATCAACCACATTGTGTCTCAACCTTTCAAATCCATCACATAGATTAGCTTGATCAAGATTTTACTAAATTGAAATACACTGATGCATTAACTCCTATTTATTCGAAGGAGTCAATTCCATCTTGACTCACACACCGATTTTGCAAGTACTTGACTGTACCCAAAAATTTTCTGTCACTGAATTAAAAATTCAGATAGTCTAGCACCAAAGAATAGTGAGTTGCTTGTAAGTCACTATGATGATCTCAGATTAGAGGGACACTTATATTTATATCCTTCGTGAGCTACTCTTGACAGTAGAGTGCCCAACAGCTGGTCACGTTCAATGAGAGATACTCCTACATCTCACTTGTATGTCATACTAGTATTTCCACACCACTTGGTTATAAGAACAATCAATGCATATGACACACAATAACTTACACTCGATAAACACTATCATCTTTGTAATAGCGTATCATTTAGTCATGAACTAAATTTAAGGACTAAACGGTATATCCTTCTATATCGATTAGGATAGTCCTAAGGACTTCATCACAATAATTGAAGTTCAATAAGAAGATGTACACTACTTTATGATAAAAAAAATTAAATAATAATTTTATTAATTTATCAATTCATATGTATTTATATTGATTAGCACAACTGTCAACAGGCTGACAATTGATTTTGGGAAACAGTTCCGAACAGTAAACTTCGTTGTTTGAAACAACTATCCTAGAAGGAAAGAATATGTAACCATGGTAGAAGTGGAAAGAATATGTAACCATGGTTTTGGATGTAACCATGGTAGAAGTAGAAACAGAAAAAGACGGCCCTTGACCCTAACCCTCAGAAGCGAAGACGCAAAGCGTCACTTTTCAAAAGGAAGGAGTGAGGCTGATTGAATCCATCCATAAACCCAGAAATGAAATGCTAGTGGACTGGTTGTTGTTCTAGAGCTCCGCCAATGGAGTATAGTATAGTCTCGTCTCACTTAAAATAGAATATTTCACATTGCCATTTCTGCCTTTTATGACATGGCCAGGATAGTCGATGGTCAAAATCACAGGGGCAAAGAACTTTTCTGAGTTGTCACATCAAACAAAAGCAAAAGTGCATTTCAAAGGTGGAAAATCGAAGATTACACCAAGGGATCATAGGATTGGGGCAAGGAACATGCAACAGTAATGATCGATCTTCCTCATCTAGTTTCACCCCAATATTCAGCAATTCATTCCTGATCTGATTGAATCTCTAAATATGTACAACTACATCTTTGCTTTCTTGCATCTGAAGGCTATAGAGCTACTTCTTCAGTATTAATTTATTGCACATATTTTTTTCTATATACAAGGCGTGCAATTTCGATCAGAGTCCTTTCTGAAAGGAAAAACTGGCTTTTTCCTTGTAGGATCTTCCAGATCTAATGAGATCTTGGGTGGAATATTTCAAAAATAATTATCCTACGATATTTTAGATCTAAGATCTATTAGATCTAATTTCTATTATCTGATATTAAATCTAAAATTAAATCTAAAAATATAAGAAATAGAGAAATACCTCTAGGGTAACTAGATTATCCTGTAGATGATCGCAGCAATGCCCGAGGTTCTAAAATAGCCACACAGTCATCTGGCCTCTACCGATATCTACTCAAGTAGGATTCACATCATCTTCTCCTCATGAATCTTTGCTCCAAAAATCAGATCTGGATCTGATCTAAAAGATCTTCAAAAGATCTTCTGAAGCTGGAGCAGTAGCTTTTCGATAAATCTCTGCAGCCTTCTAATCAGGAAGCCACCACGCCTTGGACAAGCACCAGATGGATGCCCAACCTCTTAGATGTGAAGAGGGGAGGGAAAGGAGCAGAGGGGGCATAGAGAAGTGGAGAGAATTTATGTTTTTGTTGGTTATTGCGTAGATTCTCTTAACCCTAGGCGCAGACAGGGTTTAAATAGACCCTGCTGCGCCATGCAGTGCCATGTCATTCGACCAATCAAAAATTCTTATTAATTTTGAAAAAATTCTGATTGGTGGAGTGATATCATCTGATCATATTAGATAAGAATCTCTACAATTCCTCCTACTGTTGGTGCCAACACTGGATAAGCATAGTGAGATTTGCGCCCCACAGTCCAAGTTGATCAAGGGATCAGAGTCCTCATCTCATGGGACTCTATCCTTATCCACTTGGGGCGCACGCCCAATCTGAATTTGGCACCCACTTTGAGGCCCAATTTAGCAGGTGGACACTTCACAAAAAATCTCCAATGACCTCTTGCCAAGTGGCCTTTAGTCCAAGGTCCATGGGTCAACGTTTGACCAATGTCCTAAAACGAAAATGGCTGGTAACAGGAATTAGCAGGTGTTGTCTTAAATTCATCTCATGAATTAAGATAAATCCTTTCTGAGCTAGATTGGCTCCAGTTAGACTGTGAGAAACCTTCTCAAGATTCTCTGGGTGAGTCAAATCATATTTGGCTCAGTCAAGATAGAAAAAATTACACGAGAAGAAAGTTAGGCTCAATCGTGTGCTAGCATGATTTTCTTGAACCTAATTGGATCTAATCCAAATCAATCGAACTGGACTAGCTCAATTGATGACATCCAGACCCTAACTCTTATTTGTGTGATCCAATTAGGTTCATTTCTATATGGTAATGAGATATATCATGATCTCATCATCGATATCATCGAAACTCCTTTCAATGGATCAGAACTCTTCTGATTCAGACAATTAGAATGATCGATCATCAAGATCATTCTAATTGCTCCCAAAATTCACCAGTGACACCTAACAATATATGGTGGCAACCCATCAGAAATGAAGATAAACCACTTGGTGCAGCTACCTGTGTGATTGAGTTCCTCTATCATGAGTCCCGACTGAATTAGGGTTAAGGTGAACTCGTCAAACCCAATATCGGTCATATGAATCAATCGATTGATCCGAGTCTGATGTGAAATCCCAATGAAAAACTCTTTTCCATTATTTCACTCTACCATGGCCATGGGCTTAAGGACTCGATCTTTCGATCATCATAGAACTACTCCTCTCATCTATCGAGATTGATAGATCTCTTCTTGGTGCGATCTGATTCCTACAATGAATATGCTACAGCCAACATACACCTCAGGGTTCTGAATGGATAGAAGATTGAGTTATGGTGTAGTCAAACTATAACACACTCAAGATAAACTGTCGATGTACCTCAGGTCAAAGAACTAGATACACAGCTGCAGCATCGAGCTAGTCATCGATGAGAAGGTAGACTTCCTTATGACTGCTCGAGGTGGTCACGCTCAGTACTCTCATTCTCAACGAATACCTGTACTCTCACTCTGATGTCTCTATATCGTAGACTCAAGACACATCTACCCTAAGAAAGTGATCGTACACCAACCTTCCGAATCGATCACCATCCTCGTGATGATCCTATGGTTGGGAGCTGTTTATGAGTTAGTTATGTAAATTCATGCCTTAAATTTTCAACTCTTGAAAATATGAATTAACATTTCTACTAACTCAAAGAATGTATCACAGACATAATGTACACAATGTGATAGTAGAATAACCCTTCTATTTATTTATAGTCAAAATTATAAATTTGTCCTTACATTTGTACATGAATGTGTCAGCCAATCTGGCATCTAGGGCACACATCTAACAAACTCTCACTTGACCTAATGCCAATTGGCTATATATCTAAGTCCATCTTCTCAAAGTGGGCTTCGATCTTGTTGCCCAGCTATGCAACCCAAGAGGGGGGGTGAATTGGGTTTCTAAAAATTTTAAACTTAACTTTCAACTTATGAAGATTATTTAACAATAGCAAGATAAGTAAGGAGACTGTAATTGATTCAAGGCTAATGGTTGAATGCAAGAATGTAAGAGAATAAAGAAGTTCTAAAGAAGAGCAATTAAGCACAACACAAACAAGAGGATTTATACTAGTTCGATGTCAATCTTGCACCTACATCCACTCCCAAGCTCCTACTTGGGAATTTCAATCCACTAAACTGTATTCAACTTGAATACACACGTCGAAACCTCCGACTCTAGCTATCCCAAGCTAGTCCACTTATTTTTCGGGTACAAGCCAACCTAATACAATCCGATTCAAGGTTCGGATCAACCTTCCCACATTTTGAAACCCTTCCAAAAAAAAACAATAACTCAAAAGGAGTATTACAATTAACAGCACAGGAAATACAAAAGAAGCTCCTTTAATGAGCGAATGAAGCTTTAAATATATTTTACTCAAATAGAAGAAAGCTCTTTCTGATTTCTCAAGTGGTTGGAGACTTGAATGAGCACTTGAGGAGTTGGTGAATTTGAATTAAAAGCTTCTTGAATGCTTTGAGTGGGCTCTTGCTTAGGCTGAAAAGTATGCTTGAAATCCTCTTTCAAAACCCTTCTCTTTTTCTCTATATATATATGATTCCCTCCTTTAAGTCCCTATATATATCTTCAAATAATGGTGGAGAGCAATCTGGGCTGAAATAGAGCCGTTAGAGCACATTAAATGAGCATTAAATGCAATTGAAATGGGTTAAAAACTAGCCGTTGCGGAACTTTTCCGTCACAGGGGTCGACTCATAGGGTCGACTCGGGTCGACCTCTGTGGAAAACAGCAGAAAATAATGGTTCTGTAATTTTGGCCTAAAAGCAGCAGAGGTCGACTCATAGGGTCGACTCATGCCAAGGTCGACCCATGGGGTCGACTCACAGAGAGTGCCAGCCAAAATTTCAGCGTGCCGTTCAGCTCTTTAAGCCATGAGTCGACTCATGGGGTCGACTCAAAAATAAAAATCTGTTTTCTTGCAAAATATACTTCAAAAATATTGAAATTTTCTCCAGTAGACTGCACAGTCTTTTGTTCTTGTTCTTGAGGCTTCTGAATCAGGTATTGATGAAATTATGATTTTGCCCTGAAATGCAATAAGTCTTTTTCAAGCCAAGATCATTAGTAATCCCCTCAAATGCTTTGTAATCATCAAAATCAATTCAAGGAGCAACAATCTCCCCTTTTTGATGATGACAAAATACTTGAGCAAAAGCATATATAAAGTATTGAACATGAATTTCAAATTGATAAAGATGCATTACTTAAATATCATAGCCAAGTATTGGAACGAAATGCATCATAAGCAGTTTTAAGACAGATTTGAAATTTGCTAAAAATTGAACTTTGCTTATAAATTTAAAATTTGCTTATAATTCAATCTGTATTGCTCTTATTGCTCAATCTCAATCTTAATGATCAATCTTTACTGCTCTTATTGCTTTGCTCAATCTCATCAATCTTGATTCTCTACTCTCCCTTTTTGACAGCATCAATTGAGATTCTCTACTCTCTCTTTTTTTTAATATATTTTCTATTCTTCTTTTTGATGGGATCAATTTTAGTTCTTTAGCTTCCTTCTTTAATTGCTTGTTTCTGTATTGCTTATTGTTTTACTCTCCCTCAATATTAGCAATCGTAAAAGATATATTCATTGAAAAGATATTGCTATGCAAGTGTTTCACAATTTAAAAGTAATTCAAGTTGATCACATTCAGAGATATTTATTGAAGACAAAGGGTATATATATATATATTCAAAAGATCTTTGAGTACAAAGATGTTTTAATACATAAGTGTTGACTCAGAGTACAAAAGACATGGATAGAAACTATCCAAAAGTCAAACAGTCAACATTGCATTACATATCCTAGACAAAAACTAAAGAAAAGAAACAGACTACACTAGATCTAGTAGATATCATGACTGGATGGATCGGAGTCTGATGAGTCAGAAATGGGGTGAGGAGATGAAGGATCATGACCATGGGCTCGACCTCGAATCGTCTGCCTCTGCCACGGGTAGAGGTGCCAGCACGAGTGGAGGGGTGAGAGGATCCTGAAGGCTGTGAAGCAAAGGACTGTGCTACAAGTGATAGTCTGATAGTGTCCAGAAGGTTTAAGGCTCTCGAAACAGATTGTAGCAGTACAGTGAATTGAGTGGAAGCATGCTCACTAGAGCCTCTGATCTCTCTCCTCAGAAAATCAAACCCACTCTCCAAGACTCCTCACAGTCTGGCTGCCTCCGCAGATAGGTCTGAGACCTCAGTGATGTCCTCATGTGGCTGTGGATGGGCTAGAGCTAGTACTTGCCTCTGCAAGTCGAATACTCTGCCAGTCAGTCTCACACACAACCCTCAAGCTGCTCGATGCGAACTGACTGATCAAAAATCATCTGGAACACAGTGGAGATGTGGGGATCAGTGACTGATCAGATACATCATTGATGTCGATCCCTGAGCAACAGCTGAAGTACCCATCTGATGAGATAGTATGGAAGCTACGCGTTGAGATATCATCTCTATCTGGTCATCAGCCAATCTGATCTCTGAGGGATGTGCTCTGCTGTCCGGCTGCTGGACTGAAGTGTGCCTCCTCATAGACTCTGACGGCCCAGCCTCATGGTCAGAAATAAACTGAATGTCTGGAGATACAGCCCTGTGATCATGGAGAGGTGATGAAGGACCTTCCTCCTCTGCTCTGCCCTCAGCTCTCTCTTCCACACCCTTTGTCCAACCACCATCAGTCTTGGAAAATCCATGCGGTGCAGAGTATGGCGGTTGATAGTGTCGGAGTGAGAAAGCCTAGCTACTGCCTCCCCCTCAAAGCTAACTCCAAACCTCCTAAATACTAAAGTGAGAGCCATGCCGAAAGGCAAATGTGCCTTGGACTATTCAGGGTCTCTCTCATAGCTTCAATCATTAATGCCGGGAGGTTCAGGGGGTTTGAGTAACAAATGATACATAATGCAGATGTCTCGGCCTGAGAGGAGATCATGTCTACCGCTTTTAGGGAAGAATAACTTAGTTACCATTTGGTGTAGTATCCTCATCTCAATGGAAAGGATCTTGGCCTCTAATTTGTTTAGGCTTCCCGAGAAGGTTCTTTCCTAGAATCACATTAATTCCCTCCTCCTTAACTGGAGTTCCATGTTTGTGTATCCCTCACAGGGTAAATGAAGAATTTCCCCAAAAGCATAGGATCAAGGCTAATCTCTATACCTTTTACTGTGGATTTTACTGTTTCATTGCCATATCCCATATTCAGATAAAATTTCCTAACAAGATTCACATAGGTATTTTCTTTAAGTGAGCAGTAGAATTCCAACCTTGATCCTTAATCTTTGATCCGATAGAAAACCCTTCCTTTTCAAAAAATCTGAAATCAATATTTTTGCCGGGCTCTACCTTCCTATCGGAGAGGGGAATCTTACTGGGGCTTATTGGAGACCGAGATGTAGCTGGAGCAGATGCAGGAGCAGGGATTGAAGCTGACGAGGTCTCGGTTGCCTGTCTTTTCCGGCGCACACCCTCTTCCAACCCGCGGACTGATTTTCTCCTTTGAGAAAGCTTCATTTTTCGGAGCCATTTCCACAACCAGAGCTAGCAAGGATCTTAGGAGATCAAATGTGTGGAGAGATAGAAGGTTTTTAGGGAAAGGAAAGGATTTTGGAGAGGAGGAGTGCCGATTTGGAGAAGACGAGTAGAATCTAGGGCAAGCTCTACTCTCTCCAAATGACGAAGAAAGAAAGGGAGGAGCTTGGTTCTAAGAGGGCGATTTTGAGAGTGAGAGATGGTGGGAGAAGAGTTTTTGGGGAAGAACTTGGGTTTGAGGAAGAAGAGAGGGGGGTCTTTTGGCTTGGTGGAAGGAAGAAGATGAGGAGTTGGGTCGGCTCAAGGGAAGTTTTCAACAAAAGGAAGCGCCCGAATGATTTGGTTAAAAATTACAAGTTTACCTAGGGTCGACCCTGGGGGTCGACTCATGGCACAGAGAAATTCAAAAAAATGATGAATCAATTTCGAAAAAATTTGAAATATTATGAGAAGGATGTATACCCAAAAATTGATTATGAGAATGATTATTTTGGACGATTGAGCTCAAGAGATGAGAATTAAGCTAAAAAAATTTTTGGTGTTGATATCTTGGAATCAGAGAGACACTAAGCAGATGGATCAAGAATTCCTAGTTCTCTTCTGATTTCACAAAATCTATCTTCACTTAAAGCCTTGGTAAAGATGTCAGCTAATTATTTTTCAGTACAAACATAGTCAAGAATTATATCTTTATTTTGGACATGTTCTCTTATGAAGTGATGCCTGATTTCAATATGTTTTGACCTAGAATGTTGAATTGAATTTTTAGTGAGATTTATAGCACTAGTGTTATCACATCTTATGGGTATTTCATTAAGTTTGATACCAAAGTCTTCGAGTTGTTGCTTAATCCATAAGATTTGAGCACAATAACTTTCAGCTGCAATATATTCGGCCTCGGCCATAGACAGTACTACCGAATTTTATTTCTTGCTAAACCAAGAGATTAGATTAACTCCAAGAAATTGACAAGTTCACTAGTACTTTTTCTATCTAATTTACATCCAGCAAAATCGGCATCAGAATATCCTATTAAGTCAATTAATGAGTCCTTAGAATACCATAATTCTAGAGTTTGTGTACCATTTAAATATCTAAGGATTCTTTTAACACATTCAAGTGTGATTCTTTTGGATTTGATTGAAACCGAGCACACAGGCAAAACTAAACATGATATCAGGTCTACTAGCAGTTAAATATAATAGAGAACCAATCATGTCTCTATAAAATTTTAAGTCTACACTCTTACCTTCTTCATCCTTGTCAAGCTTACATGTTGGGCTCATGGGTGTGCCAATTGGTTTGGAGTTCTCCATTCCAAATCTCTTAAGTAATTCTCTTGTGTACTTGCTTTGGGTGATGGAGATTTCTTTCTTTGTTTATTTGATTTGGAGTCCAGGAAGAATGTAAGTTCTCCCATCATGCTCATCTCGAACTCCCCCTGCATGAGCTTTGCAAAATCTTGACAAAGAGTTTCATTAGTAGACCCAAAAATAATATCATCAACATATATTTGTATAACTAATATATCATCTTGATTTCTTTTGATGAATAGTGTTGTGTCTACATTTCTTCTTGAAAAGTCATTATTAAGTAAAAATTTACTTAGCCTTTCATACCAAGCCCTGGGTGCTTGTTTCAAACCATATAGAGCTTTATTTAATTTAAAGACATGATTGGGAAAAGCATGATTTTTAAAACCTGAGGGTTGTTCTACATACACTTCTTCAGCAATATATCCATTTAAAAATATACTTTTGACATTCATTTGGAATAATTTAAATTTCATAAAGCAAGCATAAGCAAGTAGAAGTCTAATTGCCTCTAATCTAGCAACAGGTGCAAAGGTCTCATCAAAATCAATTCTTTCTTCTTGATTATAACCTTTTGCAACTAATCTTGCCTTATTTCTTATCACATTTTCATGTTCATCCAATTTATTCCTATATACCCATTTTGTGCCAATTATTGAGTAGTTTTTAGGTCTTGATACTAAGGTCCATACATTATTTCTTTCAAATTGATTAATTCTTCTTGCATTGCATTAATCCAATTATAATCTTTTTTAGCTTTGTCTATAGTTTTAGGTTCAAGATGAGAGACAAAAGCACAATGATTAAATGCATCTTTAAGAGAAGAGCGAGTTCTTACCCCATGTGTAGAATCACAATGATTAGTTTCTTGGGGTGATTGTGATCATACCTCCATTCTTTGGGTAGATTGTTTGTACTTTGAGGTTGTTCTTGTCGTTCTTCACCTTCCTCATCTTGTTTGTCTTCATGTTCTTCATCATCTTAAATTGTTGAATCTTTTAGAGTGATCTCCTTCATCCCTTCTATAAGAGGATCTACATCATCAAAACCTTCATTCTTCCTTGAAGGAAGATCGTTAGTTTCATCAAAGAAACATGTATTGACTCCTCTACCACTAAGGTTCTTTTGTTAAAAACTCTAAAAGCTTTACTAGAAGAGGAGTAACCAAAAAAATTGCTTCATCAGAATTTTGCATCAAACTTTCCTAGTCTTTCTTTACCATTATTTAACACAAAACATCGGCAACCAAAAATATGAAAATATGCAATGTTTGGTTTTCTTCCTTTCCAAAGCTCATAGGGAGTTTTCTTTAAAATTTGTCTAATTAAAGCATGATTTAATATGTAACATGCTGTGTTAATAGCTTCTCCCAAAAGTATCTTGGAAGGTTGCTTTCACATAGCATGGTACGGGCCATTTCTTCAAGATTCTTTTTTTTTTTCTACCACCCCATTTTGTTGGGGTGTCCTAGGTGCTGAAAAATTATGGCCTATTCTTTTTTCATCACAAAACTTTTCAAAATCTTGATTTTCAAATTCGGTTCCATGATCACTTCGAATATTTTGAATCGAAAAATCTTTCTCATTTGTGACTTTTCGATAAAATTTAGAGAAAACTTGAAAAGTTTCATCCTTGTGTGCCAAAAAAAAAACCATGTAAAACAAGAGAAATCATCAATAATTACAAAACCATATCATTTTCCTCCTAGACTAGTAGTTCTAGTAGGTCCAAATAAATCCATATGCAATAGTTCTAATGGCCTAGAAGTTGAAATAATATTTTTAGATTTGAATGAGACTCTTGTTTGTTTACTTAGTTGGTATGCATCACAAATTCTATCCTTTTCAAAATTTAATTTGGGTAAACCAATAACCAATTCCTTCTTAATGAGTTTTGAAAGTGAGTGCATGCTAATATGTGCAAGTCTACGATGCCAAAGCAACTAGTTTCATTAATCTTGGCATTCAAGGATACTAGGCATTGCATGTTTATTTTGGATAGATCATTTAAATCTACCATATAAACATTGCCATGTCTATGCCCAATAAATTTAATGCCTTCATTAATAGGACTAGTTACAATGCAGACAGAAGACTCAAAAATAACTTTATATCCTTTATCACAAAATTAACTGATGCTTAATAAATTATGTTTTAAACCATCTACTAACAAAATATTTTCAATAAATTGGAGGGAGTGATACCAATGTTACCTATACCGATGATCTTTCCTTTACCATTATCTCCAAAGTAACCATCCCTCCATTCTTACATCAAGTGTGATGAATTGGGATTCATCACCAGACATGTGTCTCGAGCATCCGTTATCAAGATACCATTTTCTGTTTGCTCCTTGGGATGCTAGACACACCTGCAGGCAAAAGTCAAGTTTTTGCTTTCGGTACCCAAGCTTTCTTGGGTCCTCTTTGGTTAGTCATAGTGGTTCCTTTTGAAATCCATATTTTCTTTACATTTGAGTTTAAGAAATTATTAGAGAGACAAGTGTATGACTTGTGACCTACTTTACCACATTTGAAGCAAGTAATGTTTGAAAACTTATTGTTTGAAGAGTTTAATAGATATTCTTGAGAAACTTTTTTTTCTTAAGGGATTGTAGCCAAGTCCAGCCTTATCATATACGGCCTTTTGATTTTCAAGAATCATATTAAATTTATTAGAACTTAAGGTAAAATTTTCAACTATTGGTTTTAGCTTGGCAATTTCATTCTTTAAATTTTAATTTTTTTTAAAACAGGATAGATTTTTCAATTGAAATGCTCTCACTTTATTTCAGTAAAGATTGATTTTTTGATTTTAGATCTTTATTTTTTTACCCCCTAGTTTTTTAGTTCATCAATTAAA